>NW_026571515.1:33341065-33507419 GCF_026225935.1 Boleophthalmus pectinirostris | reverse complement strand
CTTCGACCTGCTCCAGTCCGCCGGGCACTCCCGCGCCTTCGGCTAAGAGCAGATCACCGTCCCACGGGGGCAAGATGTCCAGCGGCAAGTCCAAGAAGCGCCTGGACAAGGACAGCGACGAGTACAGACAGAGACGCGAGAGGAACAACTTGGCAGTGAGAAAAAGCAGGGACAAAGCCAAAATGCGTAACTTGGAGACGCAACATAAAGTGCTGGAACTGGCCGCAGAGAATGACCGTTTACAGAAGCGCGTGGAGCAGTTGTCCCGAGAGCTGGCCACGCTGCGAAACTTGTTATCTGCTACGGGACAGTGTTAGGTACCCCGGGGCTCCAATGGACTCATATTACAGACTTAAATTATTGTCCAACGAGCCACGCTTGAGCGGTACGACCAGAGTTTACAAGGACACTTTAAATGAGGCAGAACAGTGGGTGCATGATTGCGCAATCGCTCATGTTTCTCCCATGTCACCTCGCTTCAGTCTCGGTGTGATTTTGTGTACATGCAGTATTGTGCGCAGGTTTTACATGCAAGTGTGCATTTCTACGTTTTCTGGTGAATGTGGAGCAGTGGTTGTCATGGCAAGAGAGTTGTGCTGCAGTGAAATGATGCAACTCTTTGTAATAGTATTGGCAATGAATGAAATACGTCTAATTATTTAAAACTGAAAGGCAAAACGCTCTAATTGTACTTGATATTTTATTGAATTAAACAGATTTCTACTTTGTTTAAACAATTTTCTGGTTCTTTCTTCTTTTCTGATGGTTTTAAGGCTGTGAAGGGAAACAGACAGGGCGTTACACCCTCTTTACATATTCATGCTCTGAATACAGTCTTTTCATGGACTACATCTTATTTCAGACATTCCCATCACAAACACTTTCCAAATATTTCACATGTACTTATAGATCAATTATGTTCAACCTCAGAAAGTTTTAAGTACAATCAGGTTACCCATAAAACTCAATTTTGTACTGCAGTGAGATAGACTTCTAAAAAAAATTAGCAGTACTAGGCCTTATAGTTCAGTTGTGGTTTAGCTGCCATCATGTTAGTCTTCTAATGGCAATTTGGTTCAGTTTCTATTTTCCAATCCCCTAACACATCGATCTGTCTAAATGTTGATATTGTCTCATTATTGCTGTGGACTTATTATCAGATGCAATTATAGATCAATCACTTTAAAACAAAGGATGCAATATTCACTGTTACAAATGGACAGTAATAATGCCTATATTAAACCGTTTAAGTATGTTGAAGTGAATCTGCAGAAAGAAGCAAAAACCACAACCAAAAAGGGAACATCTATTCTGGGTTTCTAATGACTTGAATTCAGAAACTGGACATGGGATGTTTCTGTCTGGTCTCAGTGATTTAACATGTTTACAATATTTAGCCAATACATTATTTATTTAGGTATATTTTTAAAAGTCTGCCATATTATGGATCAAGTCAGATAATCAAATCCATTCATTTGAGCTCATTTTGCCCCTGTCCCTTTTTGCTGTGTAAGTTTTGGCCTCATGCAGCCAGTCACACAGTGCACTGAAATGCAGCTTTATCTTTAGCACACAACTCGGTCAATAGTCTGCGAAGTCCACTGGCCTCGTGAGGGGTTCAAGGCTGCGTGCAAATTAATCAGCAACTAACCTCCTCCCAAACCTCGGGTCACAATCTGCAGCCTTGGAACATGCACTGTGCCACAGAGGCTTCAGGAACACCTGTGTATGTGTGAGCACATATTGACACGGGAGCACACTGCACACACGTGTGCATCCAAATCTTTAAATCAATAAACTCAAAGAAGATTTGAATAGTCATAAATGTATTAGTCATACATTTATACTTAAGCACTATACTTGAGTGTAACATTACTTCACACATCGCATTCACGGTCAGTGGTTGAGCAGCCTCTTGACAGCTGCCTTGTGCCAAAAATGACAGACAGTGGTAGTGATGGTTTTCAGGTCAGCCCCAATCAGTACAAACTGCTGTTGTGTCCTTTGGCAAGACATTTCACTCACCCACTGTACCCTCACATGGTTGATGAAGTAAAGACCTGGGAGAGTGAGCCTCCCACTTGAGCTGCTTGTAACTGTTAGCCCAACATTTATTACTTATTAATAGAAGTAAAAGTGTGCAGTAAAAGTGTACAATGAAAACACTAAAAAGGATTAAATAATTGATATTGTTTTATGTGACTAATGTGCAGAAATCTATGTTTTGCAGTTTGCACTTCACCAACTCTATAATGTACTTTTCATTTCTAAATGTAAATCTGTATTACCCACCTCTTCACTTTATTCAACTGAGACACATTAATAACACAGTGTTCTGTAAAACATCAAGGTCCACTTCAAAACTCTTCGAAACTCTTTTTCATACAAGTACCACTAGGACCTAAGGTCAAACCAGGTCTAGACAATTAAGACAAGACTAAACCAGGGAAAAACCAGTCTTAACCTGGACTGAGAAAGGACTCTTTTGGGATTAAACTAAGACTATGGACCAAGGACTCAGTATTAAGCCATGCCTAAACCATGTCTAAACTGGGACAAGCCAAAACCACTGGAATGTGAATAAAACTGTCTATAAATCAATAAGAATAGCCTAAAACATTAAACATTCCTGATCAGTCCATGGACCACATATTGAGAAGCTGTGCAGCTGTAAACAAACGCGTGAGATTGTGTTTTGAATGTGGAGGTTATTTCAACAGACTTCTGATGAAGTGCTCTTCTGCAATATCCTCTCCTCCCAGTGACACAGAGCTACACCCACCCAATGCAACGCCTGCTCCTGCCAGACAATGGGTTCATGCAAGACAATAATAAGACTTAACCATGTCATCATAACAAATACATTACACTACAATACATGGTTTAAATACTTAAGTGTTGTACAACTAGGACCAAACCAGGACTGTACCAGGAATAACCAAGATGTTTATTGGAATGACTAAAACTGGTCTAGTCCAAGTTAAATCCAAATGTTCTTGTGATGTGTGTGCCAGTATGAATGTTGTCTAGATTCAAACCAGGACTAAATACGAATGTCATAAAGAAGGAATATACCAAGATTAAACAGGCACCACAGTCAAAATGAGACAGCACTATGACTAAAGTAAAGAATATATCAACAAACAGCTGTTCTAATCCTGAGTTAAACCAACATAAAGTCTAAAAGTGGATAAACTAAGTGTGGTCCATTGTGAGTAAAACAAACAACAACAACAAAAAAATGTCAAAACATGCACAGACCACAATTTGCCTATTATTTCAGTTTTGTTCATTGTTTCCTATGTCAACAAACATTTTAAACAACTTCAGAGAAATTAATTCTAATGAGTAGAAACTGGAGTGCCAAGAAATAAGTCATGAAATAGAGCATGTTCCATCTTGTTTGATAGCAGATTTTGCAGTAAAAACTAATTATAAATAACTATTATTTAACTAAACTTTATGCTTTGCTTTTTATTAGAAAACATTATTATCACAATATATCCTCTTGTAATTAAAATATGAATGTTTCAGTGACTACAGCGAGTAATGCAGGTTATATCGTGTTGCAGTAATTTTGTAGAAGTGATGTTGCTGGTTAATATGGCTACCCTGCAAACAAGCATTTCTATAAAAAATGACCCCATAAAACAATGATTAGTATTTTTTATATGGCTATTTGATTCCAAAAGTGAGAGAGTATTGTGTATTGTTGTGTATTCCTTTTCCTTTTGGTTGTAGTCATCACAGGCAAAACATTCTTGGCATTTTTTTCTTGGACGGTCTTTCTTAGACTTCTCCCATTCCTCTCTCTCCCTGCTCCACCTCTCATCTCTGACGCGTTCTCTCTCTCCCCCTTCTATCTACATACCCTCTCTCTATCACACCATCTCCTTATTCCTCTCTCTCCCTCCATTCTCCCAGCACCTCTCACGCTCTCCGCTTTCTCCCCTTTTACTCTTATTCCTCGCCTCTCCCCCTCTCCTCTTTCTCTCTTTCCCCTTGCCCCTCTCTCTCCCCTTGCCCCCTCTCCTCCTCTCTCTCCTCCTTCTCTCTCTTCCTCCTTCACCCCCCTCTTCACTTCTCCTTTCCCCAATCTCTTTCTCCTCTTCTTCCTTCTTCTCCCTGCTCTCTCTCTCTCCTCTCTCCGTCCGTCCCCTCTCTCCTTGCTCCATACTGACAGGGAAATTCCCACACAGTAGGATGACCTGTTCTCTCTTAGTTCAGTCCGTCCCTCTCTCTCCTCCCTTTACCGTCAGTGGGCAGTGTCTGTCCGTAATCCCCAGCCTCCGCAGCCTGGCTCACCTGAACATGTGTACTGTACAGCTGTTGTGAAATATCAAACTTTTTAAAGCAATGACTCATGTACTAATATGGCATCCTTCCTCCTCTTTATAGTTTTATTTCCCAAACAAATCCTCACACAATATACACTATTTGTGAATACATTGTGTAATTGTTTGTGCAATGTTCCTACTTCATTGCCAGGGAAATTTGCTTGATAACAGAAAGATTGCGTTGATTGAATTCAAATATTGTCAAACATGTTCAATAATCTAGAGCTATAGTAAACAGCTCTCCTCCCAAAGCATCATATAGTGACTCACATGGCTCCTGGCTTATAATAATGATATTCCTCTAATTCGATGACGATGCCTATCTGTCTCATTTTTGTTAAAAAGTTATGCTTTCACAGTAAACTCTCAAAATGTACTTGTTTATCAGAAAAAACAAAACAAAATTTTAAACAATTTTGAATGTTTTTTTATTGTCTTATGTTTTTTATTGTTTGTTTTTTAGGAAGCACTCACATATTTTTTTTATAATATAAGCCATTTTTGCAGTATAGGCTATTGTAATTTTTTTTTTAATTGTATATTTTTTTGTGTGCACCTGCCTGAGGAGTGCAAATGGAAAGCAGCAAAGACTCAATTTACTTGTCTTGTCTTGTAAAATAGAAACTGAACTAAAACAACAAAAATTCAGATCAGTATCAGTATTGTACCAGTATACTTCTGGTGTACACACGCTTGTGTTATGGTCTACACACTTCTGTTTGCACTGTCATTCTTTTATGTAAATGTTTATCTGAGGAGGCGGATGTCACTTCACTTTTGTTTAAATACAGCTGCACCGACTGCTTCACAGTCATAATCCACAAATTGAAACCATTAAAATAGCAATTATAATGAGTCCTGGTCAGATTAAAAAATAAAAATAAAAAAAACTTGAATTTTACTCATTTTTGGCTATTGCCCT
Source organism: Boleophthalmus pectinirostris (assembly GCF_026225935.1). Lineage (NCBI taxonomy): Eukaryota > Metazoa > Chordata > Actinopteri > Gobiiformes > Gobiidae > Boleophthalmus > Boleophthalmus pectinirostris. The sequence goes on along the minus strand of NW_026571515.1, from coordinate 33,502,160 downwards.
ACTTTTTTGTTTTGATTGAAAATTACATGTTGGGTAGGTTGGTATCCCAAACAAGCATGCAAAGTAATAACAGGTATGTTGTCTTCAAAGGAGCAACCCAACTAACTTTGATTCATATTATCTGTAGTGTTAAAAATGTTCAAAAGTTCAAATGTCAACACTTTTACTTTGTGTTGGTAAATTTTGTCTTTTATACCTATTTTTGTGTGTAAATGTGTGTAAAATTGTGTATCTCTTGATGATAGATAATTAATCTATTTGCAAATCCCAATGAGTTCTTGGAATACAGACAAAGGTTCGCAGCAGATGTAGACAGGGCCTGGAACTGCCCTGGCCAGAGACCAACAGCCTCTCTTGAATATCCTCTCTCCAGTCACCCCTTCTCTCCATCTCCCTCCAGAGCATCTGAGCTCTGAGTATTTATACAGAAATACAAGTTACGTACAGATCAAAGCAGAGTGACCTTTCTTTTACAGACTTGTGCTAATCAATTAATATTTGAGGACAGATAAGACAACACAGAGTTTCCTATGGGACAGTTGTGTCTGCTGAGCATTTACACATGCTAATGACTGCTCTGGTCTTAGGTAGAAATCACATTCATTTACACAAAAACAGACTGAGAGAAATCTTTCCAGAATATAAATTTCCATCACAAATGAATAGTACATAGTAGCAGCAATAACATACTGTATTTTTCTACTGTTTTAGGTTTGAGCCATTTTCAGTGTAATTACTGTATCATAATCTCATGTGACATCTGTTGTATTACTGTGAAATAAATAACATAAAGGCCAATTAAATTTAGAAATACACCACATCCAAGCTTCTGAAATACATGTAATTTTACTTTTTTGCAGTGATAGTATTTAAAATTGCCACCGCCTTTCCGGGTCATGGTGTGTAACGGGAATAGGGCGGGTTGGGTATACGGTAAAGGGACAGAATTTGATCGGACTTGAACCAGGATTTCCACATCGTGCTTCACTTCTGCTATTTGAGTGAAGATGACTGTAAGAAGCACACAGTTAAGTGACGCATGTAGGGACTTGCGGTCATTGTCACTGCCCAACCATTCTGCAACATCTAACCAGCCTTGCAAAACTATACCAGCAATTATTCGAAAATCTTCAATAATATTTGGTCAATATTTAGTCCATTGGGGCCATAAGAAGTGTAGCATTGCGCAAAGGTCGGCCATTTTAAGTTGGTAGCTTGTGTGTGTTGTAATAGTCCACCTCGAGTTGTTGTAGTTAAAACAGTAAAGAAAGTATGGTTAGAGTTGCGTGTTTGTTCCTCTTTGTGTCTTAGCAAAGTTTCCTAGATGACAAGAGGCAGTTTTACTTTGACCCACAGGTCCTTGAAGGCAGCATTCGTGGAAGTGAGATTTGTCTATTTGATTTCTGTTTTGATTAATGTCATCATACTATCCATAAGATCACGCAAAACATCAGGGAAAGGTATTTTCGTACGACATATGGTTGGAAAAATGCGTTTGTCTTGTTTCACATTGCGGAAGCTCTCATCCATATGGTTCAGAATAATATAAAGTTAGGGCTGTTGTCACAGCAGCATCATATCAACAATCAAAAAATATTATGTCTTTTGAATGGTCATTCTTCCTCAAAATGGCACTATATAACAAAGTTTGAAAGTTTTCTAAGCAATTTACTGGCCTTGTTGCTTTAATTGGTTCCTGAATCCTGAATGTCTCTTGTCACTCTTCACCCCCATTTCACAGTGCGTACTCCTCTATCTTATAAAGTAAGTAAGGATGATGAAAGATTCTAAAAGTTTTCTAAGCGATTCTTGACTCTGACATTTTTCTGAATGTCTCTTCTCCCTCTTTATACCCATTTCACACTGCATACTCCCCGGTCTTATAAAGTAGTGTTTCATAGTAAAAAGAAATAATCAAGAGGTGTAGAAACAAAATACGGTCAGGATATCAATGGGATAAAATACTTGCCAAAAAAAATCTGTAAAAAAAAATTCAGCCGAAGAATTTCATGTCTTGTCTGTAGCTTTGTAGTGATTCTAGAGACATAGTACAGCAAGTGAAAACATTAAATTATAGTCTGAAGTGAATTGTCCATTTTTTAAAAAAAGAAGAAATTGCCCTTTATTACCGAAACACATATTGCTCCTGACATCTCTTTTTCAAAGGGGATCAAGCCAAGAGGTCACCAGCACACATCAGGAGCATTACAAAGTTACAATACATAGAACAAGGAGATAAAAGTTGGAATTAAGGTGCTTAAACAGATTTCATATATAAAGTGCTATAATTGTAAACCATGAAAGAAACAGTGTCATTGTTTGACATTAAAGGTCTTATAATATGCTAAACTGGTTCTTGTGAGCTTTAAGCCATGTTAGAATGATGCTACCACACCAAAAACATACTTAGTTTTGTGTTTTGCTTTGTTCACACATGTTTGAGTAATCCTTTATTATCAGTAAACACCTCCAAAGCTCAAAATGCTCTATTCCACCTTGTGATGTCATGTAGTGCGGGTTTTCAAATATTAAACATGTGTGAATGAAACAAAACAAAACTCCAGGTTTTTGATGAGGAAACAACATTATGACATTGGTGAGAAAATAATGTAATATGGACCCATTAAAGTGTAGTTTATGACTAAAAACTTTTTAACACAAACAAACACAAACACTGAGTGATGATGTCTGTTGTCTTATATACAGCATGCACTATAGAAAATGTGGTTGACATACATATATTCCTCAACAGGAAACTACAGGTTTAGAAATTATTCAAAGCACAGAATATTATGTGACCAACCTCACGTTCTCCACTTCACCTTTACCCTGCTTTTTTGGCACTGATGCAACATTCACTCAGTTTGCTGCAAATGACCCATTAAAAAAGAACTAAACTGAACTAAAAAAAAAAAATAATCAGATCCTTCCACCATTAAAATGGCTTTGTCTGGAATGTTCCACAGTATGGCATTAAACATATCTATCTTCAGTGAGACAAGCAGGTGATGCCATCAGGTCAAGTTACAGGTCAGGTCTGTGGAGAGATGACCTCACTCACAGTTAGAAAGCATGTTTTTCAAGTTGATTCAAATCTTCGAGCCAAAAACTTAAATTGCTTAAAAAACATCTAAAATACCAAAATATGATCATTGTACTAATCAAATATCCTTCATATTCAAGTTTCCTTGGTTGAATTGAATGTTTGTAAGTTTTAAAGGTGCACTATGGAACTTTTCCAGTGGAAAGACTGCCACTTGTCTCTGTGGAGAGATGTGCTTAATGCCATACTATGTTCCACAGTATGGCATTAAACACATTTATTTTCATGGAAAGAAGCAGATAAAGTTATAGGTTAAAGGTCAGGTCTAAGATGAGGTTACCCTGCTTAAAACATTAGAATGTATACTGTTCAAGGTATTTCTTCAGCAAAAAAAGCCTTACTGGATACATGCGAGCCATGAGTGTCATTTCATAATGTGGGACTCCCCTCCATGCCTGTCTCAGCTCACCTGTGTTTCCTAACCAGTATTTAAGCTCCATTTCCACAATTCCCCACTGCCAGATTGTTCTTCATAGTTTCTGCACAAGATTCTCCAGCATTTCTTCTGGCTGGATGACATGTTACCTCTCCCTCCTTGTTCCTGATCCTGCTGAATTGCCTGATGCTTGTTAATCAGTTTTCTGCCATAACGATCTATGAAATGTTGTTCTTTTGGCTATAATGTTCCACAGTATGGCATTTAACTTATCTATTTCTGTGGAGAATGTTCAGAAGTATGATTTAAACCTTTTATTGTCATCATAATTATGGTGATGTGCCTTCTCCAGAAAGTTTCGGTCGTCTTGTCATGTGTACCTGTTGTCAGTTGTGGTGCATTTTGCAGTTACATATTGCACCTTTAATTTTAGACATGCATAAATGTGTTATGTTTTGATATAGATATGTTTTTGATGTTGATGAAGGGAAAGAAAAAAAGAATAGTGTGTACAAATGAGGATATAGGAGCATTGTGCATCACAGGTAAAAGTCTTGTATTTTTCCACAGTTGCACCATAAAAACATGCAGAGTGACAAACATGAGCCATAGCCCGGAGAACATGCGTTGCAGTTTGTTTACATCTGGACGCTGCGGTAACAACTGTCGTCAGAACCTCACATCAGGAAGTGTGAGGCAGGTACAGAGTGCACAGGGGAAGCACCGAAACTGTGGTGGTGACCTAAAGGAGATAGAGAGAGGGAGAGAGAGAGAGGAGGGAGAGAAGAGATGAGTGTGTGAGAGAGAGAAGGTAGGAGCCTAGGAGATTAGGAGAAAGAGAGGGGTGAGGAGAGAAGAGAAGAGGAAGGGGAGATAGAGAGGTGGAGAGAAAGAGAGAGACAGAGGAGGGTGAGAGGGAGGTGAGGGTGAGGAGAGAAGGAAGAGGGGAGAGAGAGAAAAGAAGCGTGGTTGACAGAGGGCAGAGGAGGGTAGAAAGAGGATAGGGAGAGAGATAAAGAGAGGGGAGAAGGGAGAGAAAAGGAGGAGCAGTTAAGAAAGATAGAGATGCTGGGGAGAGAGAGAGGGAGAGAAGGAGAGTGAGGGCAGAGAGAGAGCGCAAGAGAGACAGAGAATAAAGAGAACAAGGACGAGAGACAGCAAGAGAGATACAAGGTGAGAGACTGAGGAAGGTAGAGAGACAGTAATAGAGAAAAAGAGAGAGACATTGGGGAGAGAGAGAAGGAGAGTGGGGGCAGAGTCCGAGAGAGGGAGCAGGGAGCAAGAGAAAGAGAGCTGCAGAGAGAAGGTCCTGTATCAGCAACAGTTAGAGCAACAGGAAGAGGAAAAGGAAGCGCACGAGGAGGCTCACACACGTAACACAGACATCACAGACATCACAGTAGTGACCCACAACGGCAGCAGCACGGTGCATTTCCACTCCACTCAAAAACAATGTGTGTCTGCTGTGATATCTGCAACACGCCACCACCGCAATGATGCAACCAGTGCAGCCACACTAATCAAAACATCAACTGGGGCCGGAGCAGCAGAGAGGGGGAGAGAGGGGGGCCTGGGCTTTTTAGATCGGATATTGTGTGGTCCTTTTCTATGGAGTAAGAAAGCTGTCAAAAATATTCGTGCGCATAAAATAGATATCCGTGCATATTTGTAAACTCTCAAATGAGTCCAGTCGTACATAAAATATATTGTGTGTATTTTATCCATCAGAATACGAATTGAAAAATTACGATGTCATGAATTACAATCATGAAATGAAAATTTACGATTACGCTTTCATCAGTACGAATACGAATTCACAGACGGAACTTTACTGTCAAAAATACGTCATCACTTCACAGACATTATTCATCGAGCAGAAGAAACATCGATCAAGATCAAGACTGCGCATGCTCAAGTTTGTAGCAGAGGGTAAAAACAGAGTAATAGCACAAGAAGCTACAACAGCAACCAACAAGTGGGTTAATTAAAATCTATTGTAAAAATGTCTTGAATTCAGGAACCGAACTGTATAATATTGTGTAGAAACACCTCCTTTGAACGGGAAATTGCACCTATATGTTAGATAACATAGTGGAGCCAGTTGGCTAACATCCGACGTAACGTTATCCCAGGGCTAATTAGCAAATATCAGGTTCTCTGTATGTTTAGATTAAAACATTCACGGCTACAGCCACAGCGAGCATCAGTCAGCCTTCACTTCAGCTGCATTTCTCGCATGAAATGCCACCAAAAGTTCCTCGGGACGCTGAAATGTCTCAGTTTACACCAAACACTATCAAACTGTCCTGGTTACGACGTCACAGCCAATGAAATGTTACACATTACCGTTTAATGCAGCTTCCAGCATCAATTAATGTTCGTGTTTACAGGCAACACCTTGGTATATATACAGTATTTACCGGTAAGTATAACGTCACTGTGACGTGGATGGATTTGCTAATTATAACCCATTATAACTCATGTATAACCCATTGTCTGAAATGCAGCTGAAGTGAAGACTGACTGATGCTCGCTGTGGCTGTAGCCGTGAATGTTTTAATCTAAACATACAGAGAACCTGATATTTGCTAATTAGCCCTGGGATAACGTTACATCGGATGTTAGCCAACTGGCTCCACTATGTTATCTAACATATAGGTGCAATTTCCCGTTCAAAGGAGGTATTTTTACACAATATTATACAGCAGCGTTCGGTTCCCGAATTCAAGACATTTTTACAATAGATTTTAATTAACCCACTTGTTGGTTGCTGTTGTAGCTTCTTGTGCTATTACTCTGTTTTTACCCCCTGCTACAAACTTGAGCATGCGCAGTCTTGATCTTGATCGATGTTTCTTCTGCTCGATGAATAATGTCTGTGAAGTGATGACGTATTTTTGACAGTAAAGTTCGTCTGTGAATTCGTATTCGTACTGATGAAAGTGTAATCGTAAATTTTCATTTGGTGATTGTAATTCATGACATCGTAATTTTTCAATTCATATTCTGATGGATAAAATACACACAATATATTTTATGTACGACTGGACTCATTTGAGAGTTTACAAATATTTATTTTATGCGCAACTACAGCCAAATATGCACGGATTTCCCAAATACGCACGGATTTCTATTTTATGCGCACGAATATTTTTGACAGCTTTCTTACTCCATACTTTTCAGCCTAGTTTGTGGATTTCTGTAGATAAGTGCCGCCTAACCTAAAACACTAATGACCAATAGCACAAAATCATTTATAGTGTGTAGCTGTATACATACCTACATGATTAAATTCACTCAGCTTTAAGTTTAGTTTTTTTTTTTTTACATCAACTTGTTGGGATGTTTTTATTGCACTGAAAAACTGATAATGTGTTACTGTGAGCGGGCCGGCATCTCCACAAATATGACTCTTATCTGGCCTGGTTTTTGGCTATAATGTTCCATAGTATGGCATTTAACTTATCTAGTTCCATGGAGAATGTTCTGAAATATAATTTGACCATTTTATTTCCATGCAGTCATGGTGACGTGCCATCCCCAGAAACTTACACATTACTTTAGTAGTCATGAGCAAAACATATTTTTGCAACATAATGTAAAACACCTCCTCTTAATCATCCCCATGTGTTGACTTGTTTTGTATTCCAGTGCTAAAGGGTTAAACTCAAAACGATACTGAAAGTTACTGCTCACTCCAGAGTGTGGACAGATGGGAAAAGTCATGGGCAAGAGGAGACATGGTCCGCCTCACAGTGCACACGTCCTCTGTATGTTTGTGTGTGTGTCCAAGGAGCTTGTGTGTGTATGTTTGTGTCCAAGGAGCTTGAGTGTGTGTGCGTGTGTGTGTTTGTGTGTGTGTTTGTGTGTGTGGACGGGTTTTATCACATTGTGGGGACTAACTTCAGTGCACACTCTCACATCATTGGGACCTGCTAGGACAAAAACCAGGTCCTCATGACTTAAATCCATTGTTAGACTTATTAGACTAAGACAGACTTTATTGATTCACAAGGGAAATCGTTTGGACACAGTAGCTCACTCATCACAATATAATATAATACCAAATAATAGCAAAGCGCCAATATATAAATGGTAATAATAAATTCAAAATAAGTAGCAAAAACAGCAAGGAACTGGTATCAAATAAGGCAAAATTATACAATATGTACAAGTAAAAATACAACTATAGAAATATAGTAATACAAAACATATCAGCTGTATACAAGAGGTGGGTTAGAAACAGTGCAAAGATGAAATAGGGATTGACTTGACATAGAGTTATCTATTACATAAGGGTGAATTGTTGTACAGTTGTATGGAGTATGATATGAATGTAGTCCTGTATCTCACTGTTTCAGCAACATGGTTTAAAGTTCAGATTGGATAAGGCTAGACTCAGCCTGTGGAAAATTAATGCAAGTCACTGTATTGTCCTCACAAAGTAAGGAAACATGATGCGTGTGTGTTTTGGTGACTCAGGCCACGCTCTTCGACTCTCTCTCTTTTTCAGGAATTTCTGGATCCAGCCTAACTCCTGAGAATCTGGGTTGGGACTCATTTACTGTCAATGGGCAGCCCACGCTTTCTCCCTCCCTCTCTCTCCCCCTCTTCCTCTTTCTCTCTCTCTCTCTCTCCCCCTTCATTCTATCTTGCTCACCCTTTATCATTCCCTTTCTCCCCTTTCTTCTCCCTCTACTTCTCCTTTTTCTCTCTCTTTTTTCTCCCCTTCTTCCATTCCCTCTCTTCCCTTCTGCCTATCCACTCTCTTTCTCCAACACCCTCACTCATTTTTCTCACTGTTTCTCTCCTCTTCCTACTCTCACTCGCCCACTATCTCTCTCTATCTTTCTCAAACCCTCTCTCTCGCGCTCTCCTTCCCTCTTTATTCCTCTCTTTCCCACTCCCTCCTCTCTCTCCCTCTCTCCTGTTCCTGGACTTTTATTGGGAAGTTCCAGGTTAATGTCTAACTCCAGGAGGACACATAGTTCAGGAGTCATGAGGACAGACTGATACACTGGGTCAATAATAACTGCAGAGTCAGCAAAGAAAAGTACTACATTTTAATCTATGTCATCACAGACGTGTGTGGTACGCTAACTGCAAGATGGCACACTTAGATAGGACAATAAGTCTATAGGTATGAACATGTGCATTTTGACTGTTACATTTAGACATTGAAGATTTTTCTTTTTTATTCCTATTGATTGATCCAGATTTTCATTTTTTATTTGACCTTGCCTTATTAAATACAAATTGTACTATTTAACATTTTCAATGGAAGGGGCCTCTACGTGATTGGGGAAATGAAGATATTATTATTCTTACAGCCTGGAATATTCTACAGTATGTCAGCTGATTCCATGTCAGTTCTGCTGACAGATGACCTGCTCACAGTAAGAATGCCATACTATGGAACGTTCAAGGCAAAGTGATTACATTTCCATAGAGACAAGCAGTGGACCCTTCCCCAGAAAAGTTACATAGTGTATCTTTACTTATCTGAAGATAATTTACAACACAGACTCTTAATCAGTCTAAAAAATACCTGTACGTGAGTAATATTACTTGTAAGTCAGTGTACTCTAACTTGGCTACACTTCCTTCTGTGAGTAAGTACGTGTGACTGAAGCTTTTCATTTGGCCAGAGCATTATGTTTTCATAGAATTTCAGTTAGTCTGATCGAGGAAATGAGGGATGAGGAGAGTTAAACAATGAGGAATTTAAAATGATAAATACTAAACCTAAACTTTCATTTAAAGGTCCTATATTACACAAGTTGGTCTCTTGTGAGATTGAAGCCATGTTAGAATGTTGTTACCTCCTCAAAAACATGCCTGGAGTTGTGTTTTGTTTCATTCACACATTTTGAGTAATCATTTGTCATTAGTCTGTTTACATCTCTCTGGCTCAAAATGCTTTGTTCCACTTTATGATATCATGTAGTGGTAGTTTTCAAATTAACTTGCTAACTAGCTCCCTTTTACCTTTAGTTCAATAGAGATTGGCAGGGTTGAAATTACCCCAGTGATTCTAGGGAAGGTATATGCAGTTTAAAAACACAGTAGAGCACTTATTGTATTACCACATGACATCACAAAGTCAAACAAGATGGTTTCTATTTAAGAGAAAAACTCAGCCTGAATATTAAGGATTTGTGTGAAGGAAGCAAAACACAACTCTAGGTATGTTTTTGATGAGGAAACAACATTATAAAATAAATCAGAAAAGAGTGTATGGGCCCTTTGAAAGTATTATGACTCAAGTGTGATGCATAATGTTTTTACGAGCAGTCACCCAGCAGCTGATCTTATTGTTCCATGGCTCTTTTGTTTATTTCTGTTCTGTCTTTGCTAAATTCATTCCTAAGCTCTGTACAAAGAGTTCTAAAAGTACTTGTTTACACACCCTTTAAATAATCGTGCAATTTTATGGTCTATTGCATTCACTCTTACTTGTCCAGTTTATTTTTTTTATTGTGGATCCTGATTAGAGCAGTCATTCCAATTCTTTCTGGGATCCATCTTTTTTTTTTCAAAGAAGTTTCTTGTAATATAAATATAATAAAATAGGCTACGAGCTTGTTTCTGAATAACATTGAATAGAACAGCTTATTGTTCGGTTTCAGACAAACAATTCCTTCCTGATTTGAAGGACTTTGTGAGGACTCTGTGAGGACCGTTCCCTATTCAGAAGATATAATGTTTTGATTTGAATTGCTTAATTGCTATGACCATGGAGGATGCTTGAAATACATGAATAGACAATAAATACAAAAATATGCCTACATATCTGCAAGAGACAAAAGCTTTATGTTAACAACACTAAATGGTTTGAACTTTTGCATTTCTTGCAGTGCTCCTTCAGATATTATTTAGCTTTTTTCTCATTTTGATTGTGTGCATTGTTTAAAGGAACCTGAGCTGTTAACTTGAAAACTACCACTTGATGACATCAGAGGGTTGAACAGAGCATTTTGAGCTTTGGAGATGTAGGCAGTCTTGTATATGTCTATGTACATGTACGAATGAAACAAAACACAACTCCAGGCATGTTTTTGATGAGGTAACAACATTATAACATGACTTGGGTAATATAGGACCACTACTGTTTTACCACTTGAACGATAAAAATATAAATCAGATGTTGCGTTACTCTGAACTTGAACTGAACTTGAGTAATACTCTTTTGAAGTGACAGTACTCTTGAATAGTTCTCTACTCTATATTGCTCAGAGGTTACTTGGAGCTGACACTTTGCTTTAGGAGTCCTGTGTCTTTAAACCAGTTCCGGTCACACCTTGATTGTAGTTTTCCTCCACGTCACAGATCCAGTGGGGAGTGTTCTTACTCACTGTGTTGCATTCCTGAACAGCGTGTACCAGCGCATTCCTGCTGTTTTCCAAACAGGAAGCACACAGACATTGCCAAATCAATTGTTCAGTACCATGTTTGTTCTTATCCTCTCGCCTAAACAGTACATTGGCTCTTAATCTATGGGTCCAGTTTGGTGTTATATGTATATTGTTTATTTATACAGTATATAGCTTTACGTTTATAGCTTTTCTATACTTTTTGGTTAAGCTCGGTTTAAAGAAACACTATGTAACTTTTCTTGTTAAATTGTACTGAGAATTGTCTTGATGACTTTGCAGCTGATGTCATCCATGCTCCCTGGGGGTGTGAAGCTAACTGAAAGCACTACTCTGTAAGACGCTGTTACTCAAGACTTAATGTGAGCGTTATTTTGACACAATTTGACCAGAAAGAGCTGAGTTAGTTGGAACTACGACAGGTGAGATGATTTGTGCTGTTGAACAAGTTTCTCACTCATACAATTAGAGTCACAAGCCAGCTAACATTGGCCAACAGTTTTCCAGTTAGTCATGCTCACCTTTTTGTTGAAACTCCTTAACAGGACCATGAATACTTTTATGTACTCAGATTAATCACAGGCTTCTGAAAATGTGTTGTTTAAATCCATTTTGTATTTTTCCTTGAGTATTCTTAACATCTTAAAACTTTTTTGTTTGTGTTTGCATTGTGTCACCATAACTGCTGAACATTCCACCAATAGAACTGCATGTAGAACATTGCTTTACCAAGAATGTTCCACAATATGGCATTCAATTTACAATAAACTTATTTCTCTTCAGGTGACAGGCAAATGGTGCCACCAGGCCAAGTTACAGGTCAGATCTATGGAGAAAAATGTATACTCACAGTAAGAATGCCTGTTTTATTATGTTTTTCAACAATAAAAACCCATTGTAATAAAAAGACACAAACAAGCAGCTTATCCCCAACACCAGAAAAGTTACATAGTGCACCTTTTAAGATTTTTGTTTTTTCTTGGGGAATACAAAAAACGTAATGCATTTTCCAAATATTTCCCACTTATAATATGTGGATGGCTACTACTTGCACTTACTGAATACTAACAGCTCCATCTATGTGAAGAAAACATTACAAATAGCCTATTGTGTCATTTCAAGTAGGCAACTTCCTTGTCATTTCTAAATGACCTAAAACAGTGCGCTTGCAGTACGTGTAGGCATCGCTGTCTCCTCAGTAGTGGTGGTTTTGAACAAGCAACTTCAAGAGCCTCAAACAAAAAAGCTGAGATCCAAACTAGACCCAGAGTGCCATCTGCTGGTGAAAAAGGAACTGTACATTGTATGAATGTTAACTATGGCATGTAAGTGAAATCCAAAATAGTTTACAATTTGGAGGCAATAAGAGAAGATGTCCATTATACCATGCCTTCAATTAAGTATAACAAAGGTGCACTATCTAATCTTTCCAATGGAGGCCTAATGCATGCTTGTCTCCATGGAGATGTAATTGACTGCCTGGTAAATTTTTGCAGGTGTTTTTATTGCTTAAATATACCAAATATAAAATTCTTACTGTGCTCGAGGTTGCCTCTCCATAGGTTTAGCATGTTACTTCACCTGGTGCCGTCACCTGTCTCCATGGTGATAGTCAGTATGGCATACTGTGTAACATTTTAGACAAAACAATAAGGGCTCCATGGAGACAAGCAGCTGACAGAATTTGTTCATAATTTACAAAACCTCAACAAGAATCATGAGTGACAAATGAAAATATATTAAAGAAATGCAATTTTGTACAAATAAAAGAATTTATGTTGTTAAAACTAAGAAAACAAACAAAGTAAAAACAGGACTTGAATTGATTACACAAAATATATATTTAATATGGGCATATCCTCAGATGGGACAAATACATTCGAATGAGAAGTACAGCTGTCAGACTCCACAATGTTTAGAGTCATAAACTGAAACTTAGCAGCTCAAAAAAAAATCTCTTCTTTGGACAAACCCGCTGAGTGACAGATGCAGCATGCTAAAAATTAAAAATCTAAATTATACAAAACTTAATGCCTTTGCCAGCTCTGGAAAAAAATGAATTTTACACACAATTAGAAACAACATATTGTACAAGTTGCAGTGCTGGTGTTGGATTTTTGGTTTGTTCACAATTAGAGCTGAATGATAAATGAAAATCAATTCAAAATTGCAATTGGTCACAATTGGCAAATAAAGACTGAAATTATTTTGTGAGAACAATGCAGAAAACAAAATATCTTGTCTCAGTTTGGTTTTATACATCATGGACTTCAACTTTCTATTATAGGTGAAATTTTGAAGACTTTTAACCATTCAGATTATATCATATTTTAATTGTTAATTGCTATGGCAACTATAAAATTTTTTCGTCAGTCTGAAATCCATGAATAAAACCAGTTAATTCAATAGTTAACCTATAAACATGACCTCTCTAAAACATGTTTTTTCTCAAATGTTAATGTTTTGGGCTTGTTTTGAAGTTAAACAAATCTTCGATTTTAAAATATACTGCAAATCTACCCTCTATCAAAATAGATGCCAGAAAACTTGCAATTCAACTTTTTTTCCCCACCCCAAGTTCATTCAGCTCTACACTATCCCTGGTTCCCTGTTCAGATCCCTCCAGTCTGATAAAGGGTCATGCTATTGAATATTTGTATTGCTGGCGAAAAAAAAAGTAGAAAATCACATACATGTACAGTACAGGACATTGTAGCCGCAGCCCACACATTCATAGCACAGTCTCTTGCATTTAAAAAGTTGGCTAGAAATAACTTTAACCCTTTAGTACACAACAACCCGTGACCAGCCACTAATGAATGAGCCCTCTTTTGGAATAGACTGTTTAGAAATAAAAATTAAATACATATTCAGATGAGATGAAATGTAGGGATGTTGGGATGAACTATTTTACATTTAAAGGGCCCATATTACGCAATTTCTGATCAATTATGTTGTTTCCTCATCAAAAACATATCTGGAGTTGAGTTTTCTGTTTAACACACAAATCCTGCATATTTAAACACTCTGTTCCACCTGATGTCATGTGGTAATACAGAAAATGCTCCTGTTTTTAAACTATACACCTTCACTAGAATCAGACCTGGAATTACCAAGCTTTACTAAACAAATGGTACCTGTTAACTTGAAAACTACCACTTTATGACATGACAAGGTAGAACAGATCATTTTGAGCTTTGGAGATGTAGACAGACTAATAATAAAGGATTACTCATACATGTGTAAATAAAACAAAATACAACTTCACATACTTTTTCAGTGAGGTTACAACATTTTAACATGGCTTAAAGCTCACAGGAGTCAATTTTGCACAAATAGGACCACACTTTTAGTAATATGAATCATAAATATCAGATTTAAATTCTGTAAGTCCACCAATATGGGATGTTATGGGACACACATTGGTTTATAAGAAACTTTGAATGAAATATGGTAATGAATTAGTATGAATGAAGAGAAGTTATTATATTTTTTTTCCAATGATTAATAATGATGTTTGTATGAAATTGCTGTTTCTTTACACAATCATTTTACATTTTTACATTGTGAAATCCTAAATAAACCAGTATAAGGAGCACACAATATTTGGTCATTTTAAACAGACACACTTTAAATAGTTTGGGCATCTTTTCTTTATCACTACTGTACATTATTGTATTTCCATTCAGTTTCTTGTGACACCTGAAAAACTAAAGCCCTGAGCATAAACTTATTTAACATATTCATGAGGAAAAAAAAATATTGAGGATTGGCAGTTTCTATTTCATACCAACCCTAAAACTACAGGTGCGATATGCCACTTTTTAGTAGTGTCTGCCACCTGCTTTTCTCTATTTTGATGCCTGGAATGTTCCACAGTGCGGCATTAAACTTAGCTTGCATTTTGTGTTTTTTGTATTGCTAAAAAAAAATAAAACTTGGAAAAACCTGCATCACAGAGAGCACGATCACGTATAGATTCGACCAATAACGAATTCAGCAGACATCACTCATCTTCATAGAGATGGAAGTGTTAAATGCCATTGAATATACCACAGTATGGCATTTGTAGGGGTAGACATGAAATAACATCTCTATGGAGGCAAGCAGGTAGCGACAGTTACACAGTGCACCTTTAAAGGAGACATATTATGCAAGACCTTTCAACCATGACATTTTGTGTCTTTCATTCACACATGTTCAATTAAACCTTGTTGGTGAGATCCTTTTTTCTGATTAGACATAAATTCTTTGTTTCATCTGGAGCATTTTCTGTTAAATTTCTTTAATCAATTTCTGGTTGCTCAGTCCAATAACTGTAACCACTGGCTGGATTTAATTGTACAACACATGTGCAAAAACATGCCCAGCAGGCTAAAAACTCCAGCTAAAAAGTCCTGACTAAGCCCATAGTGGCAACTGATTGCTTAAAGAGGCACTAGGTAACTTTTGTGCTGGAGGATCTGTCTGCTTGAGATTATATTACATTGCCTGGAATGTTCCACAGTATGGCATTTAACTTGACTATCTTACATTTATTCAATTGTTTTTATTGCTAAAGAAAATATATTGGAAAAACATGCTTTCTTACTGAGTTACTTGTGTCCATGGCACTGGCTAAGTTTAATGCCATTCTTTGGAACATTTAGGCAAAGTAAGAAAATCTTCAAATAGCCAAGTTAGTTGTTGGACCCTCAAGTGGGAAAGTTACATAATGCTCCTTTAAAGATTGACAACCCTGGTCCAAAACAAGTCATGTAATCCAAGATAATTCATAATATATCTCCTTTAGTCCAATTCCCAACCCCAACCTGAACCTGAACTTAAATCTATTAAAACTATGAGAACATCCAGCAAAGTCCACTCCATCAGGACCAGAGAGGGGTGAACAAAACCAAACCAAAATGGAGGAAGGAGAACAGCTCAATGGAAATAGGCTCGGTAGCAGGCGTATGCGCTGAGGGCCACAGCGGTGTACAGGCACACGTTGGTTAAGAAAGGTGACCATGTTCCCTGTTCTGGAAAGTCCTCGGGTTTGGGACATGGGCATTCCTCTGTCGTCGTCTCCTCCTCCTGCTGCTGCTGCTGCTGCTGCTGCTGCTGCTGCTGGTGATGGTGATGGTGGAGGTGGTAGGATGGGGTTGAATTTTCAAAGGTGTTGTTTTGGACTCCAGCATGGCCATCCGGATGATCAGTGCCATCAGGAATAATTCTCTGTCGCAACTCTGGCTCTTTTGAAGACCTGAATGGCAAATAATTTAGACATGCATTAACCTTTTATTATACTTCAATGATCCCTTTACTATTAAGTGTATTACGTTGTGTTATTGTAAACTCGAAATGTTAGGTCAATGTAATTTCCTACATGCAGCAATATATTTTGTGTAGAACAACTTATTTTTAATCTTTCAAGGAGACAGTATGCAAAATCAACTTTTTTGAGCTTATAACCATGCAATATTTTAGTGTCTGGCCCCCTGTGACCCCAGCCCTTGGGACAACGGATGGAAATTAGCCTTAGGCTACAATCCGGTGTGTTTACATTCATGTTGTCATGTTTGTTCATTAACATGCTCTGTCCCAATCAAATAAATAAATAAATAAATAAATAAATAATAACACTGGAATTAGACTCATTCATGCATGTTTGAGTAATCTTGCATTTGAAGCTTTCCATTTTACCTACACCCATTCACACACATTGATAAAGCAGCATAATTCATCTGAATCAGGTTTCATAGTTCATAAATGTCATTGTATATTTTTCAAACTAAATCCTTAGAATAATTTAGCATGTTTGACTTAAGATTGCAAATATTATGACCACATAATTATTCAGATAAAGTGCAGTTGGATGCTTTTTCACTAAATTGTAAATCTCCATTATTGATGTCATAATGGACCAAATCACCAAGTTTTAACTTGGACTATAGGTTCAGGTTTAGCATTTGTGGATTTCTTAAATTATTGTTGCATCCAGGTGGCCTCAGATACAAAAAACAAACAAAACAAAAAAACTGCCACTTGACTAATTCTGTCTTTTTTTAATTCACATTAATTATGTCTTTTATGAAATAGCACCGTCCCTTTTCGTATAAAGCACTTTCTAGAATCAGAAAGCAGCCAAAAAATTATTATGTAGTTTTACCCAAGGCAGTGGACCGTGTTTATGGGGAAAAATCGTGGCTCTGGTTTGGGGTCCCTGGGCGGGGGCAGCGGTGGAGGACTGAACTCTGGAGGCTCGTCTTCTTCACGTGAAATCTCTTTCCATGAATCCTGCTTGGGACAAATAAAGTCTCTTTTATCTTATCTTAACATCAAACCACGACCAACCTGACTATAGCTTTTCTTTGTCTGCTTTTTGTCCTCTGGGCAGACAGTAAATTATAAATCCTCTTTCATTTCCAAGGAGCATTTGATTCAGATTCAGCTTATTTCATGACCTATACTGCAAGTTTAAATCAAAAGTACAACAAGGTATTAAGTCAAAACAAGATCATGCAAGAATATAAGAAGCAACAATATCAACAAAACCTATCTACGAATGCAATCCTAGAATCAGAAAACAGCTAAAATATAATTTTTTTAATTTATATTTTGCAGTTTTACCCAAGGCAGTGGATCATCAAAATATATATTAAAAAAAAGGAAAATCACTTGCTCCTCTGTGATAGTAATAGAATCTATTTTCCACATCTTGTGTGTGTAATGGCAGCTTAATAGTCATATGGCAGTAGCTTTAGGACTGTGCAATCCAGTCTAAAAATCATGATTTCAACTATAACGAAACAAAAAATAAATAAAATAATTTTTTCTAACATCACAAGACTTAACTAGTAAAATGTATTAAATATACTAGGTCTGTATTTCCAAGGAGCTCAGGAAATATCCTAATTAACAATAATTTCAATTATTACCATAATAAAAAATCTCCTGATAATAATGTGTGGGCTGAGCAGTTAATCGAATTTGAGTTGAGACTGAGATTCAGTCACGTGTACACGTAAATAATGATATGCTTGGGTTTATATTAGACAGCTCCACAGCCAATTCTGTCAGAAAATACATAAGATTTGGAGTAGATTTAAGAGTTAAATATTTTGTGTTAAATAGCAGTGACTTCAAGTATTTTATGTCCAAAAATGAATACTTAAATGATAAATGATTATTTTTACATATTATCCACACTGTCAAAAGGTTGAGTTCTTGCCTGTAGAGTCTTGTCTCCGTCAATGTACTTGGCGCCTTCGATCACAGCAAGGTAAGAGAAGCGCAGCTGGTCTGCCGTTTGGATCAGACCCATTCTGTGACGTCGCATCTCCAGTAAAACATCACGGATACGAACAGATGAAGGATCCCGCCGCATGGACATCTGCACAACAATAACACAATATTTTACTGGGAGGATTTGTGGGAATGTATTAGTAATTTCATTTGTTTATGGAATTCAGATTCAGTTTGTGGGAGAGTCCACTGTGCAACTAATAACATAATACATATTACTGAATACAAAATACAAACCAATAGGAGGCAGGTGTCCACTAAACAGAAGGTCCCGGAGCGGCCGATGCCGGCGCTGCAGTGGACCACCACGGGACCTTGGTCCGAGTTCAGACAGCCAGATTCCCGAACTTTGTACAGGAAGTTTAGGAAGGATGCAGGAGACTCTGGGACTCCAAAATCTGGCCAGGTAGTGTAGTGAAAATGTAGGATCTCACGAGTCTCTCCTGTCTGCAAAAGTACCAGCAGATATGAAACAATGGCTCCCTGTTAAAGATGTTACCTTTGCTCTGATTTGCACTGATAGAGAACAAACAGTAAAATAATATTTACACATAGATTTTCCAGCTCCAGCTGACGAACAGTGTAGTACGATTTAACATCCTCTGAAACAAAGTTGACTTTAAAGTTGGTGTCTTCAAAAATAGCATCTTTTTCCTCTTTCTGAGGCCAGTACTGGGCACATTTGATCTGAGCATAGAATCAAGACAGAAGTGTATTATTTATTTATTTAAAACAAGAACAGTGCACAGAAAACATTAATCTTAGAGAGAAAGGATGCTCTGTGCCAGACATGCCACTTTCCATCTACAGTCCTTGGGCCATTATACAAGTTATACAAGTTGTTTAAAAAAAAAAGTTGGGCATAAATCACTAAAACATTAGAAATAATATAATTACCGAGCCCTTTTCAATGACTCTGTTGAGCATCACCACACCTCGTGACCTTTGTTCCCAAACCATCTCCCAGAAATGGCCACATGTTGTTGGAAGGGGTCCCTAAAACACACCAAGGGTTCATGGGGTAATTATATTGTAGCATTTTCATTTATATCCTGTGCAAATTATGACCACATTGAAATGGTAAAGATGTTAGAGTAAATTTCCCTCACCTGAGTGAGGATGTACTTCCTCTGTGTCTCCTCCACAGTTATTAAACTTGCATTGATGTAGTCATTAGCACCAAGCTGCAGATGTATTCTACTGTGATCAACTGTGAGAAATAACAGCAGTGAAACTGTGATGAACGCCCAGGCGTGAACATCATTCACCAGCAACAAAGCTCCAGAGAATAAGACCCAAGAGTCTGTTTTAAACTGTAACTCTGACTTAAATAGGAAAGTGTTACTCACAAGGGCTGACATCTCTGTAGCGGTTCCGAATCTTGTTTTCAGGTAGTTTGGCAACTTTGCACGGCAGATCACATGACTGCTGTCGAATATCCTATATATAATAGCAAAACATGTGACATTTTCATTAGATACACAAACATTCAGTTAGGGCTGGGTACCATTAATTAGGTACATACGGTGTACACAAATAAAAAAATAAGGTATTATAGGTGGTATTAATATAAATGTACATATACATAAATATATCTATATGTATATTTATACATATAGATATACATATATCTCCATACAGATAGACAGATAGACAGAGCCTTTACTCACTACTCACAATGTATGTTTTTTTAAGTAGACATTTACTAGGAAGCTTTGTCACCACAAATGAGTGATGAAAACTAAACATTTTCTTCCAAGAAATGGTATTTAATAGAATTTATGAACATTATTTTGTCATTCTAGATAATCATTAATACAGGAATGGGTCTCACAAAGTATAGTTCAAGTTTCCATACGTGGATTCTGTCCAGTCAGTAAAGTGAAGTTTGGAGGTTTGTCTTTGAAGGCGGTCTAAATATCTTTCTTAACTTTAAAATTTATGTGAAATTTGTAAATTAAATCATAGGACCCGTGGCAGAATTGCTCTTCACAAAGCTAATGAGGGCTCAAATTAAAACCTTTCCATACCACCACAATCCACCTCTTATCGCTGGCTTTAACATGCTTGACAGTTCATATCAGGTAGCTTGCATTTGTAGATCTTTTTTATATCTGATTCAGTGCAATAGCGTTCACTACTACCTTGATTTGTGTCGGTCCTTACCTGATAGATTTCCATCCAACTCCCGTTTTCATCGATATCCTGAAACTCGGCTTCCATCGCAGTCCTCCGTCTAACGCTGCCACTCCTTCCCAACAAACAGCCTCACGTTGCGCACAGTAATGTAACCACTTCTGCTTTATCTGCCGCCGTTCAATTGCTGGAAACTAATCTATCACTACTATTCAGTAATTCCGAGTAAGGGTTCATAGATTACCGTGTGTACCTTTCGCTCATGGCCTAGCGGAAACACGCCACAAGCTCCTCCTACGCGAAGCCGCCGTACTTGCGTGTCTGAAAAAAGGATAATTTGCATATATTTTAATGATTCTTGAAAGTCAAAGGATTAAATGGTTGTATCGGTGAAGTAGTCTTGTGTCTAACTTTAGAAAACTCACTTACCATTACTGCTACTACGGCGGCTGTACCGGAGACAGTGGAGCGAGTACGCGCGGGAGGCATCTTGTTGAAAGGCGTGCGTAACGGGAGCGCGCACGTACAAGTATAGGCAAATCACAAGCAAAAGAGCGTCATTTAATCAGGAACCTAAATCGACAGAGTGATTTGATCTTATAAAAATAAACTGTGTGAATGTATGTATTGCATAATTTAGATGCAAAGAAAGAAGTGTTACTATGGGACATTCCAGGCAAAGCAATACACATTTACGTGCAAACAAGACGGCGAAGTAGGTTTCACGCTGGACGTTGGATATTCGCCTCCGCAACTTTGTGCCGCACGGTGCGGGGAGCTGTATTCCGAGGCGCCGCTAGGTACGCAGAATAGGGATCGCCAATAAAGTACGCTTGTAGTGAAAGGAGTTTGTTTCAAAATGTAATCAACCGAAATTATCAAACGCAGTTGTGAAAAAAACAAACTAATAAAAAATAATAGAAAAAGAGGGATTGTGCACTTATATTTTATAAAATATTTAATATTTTTATATACTTTGGAGGTTAATTAATACATTCATTTTTTATTTCAATATCTTCCAGGTCAAGTGACCTAAAATCTTTGAATAAAATTATTAAAGTATGGTAGTCTCCTTTTGGATTTGAAAATTAACACTTTGTTGGATAAAAAATCTGTGATTTTTTTTTCAATAGCTTCTAAGGCAGGTGACCTATCAACTGCAAACCATGTTATTTTAGTAGTACTAGTCCTCCAGTATCATATTCCTTGTTGTTTTAGCAATTGAATGGGTGGAAGAGCACAGACCCCTAAGAACAATTGTGTGCATTCTAGTGCAGCACTATCCAGTTTGCGAGGTGGTCATTCACACAGTAGGCCAGATGTTTTTATAGAACTGAAATAAACTCTTTATAGAGTGGTGAGAATGGGATTAGTGGTAGCAGGTAGCGGGATTATGGGTTCCGGCACACGTAGGAGTTAAAGGAAATGTAGCTGCAGATGAAAAAGGAAAGAAATCTAGCAAGAAATCAAATGTGGATTTAGAAGTAAAATGAAGTAAAATAGAGATAAAATCTATAGTTAAACAAAAAGTGAAGGAAAAAATGGCAAAAGGAATGGGATATCGAGAGGATAGGTATTCAGAAAAAAAGTGGAATCAATGAGGAATATAACGGGAAACAGGAAAACAGATATTTTAATTTCTAGATTAAAGTTTGGACATTCAGGATTAAATTATATAAAATTGGAAAACATAATAGCAGGCATTGTGCCAGGCCAGAAACAGTAGGGCATGTATTTATTTATTTATGGACTGTAACAAATATACAGAGGAAAGGAATAGAATGAAGAAAGGGATCAAGGACCTTAAAATAAAATTTAACTAAATAAAACTATTACAGCAGCACCCAAGAACGTTGTATTTAAGATTGTTAGAATGTGATTCATTATTTTTGCTTTAGTTATTATTTGATCACTGTTGTTATTTGTGATTTAATTTGTAAGTCGCATTTCAGTTCACACTCCTCTTCAGTTGGTGGCGGTAATGCACCAGTAGTTGTTTGCCAACCTCCAATAAAAATCAACTAGAAGAAGAAGAAGACGTAGTACGTGCTCTGTTTACGTCTCATCTGTGACCCTGCTGCTGATGTTGTTAACCAAATTTCCATGCAAGTGTGCACGTTTAAGGATAAAATATGGCCTTATTTTAGATTTTAAAGTGTTAATGTTCACATGAATATCGTATTTAGATAGTTAGTCATTAGTGCCAACATGGAGTGCCTGAAGCTTTAGCTTTTTTTGGACCTTCTGATTGACAGAAGGAGAAGAGACAAGGGACTTTTCTGCTAATGCGTTAGCTTAGAGCATCTTAGCTTTTGACACAGCCTTACAGAAGGAGTGACAGGTATCAAATCCAACGTCTTAGCAACTTGTTTTGATGTTTGTGGCTTCGTGGTCTGTCTCCTTTCTTCTGCTTTCTACAAGAGCTAACTCTGTAGTGCTAAACTAACCATCCTTGTGGTGAACCGCGTTGTTGTTGTTTTTGGTAGCTGTCTGCTGGCTAATGTGTAGCTATAATTATTGCCTCCCAGTGGTGGAAAAAGTGTTCAAATCCTTTAACGGTAAGTTCAACTACCATGACAAAATATTTTAGTCCAAGGACAGCCAAATGTATACAAATATGCCTATAAATTACATGTGTGGTAATGCTGCATTATGTTTGCTCAAATCTTATTTCTCTTCCTGTTTCAAAAAAGTTTATTCTAATATTAAGAGATAAGTCATTACTACTATTGCAAAATGCTACAAAACTGCAGCTATTAAACGGTGCGTATTTACTTTATTTTATTTGACTGTGAGTTTGTACAAAATATTATTTCTGCAAATGTAACAGGGTTGGCCACAAACCTGTTTTGTATCCATACTTCCTGGACAGAGAATCACCCTTAAATATGACAGGTTAAGTTAATAGCATTACACACAATACCAAATGTCTTTTAGTTTGTAAACACTTACAATTTTTTATCTAGCACCTTTATTAGCAAACATGATTAACATAATTTCTTGATTACTGGTGACATTTAATTTCCACTAATCTGAATTCTGTTTCTGTTGCTTGCTGTTATATTCTGCAGTAGTTTCTCATGTGGCATCTTACATTGCATGTTTATAATATTCACAACAAATGACACTACCAATTATGTATTAAGTGAACTTGGTTTTATATTTTTGCTTTTATTTATTGATAGATTCTCTGAGTAGTTTGCGAGCTTTGGGCAACTGCCAGAACAACATGGCTCCCAAAGACATTATGACAAATTCCCATGCCAAGTCAATCCTGAATGCCATGAACGCTCTTCGGAAGAGTAACACGCTCTGTGACATCACTCTGAGGGTCGAGAGCACGGACTTTCCGGCTCATCGGATTGTACTCGCTGCCTGCAGTGATTACTTCTGTGCCATGTTCACCAGTGAGGTAAATAATCTCAAAGATGCACTGTATAACCTTTCTGGTGGACAGTTTACCACCTGCTTGAAAATGTATTTCATTGTCTAGAATGTTCCAAAGTATGGCATTAGACTCTATCTTGGATTTATTTAAGTTACCTCCCCACTGACTTGACCTGTGAGCAGGTCTAAAGATGGCACGGTGACTGAGTGGCTAGCACTCATAAAATAAAGAACTAAATAAATAAAGAAGGTTCCAGGTTCGATCTCTGGGTCGCCCGGGCCTTTCTCTGTGGAGTTTGCATGTTTCTCCCCGTGTCTGGATGGGTTTCCTCTTGGCGCTCCGGTTTCCCCCATCAACCCAAAACATGCTACCTGCTACATAGGTCTCCATAACAGTTTATAGTCATGGTCAGTTAAATACAATCAATCAATGAACCTGCCCAGGGACAACAGGTGGAAATTAGCACTGGTGTTAGTGGCTAGACACTTCACCCACATTGCCTAGTATGAAAGTGGTGTGTGAGTGAGTGATAATGTTTGTCGGAGAGACCGTTGGTGCCGATTGGCATGGCAGCTGCGCTTCTGTCAGTCTGCCCCAGGGCAGCTGTGGCTAAAACAATAGCTTACCATCGTTAGGTATAGAGTGAATGAATAATGCTGAATGTAATGCTCTGTAAAGCGTCTTCGTGACAAAAAATGTCTGTGAAAAGCGCTATATAAATAAAGACTTACTTACTAAAGATCTTGGAACATTCCAAGCAAAACAATAACATCTGCATGGAGACTACTAGGTGGTGCCAAAAATGACAAATTAAATGTAAAAATTGGTCAGAAATTCCAGTAACAGGTTTTAAGTAAGTAATAGGTATTATAACTTATTTATGATCTCTAAAAACAAAACTAATAAATAATAAAATGTAACTGAAAATTTTGATAATCCCTATTTGCATGTTAGAAGATAATTCAGACAGTGTACTATTGTACTCCTGTTTTTAAGCCTGATGTGTTTTACAGCTAGCGGAGAAGGGGAAGTCTTTTGTGGACATTCAGGGCCTGACTGCGTCGACCATGGAGATCCTGCTGGACTTTGTTTACACAGAGACGGTTTTGGTGACAGTGGAGAATGTACAAGAGCTGCTGCCGGCCGCATGTCTACTACAGCTCAAAGGTACATTTACAAATGCAAATACCTAACAAATATATGAAGTATAATGACATTTTTTTCACACTCAGTACTACTAAAATAAAAAGATTTGTCTTTCTAGGTATAACCAAATCTAAATCAAGCATATCGCTTTTCCAGGTCTAAACTAGGGCTAAGCCAAGTCTAAAAGTGGGCTACATCATTTCCACTGTAGAAATTATCCAAAGGAGGACAAAAATGATCAAATTAACTCAATTTCTGAAGCAGTATAAACCAGTTCTATGAATTAATACACATTCAAAAGTCAGTGGGAATTTTACTTTCTGAAGTCCCCGCACTATAAATTCACAAATTATAATCTAATAACACACAATATCAAATGAAATATTGATACTTTGCAGCTGATTTCATCCAACATTCTCTGGGGGTATGAAGCTATCTTAAAGCACTTTTCTGTTAGAAACTCAATTACTCAAGTTAGACTTAATCTGAGCTTGATTTCAACACAATCTGACCAGAAAGATCTGACTTGGTCCAAACTACAACAGGTGAGATAATTTGCACGCTTAAACAAGTCTCTCACATGTGAAAGTTTTTCAAAGTTTCAAAAGTTTTTTTCAGTTATTCACTTTGACCTTTTTTGTTAAAAATCTAACTCCTAAACATGACCATGAACACTCGTATTGATCACAAGTTCCTTAAAATGTGTTATTTAAATCGATTTTTAAATTAACGGTGCCACACTGACACACATTTAAATGTTTTCATTATATTATATGACATGATATGATATCATATGATATCATGTCATATGATGGCCAAATAGGATGGATTTCAGAAATGTGTAAACTAAATCAAAATATTTTCTGTCTTGTTAGGTGTGAAAAGAGCATGCTGTGACTTCCTGGAGAGTCAGTTAGACCCTTCGAACTGTCTGGGGATTCGAGACTTTGCAGAGACTCACAACTGTCTTGAGCTGATGCAGGCAGCTGAGCTGTTCTCCCAGAAACATTTCTCTGAAGTGGTGCAACACGAGGAGTTTATGCTGCTCAGTCAGAATGAAGTGGAGAAGCTCATCAAATGTGACGAGATACAGGTAAACCTTTTGAATTGGTGCTCTTCAGATTCTAGAATGTAACACAATGTCTAGTTGTGTCATTCCTGCAGATGGGGGGCAAGAGCCAGTTTACATTGTGTTTTGCCATAATATATAAGGTAAATGCACACATTTTGAACTTGATCATTCCTATTAATCGCAAACCCAAAAGCTCACTGTATTTAAACAATATTCATTTTAACTGCTCCCATCTGTATTAAATATTATTGGTCTATAGAATATTGTGGATATTGTTACCTGGAACCCAGCAATACAGGAATGTAACACAGCACTTTCATTAGTATGATAAAGTGGGTAGGGTAAAGGACCCTATTGTAGAAATATCTTTCTCTTGACCTCTTCCGATGAGTCTCAAAACATGCATTTTTAATGAATTCCAATGACATTTTTAAATATTTTTTGTTATTTAAAAGATCTTATTAAGAACCAAAATTACCAACTTACAGAAACTTTAAAAATGTGTAACCTTTCTCTTAAAAGCAGTACTTTGTCTGCCTACTAGGCCTCTCCTCGTCTAATTGTAAAACATTTTATTGATCACAAACTCATAAGAAAGAGCCCTATGTGTCTCTGTATGCATAATGTATTTGAATAAATGTGATGTGCCAAAGGGCTTGTGAGAGCTAGAAACTAGGTAGATAGATGACCAACTTTCTTATTTCACAGTTAAAAAATCAGATACCCTAGCCCTTATACCTTCTTCATGTTGGCTTCATTGAAACCAATCAATGGATACTCATCTATGGTCAAAATAATACATTTTGAAATCATCATCCGATGATGTAAAAGTCCGTTCTAAGATTTATATTGGCAGGATTGTTACATGTCTATTGTAAAGTAATTTCAACCACCTCTTTCTAGCATCCAAAAACCTGTAACAATCATGCCCCCCATAGCTGTGAAACACATCTCTGTTAGTGCAGCTTTAATTTGTGTTTCCTTAAAAAATGACTTGAACATAATTTGGTGTAAATGATTTTTTACATTCATATTTGTGTTTGAAACCTCTGAGTAGTTAAAAAAGCATGTACAAACCTGCATCTATGTCACACACAGCTCAGCTCTCTCTCGATTGGACTGACAATGAAATGACAGAGAAGAAACCAGGTCTAAGTTGTGCCTTTGTGTGCAGGAAATTCCTGTTTGAACCACATGACCAACTCTGTGAAAACTACTCATTACGGTTTTGATTTATAGACCATCACTTGACACACGGCCCTCATTTGTGTGTAACATAAATTAGGCCATACATGTCAATCAAAGCCACACTTCTGAAAATCTTTTTTTCTTATTTTAAAGGGTATATATTACTCTATTTTTTGATGTTACAATGTTGTTTCCTCATCAAAAACATAATGGATTTGTGTTTCATTTCATTAACACGTTTAACACACAAAACCTGCGTATTTAGGCAGAATTTTTCCTTTAAACAGAAAACAGTGTTCCACCTTGTGAAGTCATGTGGTTATACAGGAAGTACTTCACTGTGTTTTTAAACTCCATACACCTTCACCATGGATCTATTAAAACCTTCACTAGAATCATTTGATAATTTCACTCAACTGAGGATTGGTTTTAAAATGACCTAGGCTGATCACTGACAATCCAAACTCACTGGATTTTGATTGAAACTTGATCATTCAATCCCTACAATTGTTAAAAAATAACAATACAAAAAAAAATTTTTTTTGGCGCATTGCCCAACCATATTGCTTATTTTAAAACATGACTTAACATTATAGATTAGGGATCATAAAGGCATTTTTGTGTGTGTTTTTGTAGGTGGATTCAGAGGAGCCAGTTTTTGAGGCTGTGTTAAACTGGGTGAAACACAACAGAAAAGAGCGAGAGCCGTATCTTCCTGACATGTTGGAGTTTGTGCGGATGCCTCTGCTCACGCCGCGCTACATCACCGACGTCATCGATGCAGAGGTGAGACTGACAACAGGACTGTGAACCAACTAGGCAAAATCAAGTGTGACATTATTCTGAGAGTAAACATTGTTAGTTTACAGTGCTCCTATTTCACATACACACAAAAAAAACCACAGATAAGCTATTTATAGGTTTCAAGGCAGGCAAACAGTACTCTATTGCAATAGCAATTACTCAATAAAAATCTAAGTATTATGTCTTTTGAATGGAAAATTCCTCACAAAATTCTTAAAACTAGGAAGTAATCTTGCCTGAAAACCACAAATGCCTTAATAAAGGTATTTGTAGAGATTAAAGGCCCTATATTATTACTCATGCATGTTTTGTTTCATTCACACATGTTTGAGTAACCTTTTATTATTATTGTCTACATCTCCAAAGTTCAAAATACTCTATTCAACCATGTGATGTCATGAAGAGGTAGTTCTCAAGTTAACTTCTACCTTTTACCTTTTGTTCAGAAGAGATTGAAAATTCCAGATCTGAAATTGTCCATATGATTCTAGTAAAGGCTTATGGAGTTTAAAAACACAGTGGAACATTTCCTGTGTTACCATAACGTCACAAGATAGTACGAGTGTTTTTTGTTTGAAAAAAATAACTAAATGTGCAGAATTTATGTGTTAAACACGTGTGAAACAAAACACAACTCCAAGTATGTTTTTGATGAGGAAACATAATAGCATAGATAAGAAAATTACGTTATGTGGGCTATGGTAAAGCTTTCAAAAAAATATGATGTTGACAAGAAAATTTGTTTATGTCCAACAGTCAAAATTAAAGGGAGGAAAAACTGGTCAAACTAAAGTCAACTAACTCAACTCATTTTGATAAAGCAACTGGCATATTGCCCTGCCCAAATATAAAGCTAAGGTCCCGTCATCATTGGGGCAGTTTTACTACTGATATGTTTGTTATTTCATCATATTCACTTCCTTCCTTCTTATGCTTCCCTTTCTTGTTTTTTCTCGTTTTAATTGAATTAGGAAATAAAATTAATCTTTCATCATACATTTTAGTCTGAAGTATATGCACATTAAATATTATTGTTTCTAAAATTGTTATGTTATATAAATTTCAACATCTATTAAAGCTGACATCTGTGATAACATACCAGCATGCCATAACATTCCATGATGTGTAATTCTGCTGAAACTTCCCTCTAATTGCCTGTTGCCGTATATCACATAATTAAGCAGGTTTTGGCTTGTTGCAGCCCCTCATACGCAGCAGTCTGCCGTGTCGAGACCTCGTTGATGAAGCCAAAAAATTCCACCTGAGACCCGAGCTGAGGAGTGAGATGCAAGGCCCACGCACACAAGCCAGACTAGGTACAGATTAATACTGTATATGACAAAAAGAAAGTGTTGCTATAGCACTCATGGGGCCATAGATTAAAGTATAGTATAGAATGGGCAAGTAAAAATTCTATAGATTTGCTATTTCAAATGCAAATGTCATGAAATAATTAATTCAGTAATTAAATAATTATGGTTAATAATTAGGGACATGAGGGAAAATTGGTACAAACTTCAAAATCTTCACTTTTAGAAAATAACATCAGTACTTGTAATCCTGTAATGTGTTTTGTTTCTATGGATATGCCATTGCTCTGCCTGGAATGTTCCACAGTATGACATTAAACAGCTCTACCTTACATTTATTCAATTATTGGTGGTTTTATAGCTCAAAAATACCAAGAAAAACAGGCATTCTGACTGTGAGTGGGGTTGCCTCTTCCCAAATCAGAATTGTAACTTGGTCTGGTTTGGTGTCCATGAAAGAAAAGTTTAGTACCATTCTGTGAAACATTCCAGCAATAAAGCAATAACATCTCTGTGGAGAAAAGTATTTGATGGACTCTCCACCAAAAAAGTTACACTATGCACCTTTAAGCAATCTTGTAATTTTGTCATCGCTAAAGGTTGTGAACAAAGCCCATTACGTCTTAAATCTATTTATGCAAAATAACACCACCATCACTCTTCTTGGCTATAAAAAAACTATTCATGTTTGTTCAGGTGCCAAAGAAGTTCTTCTCGTCATTGGTGGATTTGGTAGTCAGCAGTCGCCAATCGATGTAGTAGAAAAATATGATCCCAAAACTCAAGAGTGGAGCTTCCTTCCGGTGAGCAAAAATAACAGGGTACTTTCAGTAGACGTATTTAAAAGTAAGAATTGCATAGCATATGCCATGTCTGCAGCAGGAAGCATTTTTATGTTTATGCTGTTAATTTACATATCATTGTTTTGGTTATTTAATGTTTTGTTATAATGGAAAATTTCATGGAATCTTCATAACCATTCAAATCATTTCAACTTACCCATATAGTCCGGTTCCTTATTGCCATTTTTGGACCTTAGTGGGAAGTTTTTGGGGATTTGCTAACCTATATATTTTTGGAAAGGTTATAGTATATGGAGTCAGAAAATCAATGTTTGCATTTGCCCACATGTCTTTATGGCGGCCATATTGGATTTTTTTAAATGGCCGCCAAAAAAACCCCTTTTTGGAATATCTCAGCCTCTGAATAAGTTGAAATGTTGATTTTAACTGCTAAACCCACATTTTCAGGGTCAGGGAATCAAATGGTGCTAGTTACAAAGCTGTAAGACCTACCCACATTAACCCTTAGATGAATAAGTGGGTCAAATATGACCCGGTTTGGTTGTTTTCTTGCATTTTCACTGTATATTCACATGTAATACTCCATGTTCCTCCAAAAACATGTTTTTCTTTTTTTTTTATTATTATCCTGCTGAAATACATCAACAATATGGGTAAAACAAATTATAAACATCACATGCAGCTGGTCAGATAACTCAAAGAGTTTAAAAGTAGCTAACATAAAATTTGGATGTTGGATGTCAACATACACATTTAGACACAATATGATTACACAACTTTTTTATGAGACATTTTCTATACATCATCATTATCATCATCACTTTCATACAACCATAGACTGTATATATGAGTGGACAGATCTAACACTGTAGCCGCCATGTGCCAAATAGGAAGTTCTCCAGGAGGCTCTTCCAGCTCCTTCTGACTCTGGCTCCAATGGACTTATATTAGGATCTTGTGGCTCCTCTCTCTATACCTGCTGCAGTGAGCCTTGACATTTTGGTCTTAAAATGTTTGTATGAACCCGCTCTACATGATCCTGATTACCTATGCCAAGGAGGTTATGTTTTTGCCGGCGTTTGTCTGTTTGTTTGTTTGTTTGTCTGTTAGCAACATAACTCAAAAAGTTATGGACCGATTTTGATGAAATTTTCAGGATTTGTTGGAAATATGAAAAGGAAGAACTGATTTCATTTTGGGGGTGATCCGGAAGAAATCCTGGATTCTGGATCACTTTGAAATTTTAGTTAACATTGTGGTAAATGGGGCCAAAAATTTTGTTTCTCAATATCTCGGTTAATTATTGACCAAACCCCATGAAATTTGACTCAGGGATGGACAATGGGATCCTCTTTCATATTCCAAAGGCTGATCTGGATCTGATCCAGAAGACTGATTTTATCGCAATTTCTATAAAAAATGGGGGTAGTCCTTGGTGGAGGTCTGCGCTCTCTGAGTGCTTTTCTAGTTTTTTGTTTTTTTTTTACTATTTTGTAGATCAAAAAAATCCTATTCATAATATAAAGCCCGTGGCTGGATGAGGTCCATCCTGAGTACCTTAAGTCTCTGGATGTTGTGGGTCTTGGCTGACACGCCTCTTCAACATCGTGTGGCGGTCGGGGACAGTACCTCTGGACTGGCAGACCGGGGTGTTGGTCCCTCTGTATAAGAAGGGGGACCGGAGGGTGTGTTCCAACTACAGGGGAGTAACATTTCTCAGCCTCCCCGGTCTGTGCCAGGGACTGGAGAGGAGAATCCGACCGTGGTTTTCGTCCCGGTCGTGGAACACTGGACCAGCTCTACACTCTCCATCAGGCGCTCGAGGGTTCATGGGAGTTTGCCCAACCAGTCCACATGTGCTTTGTGGATCTGGAGAAGGCATTCGACTGTGTCCCTCATGGTGTCCTGTGGGGGGTGCTCTGGGAGTATGGGGTCCGGGGCCCTTTGCTAAGGGCTGTCTGGTTCCTGTACGACCGGAGCAGGAGCTGTGTTCATTGCCGGCAGTAAGTCAGACCTTTTCCCGGTGCATGTTGGACTTCACCAGGGCCGCAACTGTCACCGGTTCTGTTCATTGTATTTATGGACAGAATTTCTCGGTGCAGTCAGGGGCCGAACAGTCTGGTTTGGGGACCACAGGATCATCTCTGCTGTTCACAGACGATGTTGTCCTGTTGTCTTCATCAAACCAGGATCTGCAGCACTGGGGCAGTTTGACCCGTGTGTGAAGCGGCTGGTATGAAGATCATCTCCTCCAAATCCGAGGCCATGGTTCTGGACCGGAAAAAGGCGTCTTGCCCTCTCCGAGTGGGTGGAGAGTCCCTGCCTCAAGTGGAGGAGTTCAAGTATCTCGGGGTCTTGTTCATGAGTGAGGGGAGGACGGAACGTGAGATTGACAGGCGGTTCCCTTTTCCTGATATTACCATCGCTTGGTATTGTGATGTCCACCACCACGGCTCTGCTCTGTTTCTTATCCACCACCACTATGTCTGGTTGATCCATCACCATCCTGTCAGTCTGTATCTGGAAGTCCCACAGGATCTTGGCTCGGTCGTTCTCCACAACCTTTGGAGGTGTTTCCCACCTTGATCCTGGGGTCTCCAGCCCGTACTCTGCACAGATGTTTCTGTACACTATGCCCGCCACTTGGTTATGTCGCTCCATGTTTGCTTTCCCTGCAGCATCTTACACCCTGCAGTTCTGTGCTGGACTGTCTCAGGAGCCTCTTTGCACAGTCTACACCGTGGCACTTGTTTGGTGTGGTAGATCTGGGCCTCTATTACTCAAGTGCCCAGGGCCTGCTCCTGACCTCCAGAATGAGCCTCTGTGTGTCCTTCAGACCCTCTCAAGCCATTGGGATGGAACCCTCCATGCATGGTCAGGAGCTTTCGTGTCTTAACATCTGTGGTCTGTATCTCCTCCTTTGGCCAGCTTATGATTCCTGCAGGGATCTGATCACTGGCAGGGCAGAGCTGTTGATTGCCTGCGCCTTGTTCTTGCCATTGAGCTGGCTTCTTAGGACTTACCTCACTCTTTGCAGGTATTTGGCCGTAGCCACATTCCCTATATATGTATATATATATGTGTATATATGTGTGTGTGTGTGTGTGTGTGTGTGTGTGTGTGTGTGTGTGTGTGTGTGTGTGTGTGTGTGTGTGTGTGTGTGTGTGTGTGTGTGTGTGTGTGTGTGTGTGTGTATGTGTATGTATATATATATACACACACACACACACACACACATACCACAACATCTTGTGAATACCCTGTGATAGCAAATATATGCAATAAGTGCATGCGCAATTTGCTTCATTTAGTTTTCTTTAAATATCATAAAAGTTTTCTTTTAAATATCATGATGTCATGATAGCGGCAGTTGGTCCTAATGAAGGCTCAGGGTCCAGGTCCACGGTTCACCACTGCCAAGTACAAAGGCGACTGCAGAACTGCACACCAGAAACTAAAGGTTTATCCTGTACCGACATGTGTCAGTGCAGCAGCCAGTGCCAGAATGATGATGATTCCGAAGCCATGTTGTTGCATAGACTGTATAAAAGAAGTGGACTAAGTGAGTGTGACCCACAGAGTTCAGTACCACTCAAATGAGGCTCGTGATGTTCACGGTTACAGGAGCCAATCTGGAGCCAGACTCTATATTATGAAGAGGATCATGTGTCGTGGGTTAACACAAACATTTTAAGACCAAAATGTTTGAGGCTCACTGCAGCAGGTACAGAGAGAGGAGCCACAAGATCCTAATGTAAGTCCATTGGAGCCAGAGTCAGAAGGAGCCGAAAGAGCCTCCTGGAGAACTTCCTATTTGGCACATGGCGGCTACAGTGTTAGATCTGTCCACTCATATATACAGTCTATGGTTGTATGAAAGTGATGATGATAATGATGATGTATAGAAAATGTCTCATAAAAAGTTGTGTAATCATATTGTGTCTAAATGTGTGTGTTTACATCCAACATCCAAATTTTATGTTAGCTACTTTTAAACTCTTTGAGTTATCTGACCAGCTGCATGTGATGTTTCTAATTTGTTTTACCCATATTGTTGATGTATTTCAGCAGGATCATTTAAAAAAAAAAAACAACAACATGTTTTTGGAGGAACATGGAGTATTACATGTGAATATTACAGTGAAATTGCAAGAAAACAACCAAACTGGGTCATTTTTGACCCACTTATTCATCTAAGGGTTAATTTGGGTAGGTCTTACAGGTTTGTAACTAGCACCATTTGATTCCCTGACCCTGAAAATGTGGGTTTAGCAGTTAAAATCAACATTTCAACTTATTCAGAGGCTGAGATATTCCAAAAAGTGTTTTTTGGCGGCCATTTTTTTTTTAATCCAATATGGCCGCCATAAAGACATGTGGGCAAATGCAAACATTGATTTTCTGACTCCATATACTATAACCTTTCCAAAAATATATAGGTTAGCAAATCCCCAAAAAATTCCCACAAAAGTATATAAGGAACTGGACTAATATATGTAATAGTAGTGACAGCATTTTTGTTTTTCATTGTGCTTCTCCTTTCTCTGGTAGAACATAGCAAGAAAAAGGCGTTACGTAGCCACCGTCTCTCTCCATGACCGAGTTTATGTGATCGGGGGTTATGATGGGCGCTCACGACTCAGTTCTGTGGAGTGTTTGGACTACACGGCCGATGAGGATGGGGTCTGGTACACTGTGGCTACTATGAATGTACGTAGAGGACTCGCAGGAGCGACTACACTCGGAGGTGAGGGAGGTTGATACATATCCAAGACAAAATCCCCAGGCATATTTGTGACTGAATGTGGTTTGTGTGTCCAGATATGATCTATGTGGCAGGTGGGTTCGATGGCAGTCGCCGACACACAAGTATGGAGCGGTACGACCCAAACATTGACCAGTGGAGCATGCTGGGGGATATGCAGACAGCCAGAGAGGGGGCAGGGCTTGTCGTGGCTAGTGGACTCATTTACTGTTTAGGTAAATTAACACTTTTCGGTGTATAATATGTCCAATACTATGCTTTTTATTTATTCTCTGAGCATGGTTAAAGTCTATTAGTATACTACGATATTGTATTATCACAAATGATAGAGGGTATTTGCATTTGATTTCAGTAACATTAAATGCCAACTTTGTGCCTGTGGCACTTTTCATTATTAATAATAATAACCACTTTATTAGGTTCACTTAAAGTAGGCTGATACCAAAATATCTACGCAAGCATATACCTTTTATCTAAGTAATACAATATAAACAAGGTTGTACTTGAAGTGCCTCAGGAAAAGAAGATGAAATTATACATCTTATTCTGAATTGTTGTGACTCCACTCCAGGAGGATACGATGGCCTGAATATTCTAAACTCAGTGGAGAGATACGACCCTCACACAGGACACTGGACCAGTGTGACCCCAATGGCCACTAAGAGATCAGGTCTGTTTACTCAGCAGTCTGAAATGAAATAAATAAGGACAAAACATACATTTTTATTGATGCTGAAAATCCCTGTGTTTTTAGGAGCAGGAGTGGCGTTACTGAATGACCACATTTATGTAGTTGGAGGGTTTGATGGCGTGTCTCATCTGGACTCTGTGGAGGTGTATAACATCAGGACAGACTATTGGACCACTGTGGCCAGTATGACCACACCACGCTATGTCGGAGCTACGGTCCTCCGCGGACGCCTCTATGCGATAGCTGGGTGAGGAGGTCTTTAGTTCTTCAGGGTTTTAAAACATTTACCGGGCATATAATGGGCACCTGCATCCTGCTGTTGGAAGGCATATTGCAAAGGCTGCAATTTTTGAAGTACTAAATTTCCTCCACAAACAACAAAATATCTTGTCTCGAACTAGAACCTGAACCTTATTTCCATGTGATTCTTTTATTTGTTTTTCAGTTAATTTTTTTAGTCTTTTTGTCAATTTTTCCAGAATGTGTTTAAAATGTGAACTTGTAAGTCAGTAAGTAATGCTTTTCAGACAAATCACAGTTAGATATTTTGTCAAATTGTTTAGGGCTTATTAGGGTTTATTTAGGCCACAGTTGCATTTTTTGCTTGATCTGAACACCCTTGTCATGGTTTGGATTCAAGAGCAACTACAGTGTTTCCTTTGGGTTTATACAGAGCCTGCGGTGACCTAAGCAGTCCATATTTTTACAGTTTAGGTTAGGGATAAAAAATGTTGCCTATGGAGATCAATACTGCAAGTATAGCTCTGTTTTAATCATTTTTGTTGAGCTTGTTTTTAGACAAAACATTTTTTAGATGCAAAGTTTTGACATTGGGTTGCCATCATTTCCTTCTTTTATTAATGGGAAACACTGCCACTATTATAAGTGTATTGTTCTGCAATAGAAAAGCAAAATTTAATTGTATTTGTTTAATAGTCTTATGTTGTATCAGTTGTAAACCTGCTCCTGTTTTTGTGCAGATACGATGGTAACTCTCTCCTCAGCAGTATTGAATGTTATGACCCAGTGATCGACTCTTGGGAGGTGGTGACTTCCATGGCAACACAGCGGTGCGACGCAGGCGTGTGTGTACTACGAGAGAAGTGAACTATCTGAGAATGAACTTTAGGAAAAACCACTTCGTCAGAACCACACACAGTCCTGTTTGTTTATGCAAAAAAACTCTGAACACACAGAAGAGGTGTGGCCAATGGAGACTGAGCTGTGTACATTTAAAGGTGCTCTCTGTAACTTTTCTGGTGGAGGGTCTGCCACCTTCTTGCCCCCAAAGAATTTTTTATTGCTTTGCCTAGAAAATTCCAGTGTGTCATTTAGCACTGTCACGATTTCTGATAGACAATGTTAATAAAAAACAAAAGAATGTGATTTTCAACCTTAAATAATAGTGCTTTCTTTTATATTACCATGTGGTGTTCCATGAGTGTATACGTGTCATCTTATACTTGTTTTGATAGAGCTCAAGATCATTCTAAAGCTATTCAGGAATGTGAATGTGACTTTACCTACTTGTCAAACTTGTGGAGAGGTATTTTTCAAGGTATTTTTAGTAAACATATTAGTCACATGTGTTTTTATTTTAGTAAAGAATAACGCATGTAACTAATTAAAAGTCAAAATAGATCAGTTTAATGCTATACTGTGTAATATTTTGGCAAAGTAGAAATGTACCTATAGGGACAAATAAATGGCAGACCCCCCCACCATAAAAGTTACAAAGTACACCTTTAAAAGAGGCCTTACGGAGCCCATTGCCACATGCATGATGACTCGGGCCAGTGCTACACGTTGCTGTCATTACATTTGAGATTATTTTTTCATTTTGTCATCAAAGTGCAATATATTTCTACAAACAAGAACGAAGCACCTGCACTCGCTGCTATTGTTTTTGGCCTTTGTCACACAGTGGACATTATGTTGAAATTATGGACCTGAGACAGGAGACGTGACCAGATGGAGTGGTCAATGGATCATCATCTGAGCTTTTTATAGTACTACTTCTGTTGTATATCCAGATGTTTTAAATCAAATCACTATTTTATGAAGACAAAAGTGTATCTATTGTAAACAGGTCTTGTCTGGCTGAACTGAAGAACCACAAGTTTAAAATGTAGATGGTCATTTTTTCTGATCATAAATTGGTTATATAACAGTTTTATTATAGGCATATCCAGCCATCACTGTCATCTGAATAAACTTTATTTACAAAGTACGAACTGTGGAGCATCCTGTTTGAAGTTATCAAATATTATACGATTTTCTGATTTATGTTATGTTTCCTCATCACAAACATATCTGGAGTTCTGTTTTGTTTCATTCACACATATTTAACTCACAAACCCTGCATATTTAGACTGACTTTTACCTTGTGATCTCATGGGCATTACAGGAATTGCTCCACTGTGTTTTTAAACTCTATACTTACCATACTTTTTTTGTTTTTGTTTTAAGTCACTGGAATCATTTTGACAATTCAGCTCTGGAACTGCCCATCTCACATTAAAGGCAAAATATAGCTGTTAACTTGAAAACTACAACTTCATGACATCACAAGGTGGAACAGAGCATTCTGAGCTTTAGAGATGTAGACTTACTAAACACAAAGGATTCTTCAAACGTGTGAATGAAACAAAACAACTCAATAGGTATATTCATGGTGAGGCAACATTCTAACATGACTTAAAGCTCACACTATAGGACCTCTAAAATACGCATGGTGTGATTATTTTAATGCTCAGTAGTTGATTATACGTGTGGTTTGTAGAGAAAAAGTTGTAAGGTTTACTCAATCATGAAGACGCACTGCAGAGAGATCGTTTACGCAGCGCTTTTGGCACAGATGCTCGTATAGACCAACAGATCCATGGTATAGGCTGAGCGGAGGGGAGGGGCATTTGGAGCGCGCTGCTGGAGACACAAGACCAGTCATTCTTAACGCAAAACTTGATGCAATAACAACTTTTTAACTGGTCCATCTTTCTTTTCCCAACATAGCAAGAAATGGTGAGTCCTCTTTTGTTATTTTTAGGTCTATTTTAAGCATGGATGATTAAACTCGCCCTGTTTCTTTTGCGAGTTGCTCAATACCCATTTGCTCGCCTATAATTAAAAATAATGATTCTGGATAGCCCCAAGTACTTCCATTAGACATTAGGGCCTACATAAACTATTGTAGAACGGCAAAAGCTTCAAACGTGGAGAGCAGGGAGTAATTTACACGAATGCAACAGTAACACAAGGTCTAACGAGGATGCTTTTGTTTGATCAATGTAAAAAGTAGTCTATTTTCCGAAAGAACATACGACATAATGTGTGTTTCTCTAAGTGTTTATCGACTGCCACTCTAACTTGTTGAAAATTTAAGACCAAGCACAAGTTTTGTTCAAATAAATGTGAAATGTCTAGGCCTACTAACTATAGGCTACTATTGTCCAAGGGCAACTCTGGAAAACTCTTCAGTGCCGTTTAGGTTTGGGTCTCTTTCATGGTATTGTAAACTTTCCTGGAGGAGGGTGCCCCATTTCATTACGCTGTTATGTTACTGTATGTCCTCTAGGTTGCCTTTTATCCAGTTACACGTGTTTTTACTTTGAATGGGATTGCCTCTTCACAGATCTGACCTGTAACTTGGCCTGGTGTTAGCAACTACCTGTCTCCAAGGAGATGTTAATGTACAAAACAATACTGGGTCACTTTCCTGGCAAAGCAGAAGCCACTGAGAAGGTGGTTAACATGCTTGGGAAACCTACCAGATTCTGATTTCCATTTTTGCAACCAACAATGATTTTTAGAATTAAATGGACCTGTACTTTGAATGCTATCTCATTTTGTGCCATTTCCAGATTTGTGAATCATCAAAGATATGAGCCAGCAAAATGGTTAATTTCTCCTGGCTGCAAAAAATGACAACTCCTTTTCTACCAACTTAGCAATAGTAAGGACAGAACAATAAGCAACACAATCAAACTAGGCCAGGTTCAAGGTTCAGGACTAAACTTTCACTGTTTACATGTAACAATATTCATATTTCTTGGAGTGGTCGCAATGCAATCAGTCATCAGCTAAAAATCATCTTGGGATGTTCTTGGTCTTAGAAAAACAAAACCTGACATTCTCAACATGCCGAGACACGATTCTTTGAGGCTCTGAAAATGCATCAGTGAAGTGTAGCTATAGGCCCTGTGCTGTTCGCTCTATTGTTCTTAAATGAAGAGGAACACGCTAAAACAGCCAACTACAATATGCCATTAAAAGTAATCATTTTCGGTTTTCATAGAGGCTGTGTTTGATGTCCACGCACCTTGTATGAGACAGCAGGATTGACTGAGTTTAAAATTAATCAGGATTAGAGATGTCACTGTAAGATAATAGCTTGCAATTTGATTCGAGCTCAACTGCAATTGTGTCAATGGGCAAGACACATAAGATTTCACATGGAAACACAACATTGTCTAATCTGAAGCTAAAGATGTTTTATGATCAGCTTGCATCCATAGATTTATATGGGACATTGTAACTAGACCGTGTTCTCAAAATGCATTTTTTTCACGGGGACATACAGATCACGCCTTAAAATAACACACAAATTTACCAACTTACCTACTACAATATTTTTATGAATTGTACCACAGGACTTGATTTCTTTACTCCTAAAA
Organism: Boleophthalmus pectinirostris; assembly: GCF_026225935.1. Classification (NCBI taxonomy): domain Eukaryota; kingdom Metazoa; phylum Chordata; class Actinopteri; order Gobiiformes; family Gobiidae; genus Boleophthalmus; species Boleophthalmus pectinirostris. Next base: position 33,462,048 of record NW_026571515.1, on the reverse strand, counting down.
CTTTAAACACCAATTTTCAGTAAGATCAGGTTGTAGTTTTGACAAGCTACTACAATTTCAAACTCTATTTCGAAAGTATATACTGTATATATTACCATGTGGTCTTATATCTGTGTAATCCCTCAGTTGTCCAGGGAGGTTCCATATTTGTCCATGGGCGTATACTAGTCTTTGTGCTCTTATACTTACTTATTCTAAAGCTATTCAGGAACGGTTCATTTCTGTCCCATGAATGTGACTTTGTTAGTATTGATACTTGTTCAAATGAGTATCTAGTTTCGCTACTCATTTTAGTACCGTATCTTATTTTAGATACATTTGACAACACTAATTAACGTGTACATTTTCTGTTATTTGTTCCTATAGAGAGAGTGCATCTCCATCCACGTGGGCCAGGCTGGCGTGCAGACGGGCAATGCCTGCTGGGAGCTCTTCTGTCTAGAGCACGGGGTGGGGCCTGATGGGGTGTTTCTGGAGGGTCCCACGGAGCCAAACTCACGAGAAGACCCCTTCAACACCTTCTTCAACACGGGCAGCTCCGGCAGACATGTCCCCCGGGCTCTGTATGTGGATCTAGAGCCCACTGTGGTTGGTAAGTGCACTGCTCTGCTGTTAATTAGTGGTGAGCAATATTGGTGGTTTTCAGGTTCTCATGGTATCTACAGCACTCAAAAGTATCAGAAATCAAATGCTAATCGATACTAAAACAAGTATTGAAACTAGATACTCATTTTGAACAAGAGTATAAGAGCACATAGACCAGTATACACCCATGAAGCACTGTGGAACCTACCTGGATGACTGAGGGATTACACACATATAAAACCATATAATAAAAGCACTGCAATTTTAATTTTAAGTATGTACTCAGTTTTATTGAGTATTGAGTCTATTCTGTAGTATCAAAAGCAAATCAGCCTTTCAGTTAGAGGAGATATTTGTTCATTTCTTTTTCTCAAGCCAAATATTTTAAGGCTGCGTTCAAAATTGCACATATACTACATTAAATTAGGACAAAATCAAGACTAAACCAGGACTAGAACAGGAGTTTACCAAGTGTACATCTAAACTAAACCCAAGCATAGACCAAACCAGAACAAGTGTGAGCTCAACAAGCCATAAAGACTATTTTAATCAACCATGTTGCATCATCGAGGGGTGAATATTAGAAAAGCACACTGTATGTTCATTTTGCTTGAGCGCCTCTGTCCACAGATAAGCCGGTGTAACAGTTGCAGGTTTCTAAGCAACAGGTCCAGAGGTGGCATACAAAGGCTTGCCACTATTTGAGGTACACAATATGAACTAGTACATTGTTTAGTGTGTATTATTGATCTCTGTATAGCTGGATCATGTTACACATGGAGTCAGTGTTTCTCAATCTGTGGTACATGGGCTGCCTCTGGTGGCATGGGACCTCTGCAGTTTTTTTGTTGTTGTTTTTTTAAGGCAAATGTTTTCATGTTTTTGTCCTGCATTGGGTTATTCATTATTTAGAACAACTTCATTCATGGGTTAGTTTCTTTTATTCCTTTTATTCCTAGACCATGTTTAGCCCTAAATTAGGACAGATATAATCCAGGTTTAGGTTTAGGCTCTAGTAGTATAATTTGTAATGTCTTACATACGATTTAATCCCAGGTTCTTTTCCAATCACACTGAGGAGTACATATTGTGTTTTCAGATGAGGTTCGTGTGGGTCGGTACAGAGGGCTCTTCCACCCGGAGCAGCTCATCTCGGGGAAGGAAGATGCAGCCAACAACTATGCCCGCGGTCACTACACAGTGGGGAAGGACATCATCGATGACGTCATGGAGAGGATCCGCAAAATGGTGGGTTTGACACAGTAATATTTAAGCAGTATTTGTGTGGTTCTTGATGAGCTTCACAAGCCTACTGGAAGCATGGCTGCCAATCTGTAACCTTTGATTGGCCCCTCCTGTCGCCAAATCACTCTCTCACACACATTCAAACAAAGACAAAGCGTCATGCCCAAGGGCACAACAACAGTATACAGTGAATAGACATGTGATTGCAGTCAAAGCCAAGCATATTTAGAAACATCTTTGCACATTAGATATTTCTTCTTTTACCTGACAATTCTGTTAGCGAGATGTTGACATGTTTTGACTGCTAGCTGATAGCTATCTTCAGAATTGATCCAAAAGTTGCATCGCTGCGGTTGTTTGATTTGATTTTTATGAAAATATTCAAAAGGCGGAAAGGTTAGAATTATACTAATGGACATAATCATGTTTTAGAAATTCCAAATTAACATTAAAGGAGACATATGCATTTTAACTTTATATTTTGTTCATTTTTAAAACAGCTTAGTAATAGAAATAGGACAACCTAATTCCTGTCCAAAAGTGCAAAGCTGATAGACCTAGAAAAAGCTAATGATGAGGATTGTAACATGGTTAAAATATGTCTTCTTTAAAGACAGTCTGGAATTTTGGACATAGGACCTCACTTCCTAGTGAGCCAGGGTGTTGGAGAAGTGTGGAGACACTTTTTAAAAATATTCCATCTATTCCTTGTATTTGCAGAGGTCGCTGGTGCTAGGCTAGTGCATGTCAATGGCCATAGTTATCCTGCTACTAAAAACAATCTTACCCACTCCACAAAACACCTGAAGCAAATCTGTTATTAAGTCAGATTGACCAAGTAAAACCAACCTTGCATTTGAAGAATTTATGTTTGAGCATGAGCAGTGAGTTGTACTTCCTGATAGGAAGCTTGGCTGATATCATCTAGCAACACTGTTGGGCAAGTTACTTTGAAACTGTAATGCGTTATTTATTACCTATTACTGTCATTTCAAAGTAATTCGTTACATTACAATATTACTGCATTTAAAATGTAAGGCATTACATTACTATTGCATTACTTTAAGTTACTCTCACCAAAATAACTTTTGCACTGTATATGGACTGAACCAGGACTAAACCAGGTCTAAACCAGGACTAAACCAGAGCTGAACCAGGACTAAACCAGAAGTGAACTAGGACTAAACTAGAACTGAACTTGGACTAAAACAGGACTCACTGTAGGGACGGGCTCGAAGGTGACCGCAGGAGAAAGGAGCGGCTCTGCTCCTCACCTCACGGAGGTAAGAGCGGCTGTCACCCTGCTGCTCGGGCTCGCGGCCCTGATTTCAGCAACTATTTGCAGGTACCCGAGCCGGTGCAAGAGTCTGTTACAGCGCGTAACTTCTACCTTCCTTCAGCGTGTCCAGAAGTCCAACTTTTTGTGTGATGGTTTGCATCTTCCTCTGCCTTTTGGGTGCGAGTGCAGGAGCCTTTGTCGGTGCAGAATGTTTCGTCGACGTTGTGGGTTTTCGTCGGGGAGAAAACTTGCAACCGTACAACACTTCAGAATCACACTGCTAGAGATTGAACATGTATTTAAATTTGGCAAGCTGAACACATTCTGTACTGTACTGTACAGGAGACAGGAGTCCCTTGGCCAGTCAGGACGCAGCGGGAGGAACGCAATACGCATTCATACAATGTAAAAAAAACAGGGCATGCAAAATTGCACAAAAAAAAAAAAAAAATCTGCGAGACAGCGAAAAGTGAACTGCGATAGAGGGAGGGACGAGTGTAAACCAGGTCTAAACCAGAACTGACCCAGGTCTAAACCAGGTCTAAACCAAAACTGACCCAGGTCTAAACCAGGTCTAAACCAGAACTGACCCAGGTCTAAACCAGGTCTAAACCAAAACTGACCCAGGTCTAAACCAGGTCTAAACAGTTCTTTGTCAGTCCTTCCTTTTTACCTGAAGGTCTATGAGGGCGCATCTCCGGCGTTTCACCGCTGCTGATATCGAGGTGATTTTAGCGAATTTGTATGAAGAAAAACCCACCACTTCAATCCAGGTTAAAAAAAACACTGTAACGCGCGTTACTCACATTTGTACCGAGTAAAATATTACTATTTTTTCCCCTGTAATGCCTTGCATTACTGCGTTACAGCAAAAAGTAATGCATTACTGTAATTCGTTACTTTTATAACGCGTTACTCCCAACACTGTCTAGCACCTAGCTTACCAGCAAAGTAAAATTCCACTGCTGCTGAGAAAATAGTCCCTCAATATGCGACGATTCATGCGATGCAAGGTTAGTTTTATTTTAAGCATTATTCTATCAACACAGACAATTACATTGACTATCTGGTGTAATAATAGATTTGCTTCGGGTGTTTTGTGGAGTTTAGTGGCAGGCTATGGCCGTTGACATGTGCTAGTCTAGCACCAGCGACCTCTGCAAATACAAGGACAGGATGGAATATTTTAAAAAGTGTCTTCACATGTCCCCAACACTCTGGCTAACTAGGAAATGGGGTCCTATGTCCAAAATTCTAGACTGTCCCTTTAAAGTGAAACTAAACACCTAAACACCTGGCTGCAGGAGAAGTTTGCATCCATATTTTGGACAGAGTTGCTAAACTGGGCAATACCTGACAGATTCAAAGGGAGAGTGAGAAAGCACTAGGGGCAGGATTTGGACATATGAGGAACAATGTGATTGGTCTAACAGGTATTCACTTTTTAAACTCCACCTCAGCTGCCAGGTGTTTGTTATGCTGTAATCAGGGCAGTCTTGCATGATGTCACCAACTACTGGAATTTGCAGAAGCTACTGGAGCCAGCCATCCTTGCCAGAATGCCTGTGTAAAATCTTTCTTCCCCTCTCTCCTCAGACAGATCAATGCACTGGGCTGCAGGGTTTCCTGGTCTTCCACAGTTTCGGAGGAGGCACTGGCTCTGGATTCACCTCTCTGCTGATGGAACGCCTCTCTCTGGATTTTGGCAAAAAATCCAAACTCGAATTCTCTGTTTACCCTGCCCCTCAGGTCTCTACCGCTGTGGTCGAACCTTACAATGCCATCCTGACCACCCACACCACTCTGGAGCACTCTGATTGTGCATTTATGGTTGATAATGAAGCTATCTACGACATATGCCAGCGTAATTTGGATATCGAAAGCCCTGGGTATATAAATCTTAATAGACTTATCGCTCAAATTGTCTCCTCCATCACTGCTTCTCTTCGCTTTGACGGAGCGCTAAACGTTGATCTGACCGAGTTTCAAACCAACTTGGTGCCATATCCCCGGATCCATTTCCCGCTGGTGACATATGCTCCAATCATTTCAGCGGAGAAGGCATACCACGAGCAGCTAACAGTTTTGGAGATCACTAGTGCATGTTTTGAACCGTTGAATCAGATGGTGAAGTGTGACCCTCGCCGTGGGAAGTACATGGCGTGCTGCCTCCTGTATCGTGGCGACGTTGTGCCCAAAGATGTGAACGCTGCCATTGCCAACATCAAAACCAGACGCTCAGTTCAGTTTGTGGACTGGTGCCCCACTGGGTTCAAGGTAAGAGAAAAAACATTACTAGAGACTGGTCAGTAGCGGGGAGAGTAGCCAAAATTGTACAGATGTAAGATTACAGTTGCTTTAAAATTATATTATTACATGTTAAGATACATTTAAAAATACAATAAAATCCAGTGAGGAAACATTATCTGCACGTAAAATCTGATTAATGATTCTGTGTTTTAGTTTTGAACTGAGCACAGACAAAACATTCAATAATGTGGAAAATCAGGGAATTTCTTACTTGGAAGAAGAAAAACTACTTGCTAGGAGACATCATCCAAATTTTTGCTGTCCTCACTGGCCTTCTTTGAAATAATATCACTCAAGTGAAAATGAGGGGAGTTCGCATGAGGACAGCACACAGTCTGTATTCATGTATCAGCTCTGTTGCATTGGAAATTACCATTAATTTTATTTAGTTACAAGTTACATGAACATGTTACATTCATTTAAAGGTGCACTCACCATCATTTTAAGTGGGGGTCCACCACGTGCTTCCCTCCATGGAGAGAAAGTTCAAAATATGGCATTAAAAATAACTTTGAATTTATTCAATCAATTAGGTTTTTATTGCTGAAAATATAGTGCAAAAATGCATTTTTACTTCACTCAGTTGATCTGTTACATTGGCTGGTTGTGTCACCTTTTCTCCATGGAGATAAAGACATTTAATGCCATATTGTGGGCCATTCCAGGTGAATTAATGACATCTCCACAGAGATGAGCAGGTGGCAGACGTTCCACCAGAAAAATTACATAGTGCATCTTTAACAAAATCACTTCAAATCTTAAGTGTAATCCATAGTTACTATATTTGATAACTTATTATGGAACATTTTTAGGACTTTTTCCCTATTTATAAGATATTATATTTTGTTTTACATTGTTAATCACCATGGCAATGGTTCTAATTTGTTATCATTCTGAAACCCAAGCATAGGAGGCTGCAATGTAATCTAATACCATCTAACCTACTTGTTTTTGTTCATCTTGTCCTTGAATTATGTTTGACTATGTAAAGCATCTTTGAGTTGCCAGGAAAAGCGCTGTATAAAACCGATGTATTACTATTACTATTGTTATTGTAAATGTAATATTCTCCTTGTCATGCTCAGGTTGGCATTAACTACCAGGCCCCCACTGCTGTCCCCGGTGGAGACTTGGCTAAAGTGCAGCGGGCAGTGTGCATGCTCAGTAACACCACCGCCATCGCCGAGGCCTGGGCACGGCTGGACCATAAGTTTGACCTGATGTACGCCAAGAGGGCCTTCGTGCACTGGTACGTGGGTGAGGGCATGGAGGAGGGGGAGTTTGCTGAAGCCAGAGAAGACCTGGCCTGTCTGGAGAAGGACTACGAGGAAATGGGCAAAAACAGCTCTGATTCTGAAAATGAAGAGGATGATCAAGAATATTGAATGTTTAGAAGTGACATGTGTGGAGAATGGGCTGTACAATATATTGCAAAAGTATTGATATTGCAACTGGTTTTTGTTTTGTTTTGTTTTGTGTTTATGGTGATCCATGTAATTTTTCTTGTAAGAACTCAGATACCTGCTTGCCTCCATAGCCACGTTAATGCTTTGCCTGGAATGTTACAGTATGGTGGTGTTTTTCGAACTGTGGTACATGGGCCGTCTTTGGTGGTATACAGGTCCTCTACAGTTTGATTTTTTATTATTATTATTTTTTTTAAGTTTTAATTTAGGAATAAATCGTTAATGTGTTTCTCTAATGTTTTTCATGCTTTGGATTAGTTTTAGAACTACCTTATTCATTATTAAGTCTAATTTTAGAGCAGGTATAGTGTAATGTTAGACCATGTTTGGCCCTAATTTAGGCCTGAAAGTCCAGGTTTCAATCTGGTGGTTCTTGGGAAGCCAAATATAAGTTAGGTGGTACTTGGTACTGAAAGTTTGAGAAGATGAGACGAGAAGATGAGATGAGAAGATGACAAAGCCCCCACCAATGATACATGCACCTTTAAATGTAACCAGAGATTTAAATTATAGTTTTCCACATTAGGTCTTGGTTTAGTCTCTGTTAAGTTGTTGTTTCAACAGAGATTGACTAATAAAGTCAGAGATCCTACTCAGATAGGGCCAAATCGGTTTCCTGTTTCATAAAACAGGTCTGGAGCAGAGTTACATCACTCAGAGTAAATTCACCTTGTGTTCAGTTCAGGACAGAAGCCACTATCAGTGGGTCCCAGAAAGGAGGATTCACTATTGCAACGGTAAACCAAAGGAGGCTTCCATGTTAGCAACAGGAAGTCATGTGACTGTGGATAGGTTCAACTCGGATTAAAATGATATGTTAAATAATACTTTAATAAATAATTGGTATCATGCATTAAAACACATTATCATTATTATTACTATATTTTATTTTTTACACTTTTGTAGCTCTTTAAATACTGCTTTAAAACTCAAATTTACACATCATCACTTTGCACATGTTGCACTAAAAGGTCTCATCTATATTTGATCATTTGAAATGCAGTAACATAAACCGTACTTTCATGCATGACTAACATTAAATACATTTTACATTTTATTCATTTAACTAAATTAACTGATCTATCAACTTGACTAAACTCATTTAACAGTTTATCATAGCAGTGAATTGTGTCAGCCTATATTATAAATTGCAGCTTTTTCTTCTACTCCTGTAAATGGATAACCAACAAACCAGGACCAGTGTGAATTTCAGGGTAAAGGGTAAGGGGGTGATATAACTAAATGGGTGAGGGGCTGTTTTAGAAAGAAGTATCTAAACAGAAAATTCATTATTATTGAACTTGATCATTGATTATCAGTGATCCAGTCTACAGACAGTCTGCTCAGTAATCTGGTGAAGTTGTTTTTTTAGAAACCCAAATACTTGACATAATTCTATCACATAGACTGTTTATATAAATGGGCATAGCTAACCCTCTAGCCACTGTGTTTCAGATAGGAAGTGAGCATGGGGGCACTTCCTCGACTCTGCCTCCAATTGACTTTACATTGAAAAACTGTTACCCCTCTCTCTGTAACTGCGGCAGTGAGCCTTGTCATTTTGGTCTTAAAATGTTCATAATAAGCCGCTCTATATGATCTTGGTGTTTTTATTCTGTTATTTTGTCCATAAATAAATTCCTATTCCTAATACAGAACTCGGCTCTGAATTTACCCCTTTAGCCTCATGAGCTTCATTTGACTGGAGCTGAATGCTATGGGTGACGTCACACTCCCTTTGTCCACATCTTTATAAAGTCTATGATACACCATCTGCTTGTCTCCATGGGGATGATATTGCTTTGTCCAGAATGTTATACAGTATGTTACTTATCTATCTTCATGGAAACAAGCAGGAGATGCCATTAGTTCACATTAAATGCACCAATATAGTTTTAAATACCACTAATAAGAAAATTAAATGCAAGTAAGTTTAATACCAAATTCCAGGAAAAGCCTAGAGACTAGGTGATGGATCCCACACAGAAAAAGCCACCGTTTCAGTTTTGATCTGTGTGCTCTTGGTAATTCTATGGGATCATGTAAATGGTATATTTTCTCAAATAAATAAAAGACTTGTTGTTTAGGGTTTAATAAATCAGGTTGTTGCTTTATTCAGTTAAGACATTTTGTTATTAATAATTACATCTGGATTTGGATCATATGAGGATTTGCTGCTGAAATTAAAACTACTGCCCAACGCTTGGATGTTACCTGATTGAAATAAAATAAATAAACGATTAATCCAACTAGGCCTCCTTCCAAATTGACCCAAATAAGCAACAGGATTTTGGAAAGGTTAGAAGCAATGATGAAATTGTAGTTTGTAGTTACGAAGCAAACATTAAGGTTTTGAATCATTTAGGTTTGTTTTGTTGTGCATCCCCAGTGGAGCCCAGTCCCTGTTCAGAGCCTGTGTTTGGAGCCGTTTTAAGGCTCCAGCCAAAGTAAGAACCTCATCGGCTTTAAACAATAAGTCCCGGTACTTGTGAAGGTGTCACCTGAAAATATTCATCCGCCAAGTGTAAACACTCCTCTCCACAAAGGGAGGAATTGTTTCAAAAATATGTCACTGTATTGACAATCGAATTATGAACAATTAATTACAGCCCTTTTAACGGATTATGTCAAAGCTGGAGTCCTGATGCTGAGACACTAGTTCTTAGAAGGCTGATGTAGACTCACTATATTTATGAATCAAGAGATTTCAAGGAACCTGTATATTTCAATGGAGTTTTTGGTTTAAAAAGTAATCCATTCATTTTAATCTAACTTAGCAATAGTCTATTTTTTATTTCTTATCTATACAGCCCATTTGATGCACTCGCACATTGTTTATTGAGAGCTAAAATTCTAGGTCAAAATCAGAGTACATATACCTGTTTAATGAATAAAGTTCTCTCTTGGTAGATTGCAAAATAAATCCAAACTATTAGGAAATATCATAAATAAAGTTAGCCTTTGCTCTGGGCAGGCCCATTAAAGGTATGCTATACTATCTGCAATATTATCACTATATCTCTTTGGCATTTCATGTGCACTGCAACAGTTTTCAGTGAAGTTGCCTAAATATCCTACTGGAGGGTCTTCTACTGATTGAATGAAGAACAGGCACATTAACTGACTATTTCTAGTATTCATCTTTTGTTACTCACATAGAAATATAAGATTTGGGGGCAATGGAGAGGCTAAACCTTAACATTTTGTGAAACATGACAGATGGCACGTGCACATATGAAAAGTAGCTGGTGACTATTTTTTCGGGCGGACGTGCTCACTGCCTTGGAACAGTCCCCTCTATGTGCGTATGTGTGCGTAATGACTGTGGTGCTGTCTCCTCTGTGTTGATGTGGACTCGCCGCCTGCCGCTGCCTCTCTCACGGCTCGTATTTCTGGATAAATCGCTTCGGGAAACTTCGTGACACGGCCGTAGCTGCGTCCCGTCCCCTGTGAGCCGCCGCTGGGTCCGGTCCGAAACCATGAACCAACCAAGACCGGACGAGTTCAAACCCCCTCCTGAATGCCCGGTGTTCGAACCCAGTTGGGAGGAATTTGGTGATCCTTATGCCTTCATCAATAAAATACGGCCCATCGCTGAGAAGACTGGCATTTGTAAAGTCCGTCCGCCCCCGGTGAGTGTAAAAACATACCCGAAAAACACTGTGGGGTCGCTGGGATGCTGATTTGGGTTGAGCGTAAAGAAGACGGCTGCGGATGGAGAGTCTCGGGGATTTAAATGGACTCTTCAACATGGCGGATACAAGGCTACTTTCATTCTTTGTGCTGTTGCTGCTAGCCGGCTATTATTTATGATATTTGCGTTGAAACTTTCTGTTATAGTTGTGCAGTGGCCCGTTTGGACAATTCATATGCGTAGTTCATAAGGAAATGTTGTTTACGTCGCTGCGTAATACAAAGATTCATGTGTCCCTTAGCCAGGATAGGCTAACATTAGCAAACAGCTCTAACCTGTCATAATTTAGGCATTGACAGAGGCTATGCGGAAGCCGATCAGCAGATAATAATTCTGATAAAGTCAAATAAAAGATTAAAATCCATATTGTTATAAAACATGTTCTATATTGTCTATAGCAAGGCATGTTTGGCACAATTTGTGGATCATTTGGTGAAGACCTCATGATGCACTGGCAGACTTGGTCTCAGTTTCTGGTCAACAGGCCTAAAATATAAATAATGTAATTACCTTTTTTTGCCTATAAGTTGCATATATTTTTTATTTTGTTTAATATACTGTCATTATCACAGTGTGGTACATCCAGTACTTTGATCTTTTCAAAAAAGCTTGGCTTTTGGAAAAAGGGAAAATATTGAATTTAAAGGTCACACAAGGTTATATTACACAACTTTTCCAAATTTTGAGCATTATTTAGTATTGTATTGGAGATTCACCAATGTTTCTTGCTTGAGCCTTGTTGGGTGGTGTCCTCCATGTTGGCTTTGTGGTAAGCTGCTGGTGAATGAGGCTTCCATCTGGCCATTTTGTTTGTCAGTGGGGGATGTGGGCTACTGACTTACATTAAGATTTTAGGCTTATGGTGGCACAATTATGAATCAAGTCAACCAGTATTAATTTGTCTTTTGACAGTTGACCCAAAAAGATGATTGAGGATAGCTGTTTTGGTTGACAATACCTGTAGTTATATATATTGTGTTATTGGTGTAGGTAGGCCAATAGAGATAATGATATTCTTTAGATATTCTTAAAGTTACCACTCTTTTTTAAATTAAATATGTTTTATTTTTCTTTGTGCATATCTATGCTACCTGTGCGCTCTAGGGTTGGCAGCCTCCTTTTGCTTGTGATGTTGACAAACTACACTTTGTCCCTCGTATCCAGAGGCTCAATGAGCTTGAGGTAAACAATATAGCTTTTTATTTAAGTATTTTAAAATGTAATTAGCTTGTTACCAATGTGTTTAATTAACCAATTATAAAGCAAATGTTAATTTATAACGTAATTATGTGCACTCAAATACAATCACTGTAGTCATTTGTAATTATATGTTAATTCCTTATGTCGTTAGTATTTTCATTCAGTCATACTTGCTGAACCCCATACAATTTACATATGCACAGCTGAACCTTTACTTACTGTGTTGGGTTGTGGGTTGTTTTCAAATTGTAGAATGTGACAATGCCAATTCTTTCAAATTAGGGGAGGAGTCATGATTCTGCCATTGATTATATGGTATTGCATTAGCATAATAAATATTCAATAGAAAAATCTGCAAGTGTGAAAATGTATATAAGCGCGATACTTACTTAATTACATCAAATAATTAGCATTATAACACTATTGATTTGGCCTGTCTCCATCTCATTTAAACAGTAGGCCTACTGAATGCGTTGACCTTTGAAAACCAGCTGTGCCGTCATGTTATTTTGTTGTCACAGGCCCAAACCAGAGTCAAACTCAACTTCTTCGACCAGATCGCCAAGTTCTGGGATTTACAGGGATGTACACTGAAGATTCCTCATGTTGAGAGAAAACTCCTGGATTTATACAAGCTCAACAAGGTGAATTTACCAAAAGACCAGAAAATGTCAAAATTAAGTGTTTTGTTTAGTGTGAAAAGAAAACATTTGTGTATTTGTTAAGTCTGTAAACAGAAAATAGTTTCATTACATTTTTTTTTTAACTATGTGATAAGCTTCATTATATCATACTTTTTATATCATACCTTTTGCCATTAAAACATGAATGTGTTTTGGAAATAAGTTAATCATTTTTGTAATCTTTTCTAATCATTTCTACAGTTATCCTACTTTGACTTCTCAAATCAGAATTAATTGTAAATTTGATTCACATTTCAATATTGTCAATATTGTCACTATTATTTTTGTTTTTAATTACGTATTATTCAGTAGGGGTAACCACAAAAGTGCAGAAATATAAGTTTTTACTTTATTTGAAAGATTACACAGCAAGTTTGTTTTATTTTTAATTTAAATCTACAATAATTGTTTTGAAATAATTTTCTTTTAATGACAGACAATAGATATCCCATATTTGCTTATTTTCAGAACATAATTGTGATTAATATTATGATCATTTAAGTTTTTTTAAAAATCTCTCCTCTCCTCTGCCCAGCTTTCACTAAACTATTAAACTCTGTCTTCCAGCTTGTTGCAGATGAGGGGGGCTTCGATGTGGTGTGCCAGGATAGGAGATGGACCAAGATTGCAGTTCAAATGGGCTTCGCTCCTGGAAAAGCGATTGGATCTCACCTTCGGTCTCATTACGAGAAAATCCTGTACCCCTACAACCTGTTCCAGAGCGGAGCCAACCTGCTGGTGAGTGGAATTACCTATTTTAGGTGGTGATAGTGTACTGCTTCGAAGCATGATAAATCTTTGAAATGAAAAGTAGTTTGTTAAAGGTGCAATATGTGTCTTCTGTCACCTGCTTGCCTTGCTTTGAATATCCACATTACGCTATGATATAATGTTTCCTTCATCAAAAACATAGGTGTTGTGTTTTGTTTCATTTACACAACACAGATCTGTGGTCGTCTCTCAAAGTGAAAACACTCAGTTCCACCTTGTGATGTCATGTGGCAATACTTAAATGCTAGACTGTGTTTTTAAACTCCATACGCTTTCACTAGAATAATTTGGCAATTCCAGTGCTAAAATTAGCAATTCTCTACTGAGCTAAAGGTAAAAGGAAGCTGTTAACTTGAAAAGCACTGCTTCATGACATCACAAGGTGGAACTGAGCATTTCGAGCTATGGTGCAGATAGCCTAATAATCCAGGAGTACACAAACTTGCTGATAAATTAATTATATTCTAACGTGGTTTATAGCTCGTAGTAAATTTTGTGAAATATAGGACCTTTAAACTTTCTTCATGGAGACAATAAGGTGATACCATAGGCCAAGTTACAGATCAGATCTGTGGAGAGGTGAGCCTGATCCCTCTAAGAAGACAAGCAATTTTTTGAGCAATTAAAAACATGCGTAATTGAATAAATGCAAAAGAGATCAATTTAATGCCAAACATTCTAGACAAAGCAATAGCATCTCCATGGAGACAAGCAGGTGGCAGAACCACCACCATAAATGTTACATAGTGGACCTTTAAGATTTTTATTTGTGAGTGCACATGTGTAACTAATGCAACTAATTTCTACCAGGGAGGGTTTTAACAGAGAGAAAATTCTGATCTAATGATTGTTTTTTTTTTTTTTAATGGATAGACTTTGGTTCTTAGATCCTGCCAGGTAGAGACATGAGTGATGTGATGACAGGAGAAAATGTTTGTGGAGAAGAGAGAGAGCCTGATGGGTTTGCAGTGGAGGTTATTGCATTGTCCATCATTGCAGGTGCACTTTTCCCAAGACAAGTTTCCCTTGGGGACAAAAATATATTCAATTGATTAGGCTGAGGAGGGATGCGGAATGCTATTGGGATGTTAGGAAAAAAGAGGGGAGAGAGAGTGCACTTAAACAAATGACTCGAAAGTGATAGGCTAATTTGAGAAACTAAAGTAGCCAACTATGATTGACAGGCAATGTACAGGTAGTATATGCAGTCTCCCTGGTTAAGTTAACCTCAGTTAGCTTCATTTAAAGGCGCACAATGGAACTTTTCAGGTGGTCTACCACCTGCTTGTTTCTATGGCGCTATTATTGCTTTCCTTGATTTATTCCACAGTGTGGCATTTAACGTTAGATCTGTGAAGTGACCACACTCACACTAAGAAAGCATGTTTTTCATGGTAGTAACTGACAACTGTAAGTGACTACATGCTATAAGTAAGTAAATAAGTAAATGTTAAAAATCAAAGATAAATTTAATGCTGTACTGTGGAACATTGCAAAGCAAAAGACATCTTCATGGAGAGGAGGTAGGTAATCATCCCTCCACCAGAAAACTTACATAGTGCACCTTTAAATGTTTAGATAAAAATTGTGTGTATACTATGAGCATTTGTCCTCATATTGTCGATCCACATTTGGCCGAGAGTTGGGTCATAGATTTGGATTAGAATTGTGGCCGTGTTTTGGTCACATTAAGTTCACTCCCACTCTCTCTCTCAGGCCCCAGAGGCAGCTTCCAAACTGATGCGTTTGGAGGCTGATCCTGAAACTGAACAGGTATGTTTTTTTGGGACTTATAAAACCTCATTTAACATGCATGAGTATCGTTGTTATCTTTCTTAACATGTTCTTCTCATTGTATTGGAGTTATACAAGCCAAACAAGCTGGTTTATTCAAATGTCAAATGTATCTAGGGACATTTATGTTGGAATTTTCTTTAGACTTTAGAGTATTATTTAGTTATTATCACTATTCATGTATAACTAGTAATCTTACTATCACATTTCACTGTGATTGGTTAAGTCTACCTCTCACTCACTCTGAGCCTGATGGCGTCTGACCAACAGGATGGTGGGTGGAAAAGTGTATTTTTCAGTCACAGGAATCAGATTACAATTAGATTTTCATTGCTATCACTTCTACTTGACATAACAATTTTTGTACTAAGAAATTAACACAAGTTCCGTTCATTTAGTTTGGATTCTTACTCATTCTCATGATGGCTCTTTTTGATAGTTTAAGAAATTAACATAAATTCTATTCAAAAGAAAACGCACATTGCACATTTTTTCATCTTAATACATTTAGTCTTTTTCATGATTCAGGTGATTTTGTACCTTGTATCTTTACTGATTTCCCTGTAACTTCTGCTCATATCTGTCCACTTTGATTTGGCATGTGTCTCTTTATCTGCTGTGCTCACTGTGTAAGGAACAAACTGTAACTACAGTGTCACTATATAACTTATTTCCTGGGTCTTTTCTTAAAACTAGATACACTTAAGTTAGCTATTAAGGGATAGGCAGTTTAGATTAACTTTATTTTTTATCATAAACTGACTAGGTACTGCTTGTGTAACAGGCCTCTGTTGGGTTTGCACACATTATATCATTTTATATAATTCCGTTTTTATTTTATTATTTATTTTGATTAGAAAATATCAAGTAATTAGTCTTGGTCCCAACACATGCTTTAATGAAAATCTGTTAAAATGTGGATCATATATTGAAGGGATTCAAAAAAATCATTAGTTCTTAAAGGGCCCATTTTACACATTTTTTTAAATTTGTGTTATGATGTTGTTTCCTCATCCAAAACAAACCTATAGTTGTGTTTTGTTTCATTCACTCATGTGAATGCATATTTAGGGTTAGGGAGAGTTCTTCAGAGTTCAAACAGAAAAACACTCTGTTCCACCTTGTGATGTCATGTGCCAATACAAAAAGAGCTCCACTGTGTTTTTAAAGTCCATACACCTTCACATCATTTGGACAATTTCAGCCCTGGAATTGCTAGTCTCTACTCAGCAAAAGGTAAAGGTTGCTGATAACTTGAAAATCAACACTTCATGACATCACAAGGTGTAGCATTCTGAGTTTTGGAGATATAGACAGACTAATAAAGAAGGCTTTCTCAAACATCTGTCAATGAAATGTAACACAGCTCCAGGTATGTTTTTGATGAGGAAACAACATTATAATATGGTTAAAACCTTACAAGAGCCTATTTTGTGTAATATGGGACATTTATTATTATATTTTACAGATTATGATTAGATTGTGACCTGAATAATCACAATTATCAAAATACCTAATAATCTTGACATCCCTATCTATAGATTCCATTATTCCCCTTAATAACCAGTGAGTATGTCCCACAGTGTGTTCAAAAGCCAGTGGAGAGTAAAGATCCAGACAGTTCGGATGTGAAGCACCAGCCTCCAAAACTGACCCCAGAGTCCAACGCCCGCAGAGCCAAACGCATGAAGACTGAGGTGAGGCTTTATAAATATGGGAGGAAAAATACTAAAGTGGAAGGATTTATTGCAAATAGGGGTGTAAGCCTGTCATGATAACACATTTTAAAGTAAAAAATACAAACAATTATATATTTTCAACATTGTTAATGAGAATGCTGCCATAAATAAATGAACCACTTAATGAGTCATAGTAGTTGTTTATTCAACCCAGATCTTATCATTTCACCACTAGATTAAAGAAAAAGTACTTATGATAAATATTGACCCCAAAAATCATTGTTCCATCTATCATGAATTAAATGATAAATCAATATAGTAATTATCGTGGTAGGCCTATGTGTTTTTTGGTATATTTTACACAATTATTTTTTGACAATGCTACAGTTTTGTTGCTTGTTTAGAAAAAGTGAAACATCTTTAAACTTGCAGTGCATTTTGTACATCTGATACACTGAGTTCGTTTGGGCTGGACAAAGGCCTGACTTGACTTATCACAAAAGTTACATTGAAATGACTGTAAACAACAGAATATCTTGTCTCCCTGGCTTCTTGTTATGTGTAAAACCTCCTAACCCAGTGTTAACAGCTTTGAAAATGTATGATCCATTTAGTAGTTAATCAGAAAATATTTCTGTGTTAATCCTCATGAATGAGATTATGGATGCTTTTACAGTTGTCATGGTTTGAGTCCAGTTTACTCCTAATGTAGACCTAGTTTAGTTCAGTTCTAGTCCTGCTTTAGTTGCAGTTTACTTGCAGTTTTTATGTGGTTTGAAATATGTATTCAATTAATTACACAGTTTTCAATAAACACACAGTTCCATTATATTAAATTGCAATTTTAAAGGGCCCATATGACAGTATTCTCTGATCTATGTTATCATGTTGTTTCTTATCAAAAATATACCCGGAGATATGTTTTGCATTGTCATTTGCACAAGTGTAACCCAGAAATCCTGCATATTAAAGCTGTGGTCTTCTCTCACGCTGATAACACTTTGTTCCACCTTATGATGTCATGTGGTAATACAGGAAGTGCTCCACTGTGTTTTTAAACTCCATACATCTTCCCTAGAATAATTTGGATATTTTCAGCTCTGGAAATCAGAATCTCTATTGAACAAACTGTAAAGGATTGCTGTTAACTTGAAAACTACCACTACATGACATCACAAGGTGGAACAGAACATTCTCAGACAGAATAATAAAAAAGAGTTTCTCAAACATGTGTGAATGAAACAAAACACAACTCCAGGTATGTTTTGGATGAGGTAACAACATTCTAAAATGGCTTAAAGCTCACAAGAGTCAATTTTGTGTAATATAGGACTATTTCAGTGCCCAAGTTTAAATTGTTTTTTTCTCTGTAGGGCATCTGTGTGAAAACTGAGCCAGGAGAGCCCGGGGAGAACAGGCCCAACCTTAGGCGAAGGATGGGCTCTTTTGTTGCCAAGCCAGAACCAGGTGTGTATGTTTTATTTATTGCATTTATCTATATTTGCTTATTAGTAATTACAAGACAAAAATCTAAAGGGTATTGTGTTTTTTCTTGTTATAGAAAAAGAGATTCCCATCCAAGTGAAACAGGAGCCAGTTGAAATCCCAGAACCAGTCTTTGAAGCTGATAAATTCAAATCTCGCTATAAGAAACAAGTCCTGCCTCCCATCCCCCCAAACCCAGTAAGTCCTGTTTTGCAGTGTATGTAATCATGTGTTTAAAAAAACACATACAGGAGTGCTAATGAGGTGCTCCCTTTGCTGGTAATGGGTTGTTGAGGTTTATTTGTTTTTTTAGCTGTATTTTAAATGATACATGGGCCAGTTTATGAAGTGTCTGCACACTGTTACCTGCTGTCACTGTGCCTCTGCCCAGGGACTACAGATGAAAATGAGTTTGTAGCAAAATCTTGTCTGTGCAAAATATTCTGTATTATTAGAATTTATCTAATTCAGTACAGATTCTAACTCGGTCTTGAAAGTTACATTACACAATGTATAGGCCTAAATTAATTAATTAATTATTAATTTTTTGTTTGCTGGATCAATATCTATTATATAAGTGAGTATGTATAAGTTTTACTGTGTTTTCAACACTGTACCTTTTGCAGTCAGTAAAAGCCCAAGATAATAAAGAGACATTTGATATCTGCTGTTAGATGATAATATTGACTTTGTTGTAGTACTAATATTCAGACACTACTTTAAAGAACCCTTTAACCGAGTAGTTGTCACCGCAGAGTGCCCCTTGCTCTGCCTCTGTGCAGGTGGACCTGGTGGTGTGCCTGGTCTGTGGCAGTGGGGGAGACGAGGACCGGTTGTTGCTATGCGACGGTTGTGACGACAGTTACCACACCTTCTGCTTGATCCCGCCTCTCCACGACGTGCCCAAAGGAGACTGGAGGTGCCCCAAGTGTCTGGCCCAGGTGAGCACAAACAACACAACAGTAATATCACCAATACTGTATCATTTATCTTCCATATATCCTATAAGCTTGAAAATAAATTGATAAACTGAACAGATAGCTGCTAAAGCTCAGTACGTTTGTCCAGTGCAAACGAACCATGCCCAGGAGCGGCACAGTTGGGACTTTGGCCCAAATGAGGAGGTGCTTATGCACGCGCACGTACAGTTTGTTTGCAAGCCCTGTCTTGTGCATGGAGAGTATAGAGGATAAGAGGAATAAAATGAATGAACTCTGTTCTTAAACGAATCCTTCAATAAGGACTGTAGACAAAGACATACATTTTTGTTGTGAACTGGGTGGCCTTTACACACATCTGACCTGTAACTTGAACTGGTACTTCATCTCTCCATGGAGATGAAGTTTAATGCCTTACTGTGGAACATCTGGCAACGCAATAACATGGCAACAAGCAGGTGGCAGACTGCATGCAAAAAAAAAAATCTACAGAAACAGTATTATTAGTAGTAATATTTCCAACCCAGCCTGATGATTTTAAACTGGTTTAAAATTTCCAGTGAAACAATTACAATTACAATTTCAACAATTTTATGCCACGCGTATTCTCTCAAGAGTACTGACAAATCAATACTGAGGTTTCAAATGGGTTAGTCAGTACAGTAATTTACAGGTAATTATTGTTGCTGTTTGTTATTTTCAGGAGTGCAGCAAACCTCACGAGGCATTTGGGTTTGAGCAGGCGTTCAGAGACTACTCCCTCAGAGCGTTTGGGCAGATGGCAGACGCTTTCAAATCAGACTACTTCAACATGCCCGTCCATGTGAGTACAACTAATATGAAAGACACAATTTCACCTCATCATTGATTCATATTATTGCATTTATTTAATGGGCAGGACATCCCAGTCAGTTTAAGATTCATACATTTATTGGGGGGTGGGACAAGATAAAAGTCCCATGAATACAGGTCACACTCCACCCTCACCATCAACCTCTACCTAGGGCACCATATCATCCTCCACACCCCCACATAACTGTAACATAATTGTTAACTGGACTTGACATTGATGGACGAAACATGCATCTACACCTTGGTTATTGCTATGGATATCTACCTCATGTGGTATACTACTGCAATGTTGTTGTGCGTACATGTTATCAGAACCTTACCTTAGTTAATCATGGCATTATAGCTATGCTGATTGATTGATGTTCTAATATAATTTTCTTTCCTTATGAATGTGACAAGAGACAATATTGGATTTATGAGAATTAGACATTTATACATACACTGCATTGTTTGTTTTCTTTTCATGGTATTTTGATCTCACAAGAGGTTGTTGCATGCAACCTTGCCCCTTGCCTACTTTTTATGTGTTACTGCTAATCATTTATGCAAATATATTTTGTACTTTCACTGTTGTACCATGTATACTATGAATGATGCAGAACTTCACGACCAAGAGAAAACAATTTTGGGGGAATATCTTGACGTGTCATAATGTACATTTTTGAAATAATGTCCAATGTAGTCATTACAATTATCCACAGTGCAGCTCTTTGTGAGTACATCTGTTCACATAGATTGCGTTTTCTTGTTTTACAGATGGTGCCCACCGAGCTGGTGGAGAAGGAGTTTTGGCGCCTGGTTGGAGCAATCGATGAAGACGTGACTGTCGAATACGGAGCAGATATTGCCTCAAAGGAGTTCGGCAGCGGATTCCCCATTCCCAACGGCAGGTTCAAGGTGGCTTCGGCTGACGAGGTACTAATATGTTCTCAACATTCAGTTAGTCTTCAGTGAGTAATAGTTTGGGTTCACATGATATCACAATAGTCTAGGATCCCAATTGATACTTTGCAGTGACATCGCAAGGGGGCTGTTCTACATGCATCTTTATGGTGGAATGTTCAGCAGTTACCATGGTGATACAGTGTACATATTTGCAAACACAGCCAAAAAATTTAAGATGGTCTGAAAGTAAAAAAAAAAAAAAAAAAACTAAATGTATTTAAACACAATACAACCATTCATGGTCCTGTTTAGGTCTTAGGTAGTGATATTCAACAAAAATGGTGAAAGTGACAAACCATTGGCTAATGCCTGCTAGCTCGTGACTTTAATTTTATGTGTGAGAGATAGAGCTGTAACGATTCGGCGACATCGACTCAAAAAGTATATTGATGGCTGTAGGGCAGGGGACCCCAAACCCCAGGCCAGGGAACGGCAATGGATGTGGGTCATTTGGTACCAGGCCATGAAAGCGCAAACCCCCTCCCCTCCCATACACCACATGGTAAAATGAATTATGATATTTGTGAGTTGTGAGAAACTCCCGAGAATCCATCTTGGAAGGCTCCCACTGTCACGATTGGCCCTGGGCCAAATGTTAAGCGCCCAAAGCAACCAAAACAAACATGGAAGCCTACGGACGTACTTGAGCCTATTTTTGTAGGAATATGGAACGCTCTCTGTGTATTTGTGAATGGGAACGGTGTTTGTGTTTTTCTCTAAACAGGATCTAATCAAAGTTTAATATTCCGTATTGCCCTACTGTTGTGATGCTCTGACCAGTGTTTATTTCAATGAGAGCCATTCCATATTTCTGATAATATGTACAACTCATTTCAGAGTCCTGTACATATCACTCTGGCAGTAGACAGGTTAGGGCCTATCCACCCAAACAAAAACTGGCACTACGCTCAAGTGTCTCAAATAAACAATATTTTCAATAGCTTCAAAAAGTGGTGCATTATTCAACCCCAGAGATGTGATTGTTGTTAGTATACAAGCATGTAAGTCATAAGATGAAAGGGATAGCCTGTGGCGCCAATGCCTAACAAATAATGAAAACAGGAAGTCTCCCATAGTTACTCCCAAGTTATTTAGGCCCTGCACTCCATCGGAAATTATGACATCATCAAATTCTATAACGTGAACACAACCAACATTAATGTAATTTAGGAACTTAAATGTGATTAACTGTAAAGTCAAATATGTGTCTTTTCAAACAGAAATACCTGAAATGTGGGTGGAACCTGAATAACCTTGCGATGATGAACCGGTCTGTGCTCACTCACGTCACTGCAGACATCTGTGGGATGACTCTGCCCTGGCTCTACGTGGGCATGTGCTTCTCCTCCTTCTGCTGGCACATCGAGGACCACTGGAGCTACTCCATCAACTACCTGCACTGGTATAGACACTCCCTTTTGTACATACTCTGTATAAGAATCACAGGGTTTTAGATTACGTCACAATCAAATCAAAATGTAATGTATATTGCGTCTAATGATAAATCAATAAATTAATCAGTGACAATCGTATTCAACTTTTCACTTCTATAGATAACCATAGATGCTTCCTTTAAGGAGAAGGATATATTAAAATTTTTGAAGAATTTACAAAAACATTATTTTCTGTGAAGTTAATGTGTGTAACTTCTAAATGCAGTTATTAATTGAAACCGTAAACACTTGCAACTGTATCACAATATTACATAATCATCATACATCCATAATAGTGACAGAATGATAGCGCTTTCTGAATTTGTGTTAAATATCCAATATAGAATACCGTATCATCACAATACATAATTTTATCAGTCTTCACTACTGATGCAGTAAGACTCTATATCTAAATATTTCTCACAAGCTCTTCATGAAGTAAAATGTGCTTTATTTTGTTCAAATTCCAAATAAGATCAGCTCCAAAACGCAGCTCCTATAGAGATACATGTAGAGATTTCCATATTAAAGTGTATCTTAACCTTGCCTTTGTTCTCATGCAGGGGTGAGCCAAAAACTTGGTATGGAGCTCCTGGTTTTGCAGCAGAGCAGTTGGAGGAGGTGATGAGGAAACTGGCCCCAGAGCTGTTTGACTCTCAGCCTGATCTGCTGCATCAGCTCGTCACCATCATGAACCCCAACACCCTGATGGCTCACGGTGTCCCGGTCAGTGTCTGCACCACTATCACCCAATGGCATACTTTTTATATATTTCATTTATATATATATATATATATATATATATATATATATATATATATATATATATATATATATATATATATATATATATATATATATATATAATGGGGTGTCAAATTATCGCGTTAATTGCGATTAATTAATTACAGTCATATTTAGCGCGTTATGTTTTTTAATCGCGTTAATCTCATTTTTAATCTCCAACTTTACTGTTTCTGTATGCGAGTTGCTTTATTATAAAATCTGTTTTTATGTGTTGTTGGGACAACAACACACACACAAAAAAACACATTTATAAATTTTTTTATTTCGGTAATTCCACTCATTGCCGGAAACCCACACAAAACGCGTGCAGTAAGAGCGATGTAAACATCATGTTAATGTTGGCGGCGTCAGTCGCACAATGGACGAGGTCGAAGAGCCAGTAAAACAGAGTCAGCAGTGCACAGGTAAAAACGCATTCGTGTCTTGGAAATTCTTCTCCCGA
Source organism: Boleophthalmus pectinirostris (assembly GCF_026225935.1). NCBI lineage: Eukaryota > Metazoa > Chordata > Actinopteri > Gobiiformes > Gobiidae > Boleophthalmus > Boleophthalmus pectinirostris. The sequence continues at coordinate 33,438,440 of NW_026571515.1, read as the reverse complement.
CGTGAAATATAAAAGAAAATAACAAATATAAAATCGCCTACAACTTAAATGTCACTGGTGAAAACAACCTGCATAGGCTCATGATGTCTGCACTACTGTCCTATAGTGACCTGCCACATGAGGGGACACAAACACACACAAACACACACAAACACACACAAACACACACAAACACACACAAACACACACAAACACACACAAACACAACACAACACACACACACCTTCATCATCGCCATTAACCTGAGAACGCGCGGACCACGTTTCCTTCCGTAGACACTGCGTGGACACCGACGTGCTCCCGTGAGCCGCGTGTGGATCGCGTTTTCTCTTCACGCTGCGTAAACCGCTCTTCCTCCTGTGCGCTTCTAAACCAGAACTAACACCAAGACTAAAACCAGGACTAATCCAGTCCAGGTCTAAACCAGGTCTAAACCAGGTCTAAACCAGGTCTAAACCAGGACTAAACCAGGACTAAACCCAGGACTAAACCAGGACTAAACCAGGACTAAACCAGGACTAAACCAGGACTAAACCAGGACTAAAACCAGGAACTAAACCAGAACTAAAACCAGAACTAAAACCAGGACTAAACCAGGACTAAACCAGGACTAAACCAGAACTAAACCAGAACTAACACCAGGACTAACCCATTCCAGGACTAAACTAGGACTAAAGTAGGACAAAAGCAGGTCTAAACCATGACTAAAACAAGGACTAAAACCAGTGATCTCATATATAAAGCATTTCTCTATCAATAATATTTTTAATATGGTTAAGGAAAGACTGGACTTTTTATTGTCTTTAAGTAGACAAAAGTTATTATGTTCAGATTTCCTCGTCTTTGCTACTTTACAGCAAACAGTTTTTTATTCATGGAGACTTGGGCTCAAAAGCCAATTTGGAGAGATTTGTTAAACAATAAATGACTTTATAAAGTCACTTTTTTTTTTGTTCTATATCAGTCTTTTGATCTGCCACAATAATGTAATAATGAATTTAAATGAAAATACCTCAAATTGAAGGCTTTTCTCAACAATTTTTAGGTGAGATTAAAATGAGATTAATTAGATTAATTAATTACAGATCATAATTAATTAATCTCTCAATTTTTTTAATCGCATGACAGCACTAATATATATTTAGCTGAGAATTGAATTCAAAACTCTTGAGACATATGTGCTGCTGCTTAGACCACTCAACTAATGGGAAGCATAATAATCTCGCACTGTTTTGAAGGTTCAGTTAATTACCCTTTTAAGTATTAGTACAATGTTTTACATGCTATAAATTGTCTGTAAGTCTGTAAGGTGGATATGGCTAATGAAACGGGAATCACTTGTCAATTGTGTGTTACCAAATAGCACACATTCCCCTTTAGATCCTTTTTGAGATGCTATGTTTATTTAATATCATTGTGTCTGTTTTCAGATCTACAGGACAAACCAGTGTGCTGGAGAATTTGTTGTCACCTTCCCCAGAGCTTATCACAGTGGCTTCAATCAGGGCTTCAACTTTGCAGAGGCAGTCAATTTCTGCACTGTTGACTGGGTAAGCAAGCTCCCCAATTTGTTTTCATCATTTCGAAAGTAGCTGTAGCACTGCCATTATATTATTTTGCATAGGGCTAAATCTTGAAGCCAGTAAGTTCTATGTGAACTACAAAGCCATTTCAGTGCCTCCCAGCGAATCGGTGCATTGTTATTGGTGTACGTGAACATTTTACACACATTAACCTACTTTATATAATATTTTAGCAGTGAAACGTTTCTCAAATTTAATTTTCTTTTCCAGAAGTGCTACCACAACAAACATGCGGTTTTTAAATCATTTTAATCAGTACCCTGTTTTTGAATGGATTGTGTGTTGTTTTTTAGATGCCTTTGGGGAGGCAGTGTGTGGACCACTATCGCTCACTGAATCGTTACAATGTGTTTTCTCACGATGAGATGGTCTGTAACATGGCATCCAAAGCAGAGAGTCTGGATGTGGTCCTGGCCTCCGCCGTCCACAAAGACATGGTCCTCATGATCCGAGAGGAGCAGGAGCTGAGGAACAAAGTCAAGAAGATGGTGAGACTGTTGTATAGTGTACTGTCTATGGCACAAATAGAAAATATATGCAGCATTCTGAGTTGTGCCACAAAAGTGGCAAAAATTTGAATTTTGTCTGAACTTCCTGATAAATAAGCCATATTGGGACAGAAAATATTTAAATAAAATTGTTTATGTTAGCAAGTCATTCGTGAAATCCCTGTTATCCAGGTAGGATCTATCACAAAACCGAAATTAAATTCTGTCAGCCGGACAATTTTTTTTGGATCGAATTAATTTTTATTTTTATGTTTTTACATTTGTTTGAAAAATGTCCCAGGCTGGAATTCAATCTGGCTGGACCTATAAGTAGTATAGTTATGTAGTCACTACTAGACATATTATGGGTACTAAAACTTGGATGACCACTAGAGGGGAAAAGAAGCACACTGGAGGTATGAAACTAGGGTGACCATATTTCCATTTGTGAAAACCCAGACACCTTATCGGGGGTGAAGGGTGGGGCCTTGACATTGAGTTACTCTCACCTCGCAACCTGTGCACATGGCCTCCCACCTGTCCCGACCGGGACGGAAAACGGAGAATTTCTTGTACAAGTCATTGTAAAAAGCACCTTTGCGCTTTGGCAAGTTGGAGACTGACCGACTGTTTTTGTCTACTTGCTCCTTCTGAGTGCACAGAGAGCTACGAGAGCTGCTCAATTTAATGGCCCCAATGAATGGTAATAAAAACCATTTCCATCACTTTATGAAAAAAAACCTGGACACCCAGGACAAGACGCAAAAAACTGACATATCCGGGGAAAAACAAACGTTTGGTCACCCTATGAAACAGAACCACTTGTATATATTTTCTGATCCTTTCCTTGTGTAGGGGGTGGTTCTGTGTAAAGAGGCGAACTATGACCACCTGCAGGATGATGAGCGTCAGTGTATGAAGTGCAGGACCACATGTTTCCTGTCCGCTCTGACTTGCCCATGCAGCCCCGGGGTCCTGGTCTGTCTGCACCACATCCACCAGCTCTGCTCCTGCCCTGTGTCCAACTACACGCTCAAGTAAGACACTCAATATTAAGACACACACAACATGAAGACACAACAGGACTACAGAGGGTTGCTCTTTACGTTAAATCTTGGTAAAATCATAATAAGAAGCAGATTGTGTAAAAATCTTTGGATCTAGGAAAAAATAACAAAATACTAGGATGTATCATGAAAAGTCCTTTATTTTAATCGGTAAGCTAACAGGTTTCAAACCAAGCACAGTCTTTACCACCATTCAATAAAAGTCAGTTAAATGTCTCAGAAGAAAATTTGTCTCAGGCTGGAACACAATCAGCTGCAATAAGGTAGCATGATGAGCCTCACACTTTGGATTGCCAGATCCCACAAATAAACCAGACATGGCCTGTCCATATACTGACATAAAGAGCAAAACTTGTGTGTGTCCTCTATCTGCAGGTCTCTGGCAACCTGGGTTCAGTTGTGACTGTAGTAATACTTTTAAATTAGCAAGAGTGCAGACTAAATACTGTCCCTTTTGAGTATGTACTTGAAGACAACATTTTTATTTTATTGAACCTAAAGAAACAAAGCAAAATGTCTTGTACATATATCACACTGCAAGAGTTGTGCTTTCTCTGTAGTTATAGATACAAGGTGGACGACTTGTTTCCAATGATGAATGCAGTAAAAGAGCGTGCCCAGCTGTACGATGACTGGGCTGTCCGTGTGAGTGAAATTCTGGAGGCCAAACTAGAAAAGAAGAGAGGTAAGAAAAGTGAAAGGCAGAAAACAGTGTACCATGACATATATTTATCTATATTCACATGTTGTAGGTTTACCTGTTTTCCGGGGTCTTTTGGCCGAATCAGAGTCTAAAAAGTTCCCTGAAAATGATCTTTTGCGTCGCCTTCGTCTTGTGACACAAGATGCTGAAAAGTGCTCAACTGTAGCTCAGCAGCTTCTCAATGGCAAGAGACAGACCAGGTATGGTTTCAATATAGTCTGTAATAATCATTACATTATTTTATTATGTTAATTCCTTGTTGTCCTCAGATATTGTTGTGGAAGTGGGAAGTCACGGAGCCAGCTGACAGTGGAGGAGCTGCGATCATTTGTTCGGCAGTTATACAATCTCTCCTGCAGTCTCCCACAAGCCCCAAAGTTAAAGGTGTGTGCTAGAATTTGATCAGCGCAGCTTTGTCTTTATTGGTAGAGTAGAGACTCTCTACCTCTAACCAAAAAGTTTGTGATTTTTGTAACGCTAGTAATATTGGGCTATTAACGAGTTAACGCAAAATAGTTTTAACGGCGTTAATTTAAAAAAAAAAAGTTCACGTGATTAATGCTATTTGTCACCTAGTGAACTTATTTTTTCATAAGCTGTGGCCACTGCTAGTAACGTTAGAAAAACTACAGGATCCAGCTGTAAACAAGAAGGAAAATTATTTGTATGAAACTGAGAAGTCCCAGTAGGAGGAGGTGGGCCAAAGCACGGCACAGCCATCCATGCATGTACACATGCACGACTTCACCATGCAAGCCCCAGCCCAAAAGTCCCAGCACGAGGTCACCCCTAGTGCAACAAACGGTGGGGCAGACAAACACAGTTGCGCTAACTGGAGATTACTGGACATCCCTCAATAATGAGAACTACCTTGGGGTCACACTTCATGAAAGTGGAACATGAGTGTGGAACATCGAACATAGTGTTGTCTCACTGACAAATGTTAGGATTTGAAATAAAAAAACATTTGCATAAAGCAATTTTCTATGTTCATAACATTTTTAAAATAATGATTCAAGGAACAAAAAGGCGCAATTAATTTGTGATTAATCACAAGTTAACTATTATATTCATGAAATTAATCGTGATTAAGGATTTTAATTGGTTGACAGTACTAGTCGGACTAATTGAGGCAGCACTTGACTTATTTTTTATTAGTCAGTTAAATCATTATTTTAACCAGATTATGGCAAATATATAAAATGAACACTTCTTTAATATGTTCTAAAAATACATAGCATGTACATGTTTTAATTAAAATTATGAATTGTGTTACTATTTATTTTGATTTTATAACGGTACTGTCATAAATCTTACATAGACTATGGTCTATACTACATTTAGCAGTCAGTTATTTCAACAGTTGCTTACTGATAATCACAATTAATCCAATCTGAGGAGTGAAGAATTAATTAAAGGTGCAGCAAGTTTTTTGGTGTCTGGGGTCTGTCCTCTGCTTGCCTCATAAGAATGTTCACTTTTCATGAAATGTTAGACAGTATTTTGTGTTAGTACCTACGGCTGCCGTCCAAACTTTCACCATTCTGAATCCATCTCCCATGGAGGATTTTTACCCATATAGGTTTCTATACAAGTTTCTACGTAGGTACCAATTTTACCGATATTCTGGCCTCCTCTCTGTTTGTAGGAGCTCCTGAATCGCATCGAGGATTTCCAGCAGCACAGTGAGAAGGTTTTGTCAGACGCGGTCCCCAGTGTGACAGAGATTCAGGGGCTGTTGGAGGTCAGCTTTGATTTCGATGTGGATTTACCTGAGCTGCCCCGGCTCAGAGTACGTCTAGAACAGGCCCGATGGCTGGAGGCAGTACAGCAGGAGAGCAGCCAGCCCAAAACCCTGAGTGTGGAGACCATGAGGAGGCTAATCGACCAGGGGGTGGGGCTGGGGCCGCACCCGTCTGTGGAGAGGGCTATGGCTCGTCTACAGGAGCTGCTCACTGTGTCCGAGCATTGGGAGGACAAGGCTATCAGCCTGCTCAAGGCCAGGTGAGGGGGGGTTTTATTCATATTATATGAACTATATTAAATCAACTGGATATTGTGCACTCACCTTTGAAGGAGTGTTTCCCATAGATTCTGGGGAGACTATATTGGCACAAGATTTTTAGTCATTTCATCTTATACCATGATCAATGGGAATTCTAATGCCAACTGTCGTGCATTATTTTTGTATAACTGCACAGGTAGTCCGTCAGCAATTAGTCACTGTTGTATAGACGGATTATTTCCTTATCAACACAGTGGATGCACCCACAACCTGCAGAAAGCCGTGTCTGTGCACATGTGATAAAATAAATTGGTGAATGGGATATGGCTTGATGACCCATATGCGTTAAATGCAGATAAGTGGGTAAATGACAAGAAGAAATGGCTCAAAATTCAGTGGCCAAACATCCCTTCATACCTGATGGACACCTAGCCCCTTTTTCTGGGAGAGCCTGAAATCCCATAAGACACTGATATGATACAAGACATGACAGCAGCTCTTTCTCTAGCTGACATACTTAGTGATATGCTCACGTGATGTTGTCTGATAATCCCTCTATCATTACACTGTGAGCATCACTGTAGCAACAAGTAAACAAATAAAGTATTGTTAGGAGGCACTATCTTCAACTAAAACAGAAATAACTAATGCTTTGAACATCCATGGCCAAAAGGTTGTCAGATTTAAAAGTGAACTATAGTATTTTGAGTTGGTAGGACTTTGGTATAAGTTTTTATGGGGGCTATCATAGTCTTTATTAATGGGAAATACTACTTGATATGTTAGGAGTTTACACTCCTTCCCAACTTCTTTTTGAGATCTGATGAAATGTATTGATCGAAATATTTCTCTTTGAGTTGTACTTTGCTACATGAACGTACTCAAATAAATCTATTCCTTCATATGTTTTACCTCACTCAATAAATACAATGTATTGCACTGTATACCACCTGTAGTAAGAGGTTACTACATTGCTATTACATTGTACTTAAGGTTAAGGCGTGACCATGGACTGCATATATAAATGGACATAGCTAACGTGTTAGCCAGCGTATTCCAAATAGAAAATTAGCATTTGGAACGCAGCATTCATTGGAATATTGTCCATTGACAATACATTGGAATATTGTCACCACTCTTTAAAACTGCTGCAGTGAGCCTAATCATTTTGGTTTTAAAATGTTCGTATTAACCTGCTCTACATGATCCTGGGTTTTTTATTTCACTAATTTGTTCATTTAAAAAATCCTATTCCTAATATGAAGCTTGGCTCCAAGTTCGCCCCTGTAACTACTACCATCACAAGCTTTGTTTGAATGGAGCCGAACGCTATGAGTCACACTCGCTTAGTCCACTTCTTTATACAGTCTATGAGTGCGACGGAGTATTCATGGGTTTCAGCTTCCTGTTTTAAGCAACATTTTGAAGACTTATCACCATTGAAATAGGGTATTTTCTTTTAAATTGTTAATTGCTATGGCAACAGTCTTAATTTTTTCATAATTTGGAAACCCATTGATATTTATAAATTTTGTAATACTGTATTGTTATCATCTATTTATATTTTTTGTAAAAAACTAATTTTGATAACACTAGCTAAAACTTTGTTCCTTATTTGTAAAAGAGTAGTTTTACCGATTTTTGTATTTCCTTCATTTCAAAAATATTCTGGTAAAAATTATTTCTGTCTGAATTGTTTGCCCTGATTTAGACTGAATAATATGCTGTATAATGCATCAGTGCTGTCCAATTTTGCTTTAATTCCAGTTATTGCAAAAAAGTACCCACTACATCTTACCCAAGATCAACAAAAAGTGAGCACATGTATAGTTTTACTGTTTTTGGTGCACAATGAAAACTAATATAAAAAAGGAATTGATTACAAGAGAAGAAGCAACTATGTTTTGAAGCCGTTGTAGTTTCCAGTTAATAACCCTTAGATTCTCTTTGGTATTCTTTCCCATGTTTTAGACCCCCACACTCTATCGAGACTCTGAGTGGTGCAGCAGAGAAGGCATCAGCAATCCCTGCCCACCTCCCAAACTGTCTGCTGCTCAAAGACACCATCAGAAAGGCCAGAGAGTGGCTCCAGGAGGCAGAGGAACTACAGGTACTTTTATACAGCTATCAGACAATAGTTTGGACACACCCTCTCATTTAGTGTTCTGTACTACTATAATCAAATCCTCATATTACCCACCTTTTTGCTTTGTCAAAAAAAACTCTTTACTGAATAATTCCATATATCTTGCTGCATTCTTATTAAGAAACAAAACACTGAATGAGAGGGTGTGTCTGAACTTTTGACTAGTAGTGTATATGCTTTTAGTCTGCATGAATTCATAGGTTTCAACTTAAATGGTGCCATTATGAGGATAGTTGACTATTCAAGAGATACAATATTTTGGTTTGAATTGTTAATTGCAGCAGTCCTAACCTTTCATTTCACCTAGATACTCTACAATTAAAGGATGGAAGTAGCTTAGGAGTCAGGCCAGCCAAGTCTTCACATTTTCCTGAATAACCAATTAGAGACATGCACTACAAATAAACTGTTGTGATTTGATTGTCAAAATGTTTTACAGAGATATGATTTGAGGTGAGGTTTTTGTTCTGCTTAGCAACCATTAATCCAGAGTTTGTCATTTTGATCCTGGCTCTACTCGATATGCTGTTGTGTCCTTGGGCATGGCACTTTACTGTGGTGTTTCTCTGTGGCTGCTGTAGGAATGTGACTGTGTGTTCAGTCATGTCTAATTATCAATAATGGGGTTTTTTTTTCATCAAGAGGTCTATAGTCAATCCTCTGTTACCATGTGGTTTGGGGTAGAGGAAGTAATTGGGCTATAATTGACCTGTAATTTCCTTATTGTAGGACAATAAAGGTTTATCTTATCTTTTTTGTTTTTTTAATTAAATGGCTATAATTTAAGGTCTGTCACATTAATATCCATGAAATCAATACTGGTAGTCATTTTTATTTTGTTTTTAAAAAGTAAAGTAAAACATTGAGACTGATCATTAGAAGGGAAAATCCAGCAATATTTCCTTTTTTGTTCATTATTGTACACTGTCCCAACCAAATAAATTAAAATATTTGATGAATTTGATATTTCTAGGCTGGTGGTAGTGTTCCTTTGGCTGACTCTCTGTCAGACATGGTGCTCCGAGGACAGGCTGTCCAGGTCCATCTTGAGCCTCTGGACAAACTGGAGACGCTCATGTCCCAGATCCAGGAGTGGAAAGAAGAGGCAGCTTCAGCTTTTCGTCATAAAGACTCCTCCCTCTCTCTGCTGGAGGTAAAAAAGCTAGAGAAACATCAGTTTTTTATATTGTATTTTATTTTTACTGTGATACTGATATTTCATTATAGTTTTCTTAAAAGCACGGTACCTGATTTTTACAGTCTTAAAAACATGAAAAACCAAGCTAATTCATTTTAAACTGTTTATAGTGTTCTACATGGAAAAAAATTGGGTACCTTTAACTTTATTTTTGATAACTTTATTTCTTCTTTTGATCAACTGCATGTCTGTCTTTGGCTGTGATAGCCAAATAATGAATTAATTTTGTTTCTTACAGATCCTTTGTCCCAGATGTGAAGTTAGTAGTTTAGGATCTCCTAAGAGGAAAACCAAAAAAGGAAAAGAATCGCCTAAAAATAATAAAAAGAAAACTACAAAACCAAGTAATCTCGGGGAGGTGGAGAAGGCACTGTCAGAGACCAATGATTCTACCTCTGCAGTAAGTCTGAATAGTTATGCATATTTTGTGTGAAGTAACAATAATGGCAGGATCAGAAATTAAATGAATTACATCCATATTACTTCCACACTATTCAGACTAAATGAACTTAAGTTAGGCTTTTAACCATATCATACTTTGAAACATGAGATATAGCTACAAAGAAATATCGCTATAATGGATATTTTTTATACATAAATAATTCAACTACTTCTGTCACTGACACAATAAAAATAAAGCAAAAAAAGACAGTAAAAATAATATAAGATTGAATCAATATTTAGCAACAGAAGTTACTTTTACTATTTTTTACTATTGCTACTACTTACTATATGTACTTCGTACTACATAAAAAAATATAAAAAATCTCACCACTACTGCAGAAAAAGTTATACATTGTTCTTGCTATCATTTATTGAACAATAAGTTAATATAGTGATTATTGTGGCGTGACAAGTATTTCTGTCTCATTTTTCAGCTTGCGACTTTGGAGGAGCTTCGTCTTCGAGAGATGGAGTCTTTCTTTAACCTCAGAGCAGCTAATGAGTCCAAGCTGCTGCCCACCACCGACTGCATGGACCTGAGGGTGTGCGTGTGTCAGAAGCCACCCATGGGTGCTATGCTTCAGTGTGAACTCTGCCGTGACGCCTTCCACTGCGCCTGTGTCCAGGACCTAGCTGAGAGAACACAGCCCTGGCTATGTACCAGGTGTCAACGATCAGAAAAACCTCCTCTGGCGAAAATCATCTCATTGCTCACTTCATTGGATCAGCTGGGAGTGAGGCTGCCTGAAGGGGATGCTCTGAACTATGTAGTGGAGAGGACAGTGGACTGGCAGCAGAGGACGCAACAGGTTCTATGTGCTATTCTCAAGCTGGAGGATAGAGCTGGGACCCCACCCACTCTGACCCGCTGGGCACCAGGCAACACAGAGGAACCCAGTGACACTCAGGTTAGTCTCATATGTATTGTTTAAAGAGATATTGTTTGAAGAGGTTATAAATGTCATCCATTCATGTTTCAGTAATTTTGAAATGTCTCCCTATTCAAACCCTCCCTATGGTTACTTGTAAGATTCTGCCCATTGTTCAGTATACAAGCCTACATCATCCATGCTCCCACATGACAATTCTCCATAAATATACAAACGCATAATACAAAACTGTACACAACAACTTTACAAACCAGATGTGCAGTAGTTCCATTAGGGAGATGCATGCTGATTGTGTTGTGATAGCACTCTGAAAGGGGAATGATTTGCGGAGAGTAAAGGAAGGGGGGACTCAGAGCGCCAAAAACAAAAGTGAAACTTATTAAACATGTTAATATGTTGTTTTCTGCAAATACAGCATTTTCTAAACAATAAAAGGTAACATGATGATCTCAGTATATTATGTGTTAGCAGTTAATTCCCTATAGAAGTAAGTATATGTGTATAATGTGGGAATTTTCATGTTTTGTACTGCAGTTTTTAAAAATGCCCTCTGTTTTAGGCTCCTTGTCTGACTCCAGAGTGGAACAGGATCAGCCATGCTCAAACAGTTTTCTACACTGAGCAGAAATGTATACCTCTACAAGGTAAGGACCAGGTCATTGGTCAGGACAGTATATAGTAACAACTGTAGATACATTTAAACAGTATCATCATCATTTTTTATTAGTACCAAAGTAAAGTTTATTATCTCTTTAATAAAATCCCAAGAAAATCTATAAAAATGAAAGCCATTAGACATAGATTACAATACAGTATCTCTTGCTGTTGTGTGTGCAGGTTTGAGCAGAGACATGGAGGAGCTGTTGGTGGAGGGGCTGCTTCTGCAAGTGTCCGTGCCGGAGGTCCAGAGTCTGTACCATGTTCTTCTGGACCAGGCTCAGAACCAGCTCTCAGACCGCCTCATGTCCCCCACACAGACTGAGCCCACAGACTGTGCACATGTGCAGTTCACCTCTCAGGAAAGTTCACTACCATCGCCCCTGGTATGAACAACATGACAAATTTGGAGATTTTTCTGGATATAACCTTCATTGATTAATTGTTTGGCTCAACAAATTATTACTGATTGTTAACTTTTCTCATTAAGGATCTGCCAGCTGCTTGTCTCCATGGAGACAATGGAGACATAAAAACAGACATAAAACAACTATATTTATATAACTATATATTCAGTTATAGTTGCAATTGCATCCATACTGTGGAACATTTGTGGGAAAGCAATAATATTTACATGAAGACTAGCAGGTGGTGAACTACCACCAGAAAATATAGTAGTATAGACTATAGACTAGAGTAATTATATTTTGTACATTTATTGGGCAGATGGTGCTGTATCTTCTATTGTACAGCATAACAATTGTTAGATATTTTTACAATAGTTAGTAACAGCCAGTAACATCATAAAATTATCGATTTGATTTACCAAAGTTGGTCACATAATATAGGCAAGGACTACTATCTAATCCTATCTATTATAGTGTCAATGAAACTGAATAAAGGAATTTACTATTTGTTTTGATCATGCTTTTTTTGACAATAAACGCAACAATCAGCATTATATTTTGACATGATGTGACATCCCAAAGAAATTTTGAACTTATAATTTGGCAACATACTGTTTTTTTAATACAGTTGTTTTCTTTTCAGGAAGTGGAAGCCATTGTGTCCGAAAAGAAATCTAAACGTCATATTGACCGGGACAGTTTAAACACAGACTTCAGGAAGGGTGAGAAAAAGCACCTTGTAAAACGACAGAAACTGAACAAAAACCACGTTCACCGCCGCCCGACCTCCACCTCCTCCTCTCCTCGCTCAGACGGATCCCAGTCGGAGAACTCAGATGATGAGACCGAAGTGTGCCCGGCGGAGAGGTGCCAGCTGCCAGAGGGAGACGAGGTGAGGAAGACTTACTCTGCTCATGGTTTTTAATCATCATGGTTAAGGGTGCACTGTATAACTTTTCTGGTGAGGGGTTTGCAACCTGTTTGTTAGTTGTAGTCCTAATCTCCATGGAGACAATTATTTTAGTAGTCAACTTGTCAGCCATTGTTTTTTTGGTTATATATTATACATTATCTGTAACTTGGCCTGGTGGCATCACCTGCTGGTCTTGATAAGTTTAATTCCATACTGTGGAACATTCCAGGTAAAGCATAACATTTCCCTGTAGACAAACAAGTGATGAACCTTTGTCCTAACAAATTACATAAGTTACTTTAAGTTTAAGTTTGTTTCAAAATTTGATAGTGTCACAATTTCAAGAGAAGGGCCAGGGCCGTTCCTCTATTGGCAAATACTAAATAAAGATTCAAACAGAGTAATAATTTTATCACTTTTTATTGTATTGTGAAAAAATAATGAAAGAAAAAAAAGACATATCAACTATGCTGGTTTTTCTGTAAATTTTCCCACAATTTCAGAGATGTTAATCTTAAACCAGGCCAAAACACCAGAATCAGTGTTTTCACATACTAAACAAAATGTTCATAACAATATATTTTGTTCCGCTTTGTGCACAGGTGAATTGGGTGCAGTGCGATGGCAGCTGTAATCAGTGGTTTCACCAGGTCTGTGTGGGCGTTACCGCAGAAACGGCAGAGAAAGAGGACTACATTTGTGTCAGATGCTCAATCAGTGATGTCTGAAAAATATGAAGAAACATTTTTTTTAAAGATTGTCTGGTTCCTTGGCCTCCTTTACCTCTGTCCCATCTGTCCCATCCTTTTGTAACAACGGTGCTATCTCCTTTTGACTTGTGTCCAGAATTATAATTGTGATTTTTTTTTTTTTTTTTTTTTTGTATTTTTACATTATATATTATTCTATTCTTTCTCTTCATGAATTGTGGTTGTCTAATTGAAAATCAGGTTGTGACGTGTGCTGCATGGGATCCCGTTATATTGGTGGAAGGGAGATTTTTAAACATCATGACAATGCCCCATTAAAGAAAGTTAAGGATTTCCATTATCTTCTCTGGGAACTTACTGCATGTTAAAGCATTGCATAAGGGGCATTAGGTAGCTATTAAGGTTTTGTATCCTCTGAGGCCTCCTTCCCACCTTTTAAAAAAATAGTTAACACTTTAATATAACTACACTATTTCTACCCTTAATAAAGCATTAATATTTTTAAAGAATGATTCAAGCTTAAGAAGTACTTAATACTCTACCCAATAATTTCTAAATTAATAAAGGAATATTATGTAACGTTTTGGAGATGCTTGGCTTGTTCCTCAGTATGGCATTAACTATCGGTTTTGCATTCATTAAAAAATACCTTGAAATTCTTGAATTCTTTATCTGAGTGGGGTTGCCTCTCCACAGATCTGACCTGTAACTTGACTTGATGATGTTACTTGTCTCCATAAAGATAGCTATGTTTTTAATGCCATACTGTGGGATATTACAGGCAAATCAGTTGTATCTCAAGCAGGTCTCTCCACCTCCACCTAAAAAGTTACATAGTGAAATAGCTTGAATCATTCTTAATAAACTATTTGTTCATTGTGTCATTCTTCATGCTTTATTACAGGTAGTTAAAGTGTAGACATTATAAAGGGTTACCAAAAAACATAACACAAACATTTTACTTTCCGTGTTTGGTAAATGCATCTCTTAATATAAATAGTCCCGGTTTTGTAGAATAGGTTATTTATCTGAGCAATAATTTGTCTTGATTTGACTTAAACGGCTTGGTCTCCACTGAGTTGTGTTGGTGTGCTGTACAGAGATCTACATGGTTTTGAAGTAGCGAAGAACGAAGGAGCTATGCTGCTGATGTGTGACCCCAGCATGTAGCCTGACGTAGGGTACTGGACAGAACAAGGGCACTTTAAGATGTTACAGGTTTATATTGGAAAATAAAGCCCTTTTGTTCTATGACAAATCTTGTGTTTTCTCTTATCAACTTTAACACAATAGTTATACAACATGGATTTCAAAATTATGAAAAATTAGCACTGTTGCCATAGTAGTTAACAATTAAAACAAAATACCCTATTTTTGAATGGTGAAAAGTCCTCAAAATGTTACCTACAGCAAGAAGATGAAATCCATTACTTGTAAATGCTTGTAAACGTAATTAAATAGCAAGGGATTTATTAATACTGTCAATATTGGGAACTGGGGATATTTCAGTTTCTTCAGTGTCTCCATGAAGATGCTATTGCTTTACCTTGAATGTTTCAATGTTTGGCACTGCACTGCCTTCTCACAGTAAGAAGCATATTTAGATTACCTTTTTTTTTCAATGCAAACACTGGAAATTTAATAAATGCAAGATGCAGTATGTTTAATGATATACTTTGGAGCATTCCAATGTAAATAATAAGAGACAAATCCACTGAGACAAGCAGATGGCAAGTCTCACAATTACAATGACCTTAAAACACATCGGTTGCAGAAACATTCTCAAAAGGGAACTACATATATCAAAATTATGCATACTGTTCATATGTTCAACAATGGTCATTATAATGTTGTATTGTATTGTACTGTACCTCAGTATTCTTTTTTTTTTTTTACACATAAATATATATATATATATATATATATATATATATATATATATATATATACCACTCTTTGTTAAGGCTAACCTCTGCTTCCTGAACCATAGCCTCCTCTCTGATAGAGAGGTGAAGGTGATGTTAATGACGCAGAGTAGGCATCCATTAGAGAGTGTCCATAAACCATCTTTGTCACTTATGAGTCAGGCCAAGGACAGACAAGGAATATGACTTCAACATGTTCAAGGCAGCTTCAACAGCAAAGGCACAAAGAGATAAGTCTGAACCACATCCTGTTGAAAGCGGAACAAGCACTGTGTGAATTCAGGACTAGGGTGGAGAACAACTCTATTTTTATTCTAGTACTTAAACCTGAGGAATATGGCAACTGTTTCAATACTTATGTTGAGATAATAATATTTAAACATAAAAATAGACCTATGTAACAGGCCTCATTTTAAGGAGCCTAAAATAATGCCGCTTAATGGTAGTGTATTATGTTTACACCCCTTTGAACCTTGAATGCACCCTCAGTCATCTTTGATCTGCACCTGGGCCTTCTATTTGAGCAGAAGTTGTATGTTTTGATAAAATATTTGTGCTGGGTTTGCCAAATTGGCACTGCCTCTAGACCCACAGATATCGAAATACCATTTTTCAACACAAAAGGATTTATCATAGTATTGAACAGTATTTTGGTTTATCAGGCAGTGCTATATTTGGCCCCATGTAGTAACCACCACCAAGCTACACCCTAGCACAGTAGAGTAACAGTATTAAGTATTCAGTAAGTGTGTATTATATTTACTCTATATAAATTCAGTATCTAAATTTAAACCTATTCTACAAACATCTTTTCTTGTGTTATTATTATTACCATGCATGCATACCGGTTATTGAGCAGTTATTGATCATCACTCATCACTTGGCTTTTGTGTTGGTATAGCTTTCTTCTCAGCATTTTGTAAATTTTGTGGTTAGGTTAATGTTGGTCACCTGCAGCTTATGGGGACTGAAAGAAATTAGAGTAGTTCCTCAAGGCTCCCTGAAGGTGGAGACACACTATACACTTCACAGGGGCTTCACAGGGAGATGGGTCATAGCTTAAACCAGTGATTCTAGAGAAAACTGGAAAAAATTAAAAGAGGGCAAATATTAGTGGTGGTACATTTGTCTTATATAAGGGTCAGCTGTAAGCGGCCAACTATAATGTTTGTCAATTCATTTTACAGCCATAAATGAAATCTATAAGCCTGATTTTCACAGCACTTAACTATAGCAAAAGAATATTCATATCTGTCAACAGGGCAAAAACTGATCAAAAGTGTTGGAATAATGTAACTATAGATTGCTATAGATCATACCTGGACAACTGAGGGATTACACAGACACTTAATTCTGTAAATGGTAAATACCAACCCGTAGACATTAGATGGGGTCTAGAACAGATAATTTCTGTTAATGATGCTTAATGTTCCTATATTTTGACCATAAAGTCTGATGCTTTAAAGTGATGTCTTCACAGACTGAAGTGTTGTAGCAAACTGCAAAACAAATCCACAGTTACCTGCATTATATTTAGTTTTATCTGTTATTCCTCTGATTATTTACACTGTGCATCTAAAAATATGAAAATATGAGTCAAACTTTCTCACCTCCTCTCCATGTGACACCCTCATCCTGCTATGTCAGACTCCAGAACAGTATGTTTGTCATTACTGGAGCTAAATATGTGTTACGAAGCACATACCACTTACTATGATATGTGCAGCTGATCAGTGGGTGCAGCTGATCAGCTGATGGTTCTATCCCCACAACTGGCTTTACTTGTTGTTAGGTCAATTCCACCAGTAGCCTACTGTACAAATGTGAATTAGAAAACTTTATTGATCTATTAGTGGAAAAATCTGCTCAGTTATGACAAGCTTTAAAAGTGAATTGAAAGTAACTAACAGAAATAAAACCATATTGTGACAATGAATATCCATGGGTTTCAGAATGGTGGCAAATTAGGACTGTTGCCACTGCGATTAACAATTTAAAACAATTACACAACAACATAAAGTTGCATTTTCCAGGAAGCTGGAACACAATAGTGGCTGAAAAATATTTATTTGTGAAGTGTTTTGTTTATACATATGCCTATTTAATGTTCTTAACAGAGATTCACCCCTTTACAATTCAAAGGTCACTTTTCTTCATTTGTTCCTTTCTGTCAACAATCTAATAAAAGGGAACTATCAAAGTCCTGTGCATGTAAAACATAAAGGGGAAGCTATAACCCACTTGTTTTCAAACAAACCATTATGGAGAGAATCAGTATCAGTTTGTATTCCAAACTGATACTGTTTTTATCCACAAATAAAAAGAGTAAAACTTTAACAACATGTTAATGTGTTTTTAATAGGCATTCTGCATAGACTTTTCTCCTTTATAAACCTAAATCTAATCTAAGTCTTTAAATGTATTAGTATAGTATGGTATGTTTATTTTTTTTATTTTTATTTTTTCAATGTATTTGTTTATGGGACGGTGGAAAATGAGCATTGACCAAAAGGAATGATGAATGCAGTGGAAATTGTGAAGAAATGTTCAGTCTACTGTCTGTCAGTAATTAAAATCTCAGATTTACTCATCCTTATATTTACAACGTAAATAATGTATTATCATGTCTTTATGAATGATCAAATAGCCTATGTAATATCTTCTAAAATCCTGCATCAAATTGTCTGAAACTTGGACAGAACGTTGAACCGTGTGTCGAAGGATAATGTGTTCTTGTTTTTCATTTACAATACGATTTGGTAATAAATAAATAAATAAAAATAATAATAATGTCCATAACATATTAAATTTATAGTGCAACAGAAAAAAAAAGAGTGTCAGCTTCACAAAGAATTACTATTACCCATGAAGATAAATGGACAAGCACAAGACAACAATGCACCTTTAGATTATACTAAAGGAAATACCAAACACAGGGATGCAAAAGTACTTTAAAAGCCTCATAGGTGCATAATAAATGCCCTTTAAAAGTGTCCCCAGTGTAGTGCGCTGTTGTCGTACCTGGGGCGGGCAGTGATAGGCTCACGCTGCTCCAATCATTTCCATCTGGACACATCCTCAGAGCGCACAGCGGAACACGGTCGGTGAGTGTCTCCACAGCTTTCCCCGCATTTCAATTAGCTATTAGAGAGTTAATTGGACACTTAGCACTATTTTCATGTTAAACGATGATTCTGAAATATAATGAATCTTATAAAGCAATTGTAAAGACTAATCGTGTCACTGTAGTTTGAAGTGTTTTGGGGGCTTCATGTAACAAGCTAATCCCACTTGAGGAGCTAATATCTGCTAATATTATTCATACGTCGGTCTAAAAACGTTCTTAAAGTTGTTTTGTGTATCTTTATTGCTAAAAGATGATCCATAAATACATTTTTACTGTAGCGATTATTGCTGTCCTCCTAAACAGTTTATAATGTTGTGGATGGGGAGTTTGCCCAGTGCTAGCGGCTAACTTTAGCTTCCATGTTAATGCTAGCTACAAAGTGAAACGATTTAACTTGCCTCTTGCGCTTTTATCAACACACTCTCCCGGTTATGTATTGATACCCATACAATATAAAATGTTCTTGAATTAATTTCTCATTTGAACTATTAACTTGGTCCCGCTATGCTAACTCCTCCCATGTTGCTAACCGTATGCTAAACATTTGGCAGTCGTAAAACGCTAACAAGTTTTATGTACACAAACTTGTTATGTGTGCCTTTTATTCATTTAATCACGCGTCTGGTATAAGTTTAACATTATTGAATTTAAATGGGTATTTAAAACTTTGTGGTGGTGGTTAACTAGTGCAATTGGAAACTAATAGCCACACCCTTCCTTTCGAAATCTACCCAAGCTTAGAAGTTTAAATGTTTCTCAAATTATGCTTATGTCACTCTATTATATCACGCCCATTGTCCATACAGTGAATACACGTGTACACATTGATTTTATACACATATAACTGATTTTAAAAGAAGTTATAAGTTGATCATTTCTGTTGTAAAAGTTTCAGATGCCTAGTTTGCCCCTTCAGGCTATTTGACGTATTGACACATCCTCTCTCCCATCTTTAACGTGGAAGCTACTATCACTTACCAAGCGCCCAAATGTAGGGCGCTTTTTTGAGTCATTGTTTAAAATTCACATTGCCTCACTGTATTTGCCAGCAACAAGTTGTTTAAGAAAAGTTTTTGTTTGTTTTGGAACCTGTGACAGCTTGCCTCCTGACACTTAGCAAGGAAATGAATGTTTAAATGGAATATATGTCACCACCCATAATGCTGATGAATGAATTGTGGTTTTATTCGAGCAATTATTCTTTTGTTTGTGTTTTGTTTAGCTGTAGTTCTTTAGTTGATTAATTGGTCAGTAGGGTAGTCAACCAGATTAATCAGCTTATTACTTTATTACAATTATAAAAATGTATGTACACAACAGCGGAAAGAAGGATACATGTAATGAGTTATCTGGAGTTTTGGGTGTGACTGAACAGTTTATTCATCTACTCCTGGACTACATAATTGGTTTCTGTGAGCGTGTGATCAATTTTAGAGCTTTTCCCAATGCCCCAGCCCCTTTTAGTATACTACACCTCAACTGTTTTGATGTAATGTTTTTTAAATGAATAATATAATAATTTGATTATTTTTTATTGCAGATCATTGACCATCAATCTTTTGCCTTGCTTCTGTGTAGCTGAGGATCCCCCCTCCCCAGATGTAGAGGGACTGATATCTGAGGCGCTGTGTACATAAAAGGTAGGTTGTGTAACCTTTTATTTGACATATGCTATATTATATACGGTATTGCTTACTGGTCTTTGTGTGTGATATTTAAATATTCTTTTTCTGCTTATTTGGTTGTCACAAAATTTGCTTCCTGTTTCTTAAATGGAAAATGTGTCTGAAATATTTGGGGAAATGTAACACATGGTGATTTAGATTTTGTTATGTTGGTGAGTTGGTAAATATTGCTAATTTGAGTGGTCCATTTTCTATTTTATAAGTCTAAATTAATTAATGTGTAAACGCCTCCCTTTAGGGCTTTCATGGTGGTAGAAGCTGTCAACTGATTTGAAACTGCATTTCAGTATATCAGTACTTGCCATACCAAACGAGTAACCAAAACTTCATAAGACAAAGTCGAATAATACAGGATTATTGGAACCCATGTGTCTTATTTATTACTGTTTAATATTTTTATCATAAATATTTTAGCAAGGTTTCGTGTATTTGTTTGCATGTCAGTAAGGTCTGTGCTGATAAATTGTGCAGATCTTGCGGTGGAGAAGAGGAGGGTCAGTACAAAGGCTCATTGTGGAGGCTCTGGTGGGTTTCTGATGGTGCTTCATACGTCGTAGTTAGAATTGCAAATGCCATTCGAGTGTGACAGAGTTCTTTTTGTGGAATATTTGATTCCATATCTGACGACTTGCCACAGAGGCCAGTGTAATCAGGAACAATCGTATTCACATAAAGCTCATATTTACATTTCATGTTAACACTCCCACTTTTCTCTGTTTGTAGAGTAGAAGTTAACAGTGTTAACAGTGAGTCTTATGCCATCAGAAACCAACTTTGAGATTTCTGTCATTAAATGTAGAAATGTTAAATTATTGTTGTTGGGGCTAAGATATTGATACTGTACTTTGCTGTGACATCACGCTGAAGGTGTTCTACATGTATCTCTATTGGAGGAATGTTCAGTGGTTACCATAAAGACACAATGCACACATTGGTAAAAACACGATGTTTTTAAACAACAGCAACAACAGTAGCTTGTGCCTAATACAGACATTCATGGTCCTGTTTAAGAGTTTTATTTTCAACAAAAATGAGAGAGTGACGAACTAAAAAATTGTTGGTTAATGCTAGCTAGCTTGTGATTTTTTTAAATGTAATTTGAGATGATGTTTTAACAGCACAAATCATCTCACCTGTTTGTAGTTCTAAACCAAGTCAGCTCTTCCTGGTTAGATTGTGTTAAAAAAAGGTCAGATTAAAATCTAACTTGTGTAACACCTTTTAATCTATCAGAGTAGTGCTTTCAGTTAGAATGAAAATGTTGATGATCAGCTGCAATGTATCAATATCAAATTTGAATTAGGGCTGCACAAAATGTCAGTTGAATCAAAATTGCAATTCGAGTCAAATCAAAAGAATACATGTAGAGCAAAAGTGTACACCTAGGTAGTAGAATGTCTTCTGCAAATCAGAAAATACATTAAGTCTATATAGAAAAAACAATCATGGAGATTTTACAATGAGCAAGAAGCAATTTGGGAAGAAAAGTTGAAAAATATGTTGAAAATTACAGGAAGTAGAGTGGTCTATTTTAGAGCATTCCATATTGATGGCATCAGGCTAAGGAAAAGCATTTTTTTCTGATACTTTAAACATTATTTTAAGAAAATAAAAGTAAGTGTTATAATTTTTTTGTCTTTTTTTGTCAAAACAGTGTGCTACATAGATGCTAGGTAATGGTTATGGAATCTCCTAGTGTGATGCCATGATTTCCAACCAGGAAGTTAAAAAAGAATTATCCAACTGGGAAATAAAATCTTATAGAATGGTTTTAAGTGTGTTTTAATAAAATATATATAATCCAACCTGTCAGTTTTTTCATACAATATTTTTTTCTGCTTTCTCCCTCAGTTTCCTGTGCTGTCTGGTGTTATTGGCCACAATGCGCGAGTACAAGTTGGTGGTTCTGGGATCTGGAGGAGTTGGCAAATCTGCACTGGTAAGACCTCCATCTGTCTTACTGGAATATGGATTCTTATTGCTGTTGAGCGTAAAATATGTTTAGAATTGGCACACGGTATAATTATTTAGAACATGGCAATGTTTTTCTATCAGTCAAACAAAATGTGCACTACCAGTCAAAAGTTTAGTCACATTCTTTTTCAGTGTATTTTTTTTTTTCTTTTGGTACCACTTTCTACATTTTATATATACACAGAAAACAGATACATGGAATTATGTAGCAAAGAAAAAAGTTGACTATATTTTTCTTTATATATTTATATATATTATATATCATATATTATATTTTCTTTATATTTCTTTATATATTTTTTATCCAAATCCTTGAAGTAGCCACTTGTTGCTTTGTTGACAGCACTGCAAACCCTTTGCATTCTCTCAGTGAGCTTCTTGATGAATTCACATGAAATGGTTTTCATGTCACAGCTGTGCCATATTTGGGGCAAAAAATGCCAAAAGTGCAAAGCGGTGAGCAAAGCAAAGTGTGGCCATTTAAAAAAATCTAATACAAGTTTGAAGTTATTTTGAGTGTATTTATTGTTTGCTACATTCCATGTGTTCCTTCATAGTTTTGATGCCTTCAGTAAAAGTCAAAGTCTGACTTTTACTGGTATTGTACTTTATTGTCCCAAGGGAACTTTGACAAGTATGCCACATGAAAAGCAATATTACAACAGACTTCATCAGAGATACTTACTTGCTAAAATAGGCAAATTTCATAATACGACTCTCATGAAAGCTTAAGTTAAAAGCAATATGTGCAACAGTAGTTTTGAAATACTTGAAGAAGGTGGGAGGTATGAAAATGTAACACTAACATACACAAGTTGTTTTGGAGAAATGCAGAAATTAAATGTAGCACTGAGTGTATTGCAAATAACAATTTAAAAACAGGCAGCAAAGATTAAAACCAAACTACACAGGCACAATCCAAAAATGGTGATTTTGTTTTCTTTTGTACATTAACTAACATTGCATTCACATTCCTTTTTAAACACAATACTGACAGAGATGTATTTACGTTCTTGCAAGACTTTTTAGGTTTAATGTTCTGTCAATTAATTCGCAATATTTGAACCTTAACCATGACTTGTGCAGCACACACATTGTAGCATACCACTGATGGATTGCCATATTGTTCTAAAAATCATCACTGGCATGATACAAACATTGACAGATACATTTTGGACCATATTGCCCCCCCACAGGAATTATTTTAAAATTTTAGGATTTATTTTAAAATTTTAGGAATTATTTTAATAATTTGATGGCAGTAACATCATTGTAGCTTAGGCAGTAGATTTAACATTTTGATTTTCTGAATTTTAGACAGTCCAGTTTGTGCAAGGCATTTTTGTGGAGAAATATGACCCCACAATAGAAGACTCCTACAGAAAGGTACGCTTACATTTTATTATGAGGTTACAAATGGAAAGCAAATGCATATAATAATCAGCATTTTTCTTTCTTGTTTGTGGAATTAGCAAGTTGAGGTAGATGGACAACAGTGTATGCTTGAAATCTTGGACACTGCTGGAACCGTAAGTTGTCTTCAGGTTATCAGATATCTGTAAATAAAGTGAATGCTGTTTGTTTGAGTTGGATGTATGTTTGTTGTTTTTAGGAGCAGTTCACAGCAATGAGGGACCTGTACATGAAGAATGGCCAAGGCTTCGCTCTGGTCTACTCCATCACAGCACAGTCAACATTCAATGACCTCCAGGACCTACGGGAACAGATTCTGCGAGTAAAAGATACAGAGGATGTAAGCCACACTCCCTTTCGATCTGTTTAAAATGTATAAACTTTTTTTGGGGTTGTAACAATATTAGAATCACCTTGTAATAAAAAAAAAATGCTTAAGATTGAGAAGTGTTAAAGCTGGCCCTCCAGTGGAAAAGTTACATAGTGCAGCTTTATAGATTTATGCATTACAGGCAAATCAGGCATTTTATAGAATTCCTAGGGATTCTTCAGAAAACCTGAAATGGCAAAGTATGAAATGCTCAATATTCTCTACTTTGCCTAGGCATTCTATATAATGCTTGAAGGCCTTTAGGCAAAGCAGAGAATCTCTGACAGTTAAAGAACACTGTTTGCAATTGGTCTATATTTCACTGACTTCACTCTATATCCCAGGGCAGTTTAGTGTCCACACTGTTGATTTTCCGTCAGTTTTTCAGTTTTGTAGAGAAAAGTCTAATGTCTAACTGTGACTGTCAGCTTCAGTGGCAAAGAGTTCCACAAGTGTGAATCTTTCCCTGAGAACGTGGACTGACTCAGTCAAATTTTGAATAATATTGCAATTACGCATTTTATTTTTTTTTTTTAAGCAAATACCTCAAGTGTCTGTTTATGCAATGACACAAAAGGTTTCAGGACAGATTTTGTGACCTAACCCGAGACAATGTAATGTGATAAAATCATAGCATGCATACACACCTATGCAGCTTGCTTTGATATACACGGTTGAAACAGTCTATGGTCTTAGTCATTTTCTTAATGTGGGCTTCAAATTTGAGTCTAAAATAACTCCCAGATACTTAAATCCATTCACCTCCTCTCTTTCATTGGGCAAGATACTTCACCTGCCTTCCCTCCACTGTCTGTACACTGCTGTTTGAATGTTTAAGATCGCTCCTTGAGGTAAAGTGCTCTCAGAGCCCAGTAGACATTGATTAGAGTTATAGAAAAATAGCCATTTATAAAGCTTAAAGCCACAAACTGTACTTTTGTCAACTTAAGAAACCCACAGGTCATTATATTTCTAGAATCTCCATGGCAATGACCTTTATGGCGTCTTTATATAATTCTCGAGACCTCTGAGGCTGATGTGTCTCGTTTTAGTTGCTCGGTGGGAGAGAAGGCAAAGCGGGGGGGGGGGGGGTGTCTACGTAACACGCTGCAAATGTCAGCGCTGTTAAGAAGTGGCACCTTTCAGTCTTCAGACCACTCACACTGGAGGGGAGTCGATATGTCACATTTTACTGTGCCAGTTACTGTAAAAAGAAACATGTTTCTCACCATTAACTACACCAGGAAGCATGATAAAATGCATTAGAACATCAGAACCTTATTGATTTCAATGTGGTGACATTAATTTGCCCTAAATAGGCAAAGTGCTAATGATGTATGAAATACATATAAATATAACTTTCTTTTATAATCTACCAAGTAATAGTTCTGCCTTCCATGCTGTCCACTGACTTTTTAAGCAATATCTACAGACATGCTTTAGCCTTTATGGCAATGACCACAAGGTCTACAACTTTATTAAAAGTCTGTTTCCTAACTAGAGCGGATAGTCACTGTTGAGTTCCATTGTACTAACTTCTGTTCAATGTAGCCTTTCGGC
This sequence comes from Boleophthalmus pectinirostris, assembly GCF_026225935.1. Classification (NCBI taxonomy): domain Eukaryota; kingdom Metazoa; phylum Chordata; class Actinopteri; order Gobiiformes; family Gobiidae; genus Boleophthalmus; species Boleophthalmus pectinirostris. Next base: position 33,413,175 of record NW_026571515.1, on the reverse strand, counting down.
CAGACAGTCTTTTCAGTATAAATGATTCCATGTTTTTCCTCAGGTTCCGATGATCCTGGTTGGAAACAAGTGTGACCTGGAGGACGAGCGTGTCGTAGGGAAGGAGCAGGGGCAAAATTTGGCCCGTCAGTGGAGCAACTGTGCCTTTTTAGAGACTTCAGCCAAATCAAAGATCAATGTAAATGAGGTGAGTGATGAGGCCCTGGAGACTAAACCATCTGTGGTCTTTTGAATTTCATTTTACATTTACTAAATGGAGGCGCTTTTCTTGTGTCCAGATTTTCTACGACCTGGTGCGGCAGATCAACAGAAAAACGCCGATGGAAAAGAAAACAAAAAGAAGTCAAATTGCACATTGCTCTAAACTCCCTTTAGGACAGGTCAGTGGAAGGAAAATATAAGAAATATGTATGCATTCATAATCGTTGTTGTCATTTATAATTAAAGTAATGTAACTTTTGCCACCTGTGGTATCCATGGAGAGGTTATTGCTTTGGAAGGTTTCAAAGTATGGCATTACACTTATCTAGCTCCTTTGGGACAAGCTGGTGACTCCAGCAGTCAAAGTTACAGGTCAGATCTGTGAAAAGGCGACCCCACTCACAGTAAGAATGAAAGTGGGATTTTAAGTAGTAAGATAATTTAAATGCCATATGGTGGGAAATGCTAGGAAAAGTAATAGCAACATGGAGACACCAGGTGGCAGGCTACAGATTACATGGCTAACACTACATAATGCCTCTTTAATATGCTGTTGGTTAATATCAACATTTTATTATTAATGCTGCTTCCCCATATTGGTGTATAAAAAGTAATCTGTTATGTGTAATATTCTTTGTTTACACATATACCCCATTTTTTTCAAAGCTGTAAGTGTGAACAGAATCCTTTTTAACATCAAGTCTCAACAGTTTCAACTACATTGTACTTGGTGCTGCAGCGCCCTCTGCTGTTGTAGACAAAAAGTGTCACTCCTTTTTTTGTTTATAATTTTAGATTTATGTAGTCGCAACAAAAAAGATCATTTAAAATTGATTTTTAAATGTCTCAAATCCTTTCGTTTTCAGACTTATATATTTATATATTTTTGTATTTCAGCTATATATAGATCCTTTAAAATGCTACGTCATCAAAATTGAAATTCAGGAATGAATGCAACTAGAGCCAACTGAAGTAAAATATGATATGTTTTCAATAATTAACTGATTAACAGGTCTAAATGCTAACAGTTTAAAGTCTTTATTACAAAAAATATTCTGAATTTCCTGGGTAGAAAAGTGTTAATAAGGTTGGAAAAAAATATTTTTCAAGCTATGATTGCATTTCACATAAAGTATAATTTATGAAATTTGTAATACATCTGAAGATAAAATGAAAACATAGTTGGTTAAGCATTTCTCTAAGTATTTGTCCAGTAAAACCTTTTTCCTTCATAAAAATGCTTAGACTCTATCATAAACTCCTGTATAATAAACATTGTAAAACACAATTGTAAATGTTTTCAAACCAGGATGAATGTATCTCAAATGTATATGTCTTTCATTTGCCAAATTTCCTTAGATTTTTCTTATTTTGTGATATTCAGCAGTTAATTCTAATTTCCCTATTGAAATCCCAGTATGTTACACTTTTGCATCCATTCCAGAATTTAGAATGTTTTTAATTGACAGATTTTTAAAGGGTCTATCGTTTGAATTTGTAAAGAGGCACACTGGTATTGTAATAATCATTTTTCTTATTATGACAACATAACTGTTCGACTTAAAATTTTTGTCTTTCATGTTCAAACATAGTATTTTTGTTTTAATCATATATATATATATATTTGTTTTTTTACAGAACTATTTCCCAGTGGACTGTGCCAGTGTATGCTCTCCAGAACATATTTGAAAAGGCTGACCGAAAAACCACTTGCTCGAGGCAGGAGAGGGCACATAACTTCTGTTTTTTTAACTGCAAAGAAATTCTCTCCCACTTTTTGTATTGTCGGCCTTTGACAAATGTATTCCTTCCTCTCCGACGTGTCTTGCTTTTTTGGGAAATTTATGTAAAAAAACTAAAAAAAGAGACCGTGAATTCAAAATCTTCTACTCAAGCGTTTTATTAACTTTGGTAATTGTGAATTTACAAAAGAATACCATGTGAAACTGTTGGCCTTGTCATACATTACTGCACTAACTGTGTCAGAGATGCATCAATACTAGTCCATATGTTACTACTTTATAAAGATGCATTTGACAGCATCTTTCTTAAGTGACTTTGTTTTATATTCAGAGCTGCAACCCTCCCATATCCCAATAATATATTATTCTACTTCCATTTTTGCATAATAAAGCGAAGACAAATTAGTATTTTATAGACTGAGGGGGTGTGCTGTTTGGTGGTTGTCTTGAGCTTAAATATATTGTACTAAACCAATTCTAATATTGCTTCTTGTGTTACCCTGTCACAGATGATTTTCCAACTTTTATGAATGATTAAATTTTAGTACATTTTCATTATTTTGTTTGTCTTTTTTTGCATTCATAACTGGATAAATTGGGGTTATATTATTTACCTAATGCTAAAATAAGGTAAAATCTGTGATGGGATGTAATTTAGATTAAGAAAATACATCCAATGTATAGTGTTTTCTATCAAATCACACTACTATTAAGTTAATATATAATGGATAGGAAAATAGCGGTTCCAGATGTGATGAATGCGCCTGTTTCAGCAGCACACCATTCAAGACTCCATAACAGTTCTTGTGCGTCAATAGGAACAGGCCTTGATAATGCTAAATGTGCTCTCAGATATTCCCGAATGGTGCTTTTAGAACCGTGAGAAAGCATGTTTTCCGCTATTTGCGCTCCCTGTGCTCATTATAGCGGCTGATTGATGCGCAGTGTTGAGTGGCATCTCTCGCATCCACAGCCCCCTCCTCCTCTTCCTCTTCCCTCCTCCCTCCTCACATCATGCTCAGGCGAGGGCTCGGCTACAGACCGACGGGCTGCGCGACCCCCCTCCCCCCTTCCATCATTTTCCCATCTCTTACTCACTCTCTTCCCTACAACAAACATGGCCGCGAAATCTGATGGTGCACCCGTCTCTGTACGAAACGAGCACCCAGCAGAGTGCCCTCCCAGGTCGGATGTGCGGCCTCTCCCGCAGCGCCCCGCCGAACAGCGCTACTCTCTGGCGGACTTCTGCTGGACCCTGTGCGCCCTTTTGGTCTTCTTCTCGGACGGGGCCTCAGACCTGTGGCTGACCGCGGACTACTTCCTTCGGAGGGACTACTGGTTCTTTACAGTGACTCTGATCTTTATCATTGTCCCGTCCCTGGTTGTGCAGGTGCTCAGCTTTCGATGGGTCGCCTACGATTTCGTGGAGGGCGGCACTGCTGCTGCGGTGGTCGCCGCATCGGGAGCGGAGGAGAGCGGCCCCAGCCCCAAGGACAGCGGCGAGCCCGGCCCGAGCACCGGGGGTGGAGCCCCGGGCTGCTGCAGTGTGTGCATGTGGCTGTTCCAGGGCATCATCCACGTCTTTCAGCTGGCGCAGGTCTGGAGGTAAGCCGCTGCTACACGGAGGTGTTCACGGAGGTGTTCACGGAGGAGCAGAGCCGGGCATTTCCCTTTGTATCTGTATTAGACTACTGTACTGTACTATACTGTACTGTTCTGTTGGCCGTATTGACAGCATGATATGCCCAATGTACATAAATGCTTATAGCGAGGTAATTTAAAGAAAATATACTATAGAAGCATCATTCTGTTGTTTAACATTATTCCTTATGGTACTACAAGGCTCCACCCACACTTGCTCTGCCCTGATGGGCTTTTAGGTCAATAATCTCCTGAGGAAACGGTCAACTCATCCAAACCAATTGCCCTTTGCAGGAAAATGGAAATGTTCGTTTTCATGCACTGGGAGGATGTCAGTCAGACACAGACATGCCTATATCTGCCTCTCCCATCTGTGCACCACCATGACTCTTCTTTATAACTAATACATAAACCTCATTCATACAGATGTTGCTTACTAGACTTGAGTTAGAGCCACACCGATGCAGCCTCTCAGGGACAGTGGGTCTGTAGGTCACTGCTCAGCCTCACTGTGCTCTCATTAGTTTTGACAGACAGAACTGCTGTCAGCACAGAGCAGGATCTAAGTGAACAGTCACGGAGAAGGCATGAGGAGGCTAAAGAACACTTTTATAGGATCACAATGATGAATAAGTCCCAATTCATTTAACCTAAAGGGTTCATTCATTGCATTTTCAAAGATGGCCCTGTTTTAGTCTCCATGTGGCCTCTTCTGCCGCTGTAGACAGTATTGATTTCTTATTTCCTCTTGGAGACGAGTATGAGTTTGTGAGCACACTGTAGGAACAGAACAACACTACAGAACAACATGCCATTAAAGCCTCTATTTCCTGAGTTTGTTGTTAAGGGATTAATCAATATATGTCATTTTATAGGCCTAGATGTCTTCTTTTATCCACTATGTAACATTACTGATGAGGTGTCTGCTACCTGCTTGTTTCCATTCCACAGTTTGGCTTTAAACATATGCATCTTGCATTAGATGTCTTTTTATTCCTCAAAAATACTCTGAATATTATGCATTCTTTGTGTCTCCTCTCCATAGGTCTAACCTGTAACTTGAACCTGTGAAGTCACGTGCTATAGTTTTAATACCATACCATGAAACATTCCAGGCATCTCCATGGAGACAAGCAAGATAGCGGAATAGTACATCTTTAACTTATGAAAATGTAAAGTGAATATTTTCTTTTGAGATGTCATTACTTTATCATAAAGTTGGAAATTTACTTTGTATTCTTTTAGATAGTGAATAGAGGGTTTCACTGTGTTTGTTTGTCTGTAATTTGGAGTTCCATCTCACAAAAATGTCTAAAATTGGACATTGTGGCATCCCTTTTGTTGTTTTCAGAGCTGTGTGTGAGCTTACTAAGAGGATTATGGGTGTGTTGTGGCCTCAGTTGCTAACTTTGGAATGATCTGTCACTGATATACCTTTGGGTTGGTGAACCGGGATCAATTTTGGGCCAGTGACCAGAATTAAATGTCAGCGGTGCACATGAGCTGGGATCAGGCTAGTGTTACAGTGCGTGCAGACCAGACAGTGCATCCTCCTGTACACTGCAAAAACCAGTCTGTCTGAAGTGCGATATATCGCTACAGAGATATATTGAGATACACAATCATATTGAAACTATTTAGACTGAAACAAATAAATAGCAGAATGAACCAATAATTAGCCATAGAAGTTAGTCAACCCTTTGCAGCTCAAATGTTATTGTATTACAACAAAAATGCCCCAGATCTTCCCACTTTTATAAAGAAAATGTACACCCAATAAATATTGAGCCCCAAAAGATATTGTTTCAGCTTTTATATATTGAATGATAAGTCAATATAGTAATTACCGTAACAGATCTAATAGTATGTGTTTAAATGAATTGAATTCACTGTTCACATAAGAATATTTCACTCGCTAAATCAAATTTTAGACTGGATTAAAGATACACGATGTAAAGGTACACTATTCCACCAGGCCAAGTTACAGGTCAGATCTGTAAAGAGGTAAGCCTTTACATTAAGAATGGATGTTATTCAAAATATTTCTAGCCATATAAATGCACATAATTTAATTATTGCAAGATATTGTGAGATATAAGTATAATGCCATAGTGTGGAACAATGCTCGCAAAGCAATGACATCTTTGGAGATCATGCATAAACATCATTGGTAGAACAGTCAAATCTACTGATCCACGGGTAAATGCTGTCATCGTGCCTTTGGGCAAGACACTTAACGTCAGTTAATCTCACCCTCTAGTGTGCACACAGGTGTATGAGTGTGTGTGAATGTGTGTGCGAGTTGGTGAGTTCCTTGATGTAAAGTGCTCTGAGTGCCTTGAAGGTGGAAAAGCGCTATATAAAAATGTGACCATTTACCAAGTCCAAACATACTTTTATGGATAAGGGATTGGCTGAAGAATTCTTGATTAAAAAGCATATTTTGTATTTAAATTATTAACTGTTTAATCATGATTCAATTAAAACTTTAATTGCTCAACCCTAATTAGTGTTCTGAATTCAAGTTGTTTTAACCTATGCTTTTTGCAATGCGGTCTTTGGTCACATCACTGCAGCCTGCTGTGTGAGTGTCTGTGTGGAGTGTCTGTGTGGAGTGTATGTGTGGAGCGTGTGTGTGTGTGTGTGTGTGTGTGTGTGTGTGTGTGGAGTGTGTGGAGTGTGGACACCCAGGGTTTATACTTTGGCCCTAAGAACTATAAAAAAAAGGTTAGACAGACTCCTTTGTGGTTTGGTGCTTGTTGACACGGGGCTCATCTGACCCTTCTCCCAAAGGCACAGACTGCAACACTTATGTGCTCAGCCTCCTGGCAACCAGTGCTCTCTTTAAACCAGTCAGCTTAATGTAATCATTCTGTAGCTTTGACATACTATAAAAGACACAACATGATGTAGCAGCACAATAAAAGCATAGTAACTAATAGGGCAATTATGTACATGGTAATTACATCCTTTTAAATTAGAATTCTAAACCAGTATGAAGTAGGGCTGGAGTTAACCAAAGAAATTCGTTGTGAGCTAAACAGATGTCCTGTTGATATATATTATCTTACAATTTGACCTTAACTGACACTACAGCTACATAGGAGTTTATGTGAAACAACCATTTAAACAGAAAAGTCTAAGGAAATTGCATATTTATATTTAAAAAGGTAGATTAATTCCCAAGTCATCAACTAACTCGCACCATACTTTCCTCTAATGCTTGCATTAGGGAGTATTTGGCATATGAAACATTACCTGGGGGGGTACGAAACAAAAAAAAATTCAGATTCACTGCTCTAAAAAGATAAATTAAATAAAAAAGACAAATGAGTGAAGTAAGTTTGTTTCTCATCCTTAGGTACGTCCATGCCTTATACCTGGGGGTGCAGAGCCGCTGGCACACAGACCCAGAGCGCAGACACTACTTCTGGAGGATGATGTTTGAGAGTGCGGACATCAGTATGCTCCGTCTGCTTGAGTCCTTCCTCAAGAGCGCCCCCCAGCTGGTACTGCAGCTCAGCATCATGATCTACGCCAACCAGGTGTTGCCCCTCCAAGGTGAGCGTCATGAGCCAATCACTGTGCACTGTATACACCTAGTTAGTGCCTGTCACAATAATTACTAGGGATGTAATGATATCTAACTCTCTCGGTACAATATTATCACGATATGCATTTCACGGTATGATATTTATTGTGATATTTTGGAGAGGCTAATATAATTGTAGATAGGACATTTTTTCGTTTTTAAAATACCTTGACAAGATTTTGGTGTGAATTATTTCCATCACAATCCCAAGAATTCAAGTAAAAAACATGTTTCTTCATGTTGCCTGCACTGAAATTAATCATGGGATATGTATTTTCTGATGTTCATAAGCTGTTGCTACTATAAAACAATGCAGTTAAGCAAAAAAACTTGCAATTTGATATATTGTGACAGCCCACGATGTCACTGTGAGACTTTTGATGATAAGATATCATGATATGTCAGTTTTTGTTACATCCCTAATAAGTACTTTATTGACTCCCATTCCATTTCATATATGAAAGCTAGAAGAATATATTTTAGGGCACAGTATTTATTGTGAGTACATTTTCTTTGTAGTGTGGAGATTTTTGCCATTTAGTATGTAATACAATACAATTGAGGCTTGAATAAATCACTTCTGTTGCTAAATATGGTTTCATTCTGCCATTTATTTGTTGCAAAAAATTTCTACTGGCATTAGCTTGCTTTGTGTCAGTAGCATAAAGTAGTTTCAGTATTATCATTTATCGCAATAGTTCTCTGTAGTGATATATTGTGCTTAAAATTTTGTCATCGTGACAGGCCTGGGTCTAGTTTTATTGAGGCCGTATGCAAGTTACAATTTGAGCACCTTAGTTTGTTCATATTGAGGAGAATAACCTGGCTACAGCCGATGGAGACGACCATGCATGATCAGCTCCACTAGCTCCATCTGGTTTGTTTAATACTTGATTACTGATCCCTAACCCAAACTGTAACCTTAACTACCTTAACCATGTAGTTATTCTAAGTGATTAACTTGTTTACATTAAATAAAACATTTATTTACTGATACCAGATGTGACAGAGTGGAGCTCCAGTTTTCAGACAGCGGGTTGGCCTCCACACCATAGAGGGGCCGCAGCTGGATCTTCTTGAAATTGAGAGAGTCCTTGTGGTTTTGCTTGTCCACATCCATGGTGTAATATAAATAATTTCTGCAATATTTGAAAAGTGCATATAAACTTATCACAGTGACTAAGTGTGGAATGCATGAGGCAAGTGAGGAATAACTTTGGACCACTGCAGACTGTGTAAAACAAAGTAGTTAAGTTTTTCATGTTTTTCAGACAATAACAAGTACGGAGTCTTTAAATCTAATAGACAACAGACACATGATGTGACAACACTCCTGAGGCATTAGAAAAGAAAGCAGACCATTTACAGTAAAACTAGACAATTTACAGTAAACACAGCATTCATAAGTTAAATGGCCCATATTCTGCTATTTCCTGATGTATGTTATAACAAAACAAACCATACCCCGAGTTGTGTTTTGTTTCATTCACACATGTTTAACACACAAATACTCCACATTTAAGATTCTCTCAAACTGAAAACCTCCTTGTAATCATCATGGTGGTAACACAGGCAATGCCCCACTATGTTTTTAAACTTCATACACCAGCCCTGGAATTGCTGATCTCTGTTGAATAAAATGTAAAAGGGAGCCATTAAATTGAAAACTACAGCTTCATGACATGATAAGGTAGAACAGAGCATTCTGAGCTTTGGAGATGTGGATAGACTAATAATGCAGGATTACTCAAACATGTGTGAATAAAACAAAACACAACTCTAGATTTTGATGAGGTAACAACATTATAACATGTCTTAAAGCTCATAAGAGTCAAATTTGTGTAATATAGGACCTTTAATAGACTCTCTTCCTTTCCTCTCCTCCTTTAGGTCTATCTGCCACTGCCTCACTCATTTCCCTCTCCTGGATGATCGCGTCATATCAGAAAGTCCTCCGTGACAGCCGCGATGACAAACTCTCCATGTCCTACAAATCTGTGCTGGTGCAGATCCTGTGGCACCTGTTCACTATCGGGGCACGCACTCTGGCCTTCGCCCTCTTTGCCTCCGTGTTCCAGCTCTACTTCGGCATCTTCATCTTCGTGCACTGGTGCATCATGACATTTTGGATCATTCAAGGCGAGACTGACTTCTGTATGTCCAAATGGGAGGAGATCATCTACAACATGATGATGGGAATCGTGTATATCTTCTGCTGGTTTAGTGTGAGAGAGGGGCGCACTCGCTGTCGTCTGCTTATCTACAGTTTAACCGTCTTTGTAGAAAACGTGGCTCTTACTACGGCTTGGTACTTGCATCGCGGTTTGAGAATGTCTGACTTCTACGCTGTTGTTTTGGTGTGCGTGGTTGCCAGTAGTTATGCTTTGGGCACATTTTTCATGTTTGTCTATTACTATCTGCTACACCCCGATGGACCAGTGTCTAGTTGGACTTATATTGTAGAAAAAGAGGACATTCCCGTGGAGATTTTAGCTTCTCCCGCTTCCAGCCACCCCCCTGATGTTGTAAGCAGCCCACCTAGGACCCTGCAACGGACTAAAGCCACGGAGCAGGGCTGTGGTATAGATGGAGATGTGTTTCAAGTCAGAGCTCTCCGTGGAACTCTGGTACCTCCACAGCAACAGTTATCTCCAAGGACAGAAGGCCCAGTTATTCGGATAGACCTACCCAGAAAAAAGTACCCTGCCTGGGATGCACACTACATCGATCGGAGGCTGCGGAAAACCATCTTGGTTCTTGAAAGCGCTGCTCCGGTCACGCCCAAAATACAGTACCGCTGCCTGGGTACGCCAAAAGAAGTGATGGAGTATGAAACAACAGTGTGAATGCTGTAGACTTATATTACAGGCTTATGTGTAAAATGCCCTGTCCCAAAATGGCAGGAGGAGGACTCTGCTCCGGGCCCACAAAGTCTGGAACAGACCAGATTGGACCGACCTGGACCACAGATGAATAGTGGCCCAATGGAGCAGGAAGCAGCAAGTGTCTTTATTTGTGATGCTGGTGCAAACTGCATTTTTACGTTTCTGTTTAAGTTCTCAGGTCAAGTGTTGTTCAATAGGTTGCGTTCATGACTGGAATTTTATGTCATAATTTCAGATGAATGACAAGGGTCTATTAACGCGATGGGCGATTCACTGTTTGAAAAAAAAAAAATCACCTTAGTTAATTTTTGCTGACAGAAAATGCTGAACTTTGTGTCAGTTTTTGTTTCATGTGAATAAACCCTTTAATTGCATAGATATAAAACAGAACAAAACAACTGCATTTTTGAGTTAAAGGTGAACTATATAACTTCTGTTTCCATGGAGACGTTTTGCATTGACAGGAATGTTCCACAGTATGGCACTACACCTATCTGTGATACATCAATTTAAATCACAGGGATTTTTATTCATTTAAAACAAAACATTAAAAACATTCTTCATAGATCTCACCTGTAACTTAGCTGGATAGCGTCGCCTTTTCACCTCCTTTGAGTTTAATGCCATACTGTGGAACATTTCAGATAAAGCAATAACATCTCCATGGGCACAAGTAGGTGGTTAAACAGCAAATTCCCTAACAATTCTTACCTTTCCAGCTCAGTTTGAAAATATGGACAGATTTTAATGTTATGACATCCATGAACCCAACCTATAAGAAAGAGCAAATCTTTTTTCTGTGAAGGAAAGAGCACAGGTGGCAGTGTGGACTATCAAGCAGAAAGTTCTCCAAATGAAGGCGTTAGAGCATCAAGTGTTTAGACTAACACAGACAGGCCTTCGTCATGCATGACTATTTATGGCAGCTACAACTTATAAAAAGCCGTAGAGGGTGTGCAAAAATGGGAACCTTACTGTATTTTTCAATGCAATCTACAGTGATTACAGCACAAATAGTGGACATTGTTTTCCCATAACTACCCACTCATGATTAAAGGTGCACTGTGTATCTTCTTGTGGAGGGTACGCCACCTGCTTGCCACCATGGAAATGTTACTGCGTTGGCCAGAATGTCCCTGAAACAAGCAAGTGGCATTTATAGTTCAGTACTGTGGAGAGGTGAAGAGACTCATAGAAAGAAAACACCTATACTGCAGTAAATTTAATTTATTTTATTTAATGCCATACTGTGGAACCAAGCAAAGCAATAACATCTCCATGGAGAGAAGCAGGCACATACACCCCCCAGAAAAATTACACAGTGCAGCTTTATAAAGCCTCTGAAAAGGTTGCTTCAAAAGTGAAAGGGAAATTCAGAAATGATTTTTGAGTTGAATGTAAAAAAAATGTTTGAAATGTGATTCTTGCTGAAAGGTTTTGAGCATCATCATGCTGTCATTGGGGTAGCTTACATTCTTGTGGTATGATCTGTTTTGTGAAGAAAAGAGATTTGTGTGTTTTTATGAGCTGTGTTTGGGCCACTATCATTTTTATATTAGGAGGAGACACCTTTATTCAAACGTGTACTGCTTGTATTGAACAGCATCACAGTTCTTTTGGCCATAATCACTCAGTGGTGTTTCCATTGTGCACATAAAAGGCAAAGGGGCACTTATTTAACTCTGTGTAAATGAAACTATTCAACAGAGAGAACACAGAAGGACAGCACTGTCTGTAATGTACTGTATCTGTCTGATAAAATGTAAAATATATTTCAGACTCCCATGAGTAGGTTTGGTATTATGACACAGGGCCATGATGCTGTGTTCAACATTGTTTTCAATAGAATAGCCACAAAGATATTGCGTGTGTGGGTTCACATACCAGCATGTGTATGGTGTATGTGGAGGAGTAATCCTGTGCATATAAAACAAAATGTTTCATTTGCAGATTCAGTTGAGAAAAAGACTTGGTATAGACATAGCACAGTCATCTTTCCATTGCAGTAAAATAAACCTTTAGGCTCATCTGGTGCTAACTGTTTGAGATGACAAAGTGGTAACACCTTAAATATGTGGAGAGCTGTACCTCAAACACAAAGACAGGAGATATCAAAGCCTTAAACTGGTCACACCAGACTGTGCTGTTCAGAGCATCAAGGTGACAACTATATGAGTCTGTTTTCTGAATAAAGACCAATGTGTTTACTGGACTGGAGTTTTCTTTCTTTGAGATGAAGTCCCTCATCTCTTGTGGATTAGCAGTATTAATCCAGGCCTCTACACTCCTCACAGATGTAGGTTTCACACTGTTGGGATTACAATCCTCATGATGCCCAACAAATGGGCTACATACAAATAAACACCACAAAATCAATCATGATTTTGAAGACAATAATTCAGAGATACATTATTTAGGATACTACTCTAGAGGAAATGCTGGCATTAGGCAATGTTTGGATGGAAATCAGGAACATTGTTCAGCATCCGAGGGAATAGTTGTAGACTTCTGTTCTCTTCTCTGTCCAAATAAATTGATTTTATTATTGGGTTTATTAATTAGGCCATATGCTTTGATCAGATTGAATAGCTTTGGTTCCTGTTGTATTTGGCCAATCAGCGCGTGTGAGGCAACATATGTTGGCATATTTATATCTCGTCCAATCAGGGCCACGTAGTAACACGTTTCCGTGTGTGTGCGCCAATAGCGGCCGGAGGGCGGGGCTAAAGCAGCTGTACCGGCTCTGTGCTGTCGCTCCGCAGCCTCGGTTCAAAGAGGAATGGCGACCGCTGTGTGCGGTCTGCAGTCAACCAGCAACAAAACACCGAAAACCCTCGAGCAGCGGAGGAGAGCCAAGGACTCCCGGCGGAGACAGGCGGCACTTTCGTTTCTCACAAACATCTCTCTCGATGGACGTCCGCATCAAGAGCGTGGCGATGGACACGCCGGTCAGACAGCCGCGGAAGAGCCCCGACGCCAGGACGGAGACAGCGGCGAGTCTGTGTCTTCACCCGCGCCCGGGAGCAGCCGGAGCAGCGGCGCACAGGTGACCGAGCTCTGCGCCAGTGGCAGCGGATCTGCCTCCAGCTTCTCCGGCGTGGTCAGTCCGCTCAGACCATCTTTGGTCATATCTCCCGGACCAGCGGGGACCGACGATGTCGGGGCCAACGAAGTATTTTTGGAGGGCGGTCCTGCGGCCGAGGCTCTGCTTCCCGATGTCCCCATGTCTCCCATGTCCGTGCCTCTCGTTTCCGTTGGACAGGCTCCGTGCGCCCGGGTCAAGTCCGCCCCGACGGGACCGGCTCTAAGCCCGGCTCCCAGCAGTGTCCCAGAGGCACAGAGAAGGTGAGCCAGTGTTTACAACGTGCATAAAGCATAATAAGAACCGTTACCACATAGGCTAAAAGAAGCCTGTGTTATGTGTAAGATAAGCCTGATGATGACCATCTTTCAAATCAATGAATTCATCAATTAAAAATATGTATTTAATGTTCCGTTTTTCAGGTCAAGAAATGTTTCTGGTTCGCCTGGACCCAAGGTGCCAAAGAAGGTCCATTTTATCCGGAGCATAAGGCAGTATGACACTAGAGGATGTAGGTGAGTGATGCTTACACATAAACACATGTGGGCTTCCTCTAAGTGACACATAATGGTTTCATTTAGAAACACACTGGCTCAGCAGAGGCCTGTTCATTGAGCTGATGTTGTAATAAGCTGCTTATCCGTGGTACTGCTCAGACAGAGTTTGGCCCATACACAGAGTCACAGCTGCTCAGGGCAGATTGCTACAGTGAATTGAATCACCCTTAGAAGCTTAGCACATGCCTAGAAAGGTGCTGTGTGGAAATCTAACACCATATTGCATCAACAGTGAAGTAACACCAATGACAAACAGGACCAAAATACCACAGGAGCATGTAGCTACCGTAGCCACACTAGCGTGTTACTCATTTATGATGATTTGTGTTTAAAATATTAGCCCTACTCTAACTTCTATAATAATAAAATATAAAAGGATAAGAATCAAAATCAACTTCCACTTTCTCTTTCTGTTTGACACTGTTCCATTTCATTCCATGCCCACGCTGCATGTTCTAGTCATATACATGTTACATAGATGTTACATACATGTGTCACATTGTTTTCTTATGTTATTGTGGAAATTACATGTGATTGGTTTGTTTACTTACAGCGGTTTATTGCTGAGGGCCCATGGTGCAGGCTGCAGACTCTTATTGGTAGATTTAGGGTTGTTGGTTTAGTGAGTATTATGGAAATATTGTGAAGGTGAACATGAAGTATAAATATCTGCCTGTAGCTTGTCCTGCATTTCCCAGAGATGACCACTGATGTATGAAACTAGAAATGGTTGTTTTGTAAAATGTAATCATTCAGATTGGAGAAGAGCCAGTATTCCAGAATTTATCCTTGAATTTACCAGTCAATTATGCATTTACCATACATGTAAAACAAATAAGTTTTAATCAGAAATGTGCAAAGTTATTAGTCTTTCGAGAGTTTGCTTGTGAGAACAAATGACAAGGGATGGACCTACCAGAGCTACGGTGTTTTTCCATGCATGCATCTAATATACTATATTAACATGCTATGTCTGACCAAACACACCAGCTAGAGCTGAGCAGTTTGGGAAAAATGTAGCATTGCGTTTAGATTTGTGATTTATATAATAGGAGTCTCTCAGAATTCATGTTTTAAATACATGTTAAATGCATGCAAGAATTGACAAGATGAACTGACAAACTAATGGAAGAACATGATTGTACAGATCTAAACTACATGATTAGCAGTTTTTTTTACAGAATACAAGATAATATATTCTTGATCTTGGAGGAAATTATGATACTTCAAAAATGTCAGTCTTTTTAAATAGTATTCCAGTTTGAATAACAAACTGCAAACTGCGGCTAATCTTGTATCTACTTGCATCTAATAGCTACTGTTGTCCCTGTCTTCTGTAGCCTGTAGTGCAGTGCTGAAGTAGCCTTGCCTGGAGTTGTCTGTAGATGTGAAAGATATTGGATAATAGTATGTAGATGTAACAGATATTAGATGTGTGTAGACTGCCTGTCATGTGCTCTGTCTGCCTGTACTGCTGTGTCCCCAGGATCATGCTGATTTGTGCCAAGAGGTCGCTCTATGCTGCTTTCTCAGTGCTGCCGTATGGAGAGAGTGCTCACCTCAGGTACAAAGAGCCCATCCCATCCTCAGCCTCACCTCTGTCTCTCATTTTCACTGTCTGTCTGGATGGTGTTTGATTGATGCTTAATAACACTTGAGTTATATTTTTCCTTATAACACAGTAATGGCATGGTAATAGTTTGGAAAAAGCATGGTCATTGCAATAATAGGGGTAGATGCATTTTGGTGCTCTGTTTCCATATTAATACTTGGAAAATACTAATCATGTCTTAGCGGAAGTTCGGGTCTGCTGCACTTCACAAAGGATAAAGTAAGATAAATAATGTGCAGCTCGTTTCTAATTGTCCATATGCTTGGGTAATGTTACTCAAGAGGTCTACAGCCAATCCTGTCAGTAAAAGCTTGTGGTTTGGATTTCAGACAAACATGGCAATGCTTAAGTCTTCATGTTTAAGTTCAGGAATTTAATACTGAAAGCCCTTTTGTTTTGTTTTCATAAAATAAAATAAAAAATCTATCAATTTGAAAGAAAAATTGAACCTGTGATTAACCCTACATGCTTACTCCATCCTATTTCCTATACAGTATAATGTTCCTTCATTACTTATCTGTTACCTGTGCTGCTGTGTTCAAATAGTGAGGCTAAGATGGATGCTCACAGACAGAGACTCTCCTCTGTGGCCACTGCTGACCTCATGCCCTCACTAGAAGGAATGGACCCTGATGTGTCTGGAAAGGTACAACTAAGCATCACCAAAAACAAGTCTTGCCATGATACAAATATTTACACTAAGGAAAAGACTCAATACACATTCCCATTATCATCTCATTATGATAATTAGGACTGCAGCAATTAATCGGTTAATAGCCTCTGTGCACAACAGCGCCTAGCAACCACACTGTTAGTGTCACTACTTCCTGTCCAATTGTGTATCCATGGAGTTTTTGCTGAATCGTGCTAAAATTAATAAATATTTAAAGATAAGCCTTTTGACTTTGAATTGCGGGTGTATGTGACTGACAACATGTTAAAAATTACACCAATGAAATTAATACTTCACTGAAGGCCATTTCTGTGTTTAGAAAATGGTAATATTGAAACAACACCACAAACTGAAGTATTCTACACATAAAAACAATTGGGTAGTCTTGACTTTAATTTTAATAGGTTGTTTATTTAATATTTAACAATTTTAATAAAAGTGACAGCGTGCTGCTGTGCACAGAGCAAATTGTGACTAGTCAACAATAAAAATAACCATAGACTTAATGTGATAATCGTAATTGATATCTGGAGAATATGTAGCTTTGGTTTGTAGAGGAATTTAGCGCATTTCAAAAAATTGCAGCCTAGCAGAGATTTGTTAATTGCGTCCAGTAAAATAGCATTTCTGTCCCACTCAGACAGTCTCGTACGCCCAGTTCTTGTACCCAACCAACGCTCTGGTGAGACAGAAGAGCCTCCCGGAGACCTCCACAGCCCAAACGCCTCAGACACGTTCCCGCGGCAACAGTCAACAGAAAAGTTTCACCCCCCGAGTCCCAAGCTCTGGAACACAGGACATAAGTAAATATTCAGTTTAATATTTAAAGTTTGTGAGATGGAGGCAGGAAAATTGCAGTTAACAAATTAAAAATGATGGACTTTGTCAGTAACACAACAAACAGGTTGGAAGAGCCTTTTTTCAGTATTTCTTAATCCTAGCTAATGGCAATTTGGAGACGATCTAACTACTAGGGAAGATTTTATTTCTTTGCACAGAATGTTACACAGTATGGCATTAAACTTATCTAGCTCCATGGAGAGGCTACCAGGCCAAGTAACAGGTTATATCTGTGGAGAGGTAAACCTACCTGTTTAATGCCATACTGTGGAACCTTCCAGACAAAGGAGATAAGCACCATGAACCATTATAGACTCTGTGGGGTGGTGCTTTGTTTGGATATAATGAATGCGTGCTCTAACATTACGTTATGGATGAAATGAAAATCATGAGCACACGTCCATTACATCCAACAAAGCGCCACCCCACATTGTCAAAAACGTGTGCCTCCTGCACCACACTCCTGTGGTGTGGTAATTGACACTACCCTGAACTAGTTACTTAATATTCTAAAACTATTCTCTAAACAACCATTTATTATTCCGATAGTATCACTGTCAAGTACTGTTTAGCTGTGGTCCTGTGCTTGTAGATTTGACTGTAGTGTGTGTTTCAGATTCAGAGGAAACAGACTACGACCCAAACCTCCTCAGTGACCCCCAGTGGCCCTGTGGGAGACATAAAAGAGTGCTCATCTTTGCATCATATGTGGTGAGAAATTATAAGATCACTAAAATTTGTAAAATATGCATGTTTAAAATGCATCTGGATATAGTCCCCACTCTTAAAATGAACATACTCGCACTCCGGCACTTGCTGTGATACTTTCCAGTATAAGGGTCTGGATATGTTGTGTTTACAGATTATCCATTCATTTGAGTTTGTTCATGTTTAAGTAAGAGGATATGACCCTTGAGATTAATGGTCTTGTTTGTGTGTAAGAAGGATTTTCATTTTGATGATTCACTGTTTATTTTTTTCTTGTGGAAAATATGCCAACTGTTTATATGGATATGTAATTGCTTTGCCTAAAATACAGCATGACATTAAGCGTATCTACCTCCATCTTCACCTCTACGGGATATAATTTATCACTATGTAGGCCTATGAATTTGTATTGCTAGAAAAATGCGTGGTATCATAAGACTACTCTTTTTATCTAGCCAGTCCAAAGTTGAACTCTTTTTATTCTTAAACAAGAAGTCATTACAATAAACATGTTTATTGTAAGTGAAGTATTACAAAATGCAGCCTTTATGTCCCATTCACATCACATGATCACACTGCTGCTGTACTGTTCTTATCACAGGGCTCAGCAGCTCTCAGCCAGAGTACAGTGCACAAACACTTCAAACATTAAAGCTCTTTCATTCAGGGTTAAGCTGCTCAAACTGCTGAACTACTGATGTGTCTTTATGCAGACGACGGTTATTGAGTATGTGAAACCTTCAGACCTGAAAAAGGATATGAATGAGACCTTCAAGGAGAAGTTTCCCCATATCAAACTCACACTCAGCAAAATAAGAAGGTACCTGCCTATTGTGTCTACTACAAAGACAATATGTGTTAATTAAATATATTTATATAAATGATCAATCACAGTCAAAAATGTGGGCTGAAGCGTGTTTCCTAATATTAAATATAGATGCAACAATACAGTTTTCATTAGTCACAATCTCAATATGATTTCTGTACATTTTAGGCCTCAAAAGAAGTTGTGGATGTTGATTATCCAAGCTGAACCTCTTTGGATTGCCAGTTCCTATAACTAAATACAGTTGGTTTAAGCCTAAAAGGAGTTTTTCTGATCTGAATCCTCACTACCTAAGCTATTATTAATCAGTGCTAGTGCAGCCTATGCTGCTCAGTGAATTCAGGAGGTTGTGAATTTTGAGGCATGAGGCATAATGAGAATGTGAAAAACTTGTATGTTTCTACTATATGCACGTTAAAGCACTGGCAACCCAGGGTCAGCTGTAGTTCATTTTTAACTCTGTAAGATCATACCCTACCTTTTTAAATAATCATGATTTCAATTATCAGTAATTGAGCTGCTCTAAATAAACTATAGACCTACTGTTAAAATGGATACACTAAAACTTTGACTCTTTCTCATAGCGTAATTGTTTAGCTAAGCCTTTCTGTAGAATTGTGTGTGTATGTTGTTTCATGCTACACTCTGTTTGTTCTGCTTTAGCCTAAAGAGGGAAATGCGCGCCGTGAGTGAGGAGTGCAGTCTGCAGCCGGTTACCATAGCGATGGCCTTTGTTTACTTTGAGAAGTTGGTGCTTCAAGGTCGCCTGAACAAACAGAACAGGAAGCTGGTGGCGGCTACGTGTGTGCTGCTTGCAGCAAAGATCAGCAGTGATCTGAGAAAGCCAGAAGTCAAACAACTCATTGATGTAAGCTGAGGAATTAAATGAAAGAGACAAATCGGCAATTATAAATAATAATAAATAGGTGCTATTTTAAGCACTTTTTACAATCCAAAATATTTAATATTTCTAGTTTTTAGTGATTAATTGCATGTAAACGTTGGAAAATTATCATTACTCTGAAACCCACAGGTGGGTCTACACGGGTATCATTTTTTTGTTGCAATCACCATTTTGAGGATGTTTTGGGGAAATTTGTCCTATTTCTTGTAAGCAAACAAAACAATGAAAAAATATTTTTTTTTAATTTTAATTGAATATAATAGTCCAAAGAGTGGGCTTCAGGTAAAAGGTCCCCCATTGTTATAGCAATAACACAATTAAAATTTAAATGTTATATTTTGTGAATGATGAAAGGTGCTCACAAAATTATTCAAATTGGGAAGGAAGCATTTGCATGAAACCCATGAACAGAATCTTATCTGACGTTGAGCTACACATGACCTTAAAACTAATTCTTTTGTTTTCTTGAGCAGAAGTTGGAGGAGCGTTTTCGGATAAACAGGCGGGAGCTGATTCCTCTAGAGTTCCCGGTGCTTGTTGCCTTGGAGATGGGACTGTACCTCCCCGAGAGTAAAGTCATGCCTCACTACCGCAGACTGGTGCAGCAGGGGTAGACCTCTCCAAATCTATCATAATTTGTTACTTGATGAAGGAGCATGAAGTTAAGAAATGCCAAGGTTGACACACAATGGTCCCTGGTTAAGACCTGTTTTAGACTGGGTTTAGTCCTGGTTTGATTCTTGCCTAAATCTGGTTTAGATCTAGTAAAATGTGCTCTGTGCAACGTTTGTGATGGGGTTTGTCTCCATGTTGATGGTATAACATTGCCGGGAATGTTCCACAATATGGCATTAAACATATCTATACTTATCTTGCATTTATCCAATTAAAAAGACCTGAAAACATGCATCGTTACTGTGATCTGTCTGGAACATTCTAGGCAAAGTAATATCTCCATGGATACTATCAGATGGTGGACCCATGGCCAGAAAAGTTACATAGTGCATATTTTAAGCTCTGGTTATAGCAAGAGTATGTGGATAAGTGTGTCCTATTCTTTCTAAATTCTGTTTCAGACATGGGCTCCTAGTTAATAAAATGGAATAACATAAACCTATTCACATGAGCCCTGGTTGTGGTGTTAGACCACTCTTTGGAAGATGTAGACCTAGATTTTGCCTGCTGTAGTCCTTTTTATTAATCCTTTATTTATACAGGTCAACTTTTTAAGACTTAATGTCTCATTTTCATGAAGGGTCCTGTTGACATGCTGGTGCAGACCTGGTAAAGAAATCCTACTTTACACCCAGTTTAAAATACTGTTTAAACCAGGTCTAGACTGATTTAACCCCATCTTAAACCTGAATTAGCACTGATTTAGACCATACATTCACTGTAATCATAGGAAAGATACTGTGGTCTGGGTAATTTTGTCATAAATATTTTAGATTCCTTTTGGGACTCAAGTGCGAACGTCCTTTTCAGCATTTGTGGTGTTCTGTTGTTGATCTCATGAGCTCTATGTTAGAGAGTTTACTCGGCACGTTACTTGTGCTTTTATTTAAATATCTGGTGACATAATAATGTATTTTTGGTACTACTCTTTGTGTGAAAACCTGCCATCTGCACCTTTCTAGTGATTGCACAGTTTGAATCGTATTTATTTGTAGAGTTTGATGATTAAATACTGTAGATTTTGTAAGTTGAAGCCACTGTGACACCAGTTTTCACTTGAGCATATGTATAGTGTGTAAGATGCTAGTTTTTATCTAGACAAGTGACCTTTCAATGTGTTTTTATGTGTCACTATTAAATGTATTATTCACTGTGGTCTGCAGAAGTAGGGGTGGGTGATATTAACACAAAATTACAATTGTTTTGATAACAGTATTTTAGCAATTCCTCATAAATGTGCTAAAATGTGTCTAAAAATGTCTTGGTTGAGTGTAGCACAAAACATGAATGAACTACACAATTAAATAGTACAAAAGTGTAGAAATATCACTTTCTAACTTACACTAGATGTCTGTCTTTTTGAGGTAATTTTAATTGTGCGAACTATAGACTATATGCAAAATTAGTATATTGAGTACAAAAAACATTCTTTCATGTATCTCCCACCTCTATATGTAGAAGTACCCAATTAGATTTTTAATGTAATGCAAATCTGTGTTTATAAATGCACTGAAATGTCTGTTTGTGCCATATTTTATTTTCTCAGGTATTTTGTTTTGATTGACACCTAGCAAATCCAAAGAAATTATTTATTAACATTATAATGATTGTTGCGTCCTTCATTAAAAGTGCCACTCGATAATTCATAGTATGAACGGTACAATACAATGGATTTGGAATGTGCTTAAAGGAGACATATTATGCTTTATTTTGTCTTAAAACTGTTGTACACATTTGCAAGTGTTTCATGTCTATACCTGTGTTGTTATGGAAAGGTGCACTTTTTCACTAGGTGTAACTTTATCATCATCTTGTCTCGATGGAAATGTTATTAATTTGCCTGAAATTTTCTACAATATATTAAACCCATCTATTTAGCGCATATATATATATATTTATTTATATTTTACAGGTGATTATATTCAAAAGCACCTTACATTGTAAAACATGGATTCTTACTCCTTTTTTTTAAGGATACTAAGCAAAGTAATAACATCTTTATGGAGGCAAACGGAGGGTGGACTCTTCTCTTGAAAAGTGACATGTTGCACCTTTAATTTTTACACCTTTATTACCACTGGGGAATTTGCATTTTGAAGAGAAATTAGAGAAAGACAATTTAAGCACGCAAGAGAGATTTTACAAATATTTCTGTACTGAGTTAAAACCAATCGTTAACATTTGCATAAGAAATTATCTTATTCAAAGTTGTGTGAATGAAACAAGTTTTCAACAGGTAATGACAAATGGCATAACATGGTTCAAAGCTAATAAAAGTTACATTAGCATAATACGTCTCTTTTAAGGAAAGTGCCTCTGGTCAAATGGTTCATCACATGATATTTTGACACTGTTATTATTGTTCCTTCTACATGTTTTTCGATGTGTCTGCCAATAGAGATCTGTCTGAAAATACTGTACTGTACATGTGGTGTCAAATGTGAGTGTTCACCATTCCGAAATGAAGACTATTTAAACATTATTTGTGACTTATTTCCATATTAACAGATGCTATATTCTTTGCTGTCGTAAATTAACTTACATTGGCTATGTTTACATGTGCACCACAAATCAGGGCTAATTATCGAGTAGCGAGTTATCTGATTACTCTAGTTATCTTGTTTTTACTAGCCATACATCTACCCAGTGTTAGCAATAACAGATACAAAAAGACAATTCAAACACAAACCGGGATACTTTAGTTTATTAACAGTTTCCTTTGTGGTAGAAGTTCAGACATCAGATGGCTGCATGCCTTAAATAAAATGCACACACTATCAGAGCTTTCAGCTGTAGTGTCTTTGTCATGTTAATAAATAATCTGTACTGGAAGCAGTCACAGTCAATAAATAAATAACTTAGGCATACGGATGTAACAATATTGAGATTTTGCTGTAGGCTTTATATTGATACAGTGACATCAAGCTGAGGGTGTTCTATGTGTCTCTGTGGTGGATCCATAGTGACACAATGAGTACGCGTTAGCAAACTCTGTCAAAGAAGTTTTAAAATCATCTGAAAACTGAGAAAAAAAAAGTTGTCTAACCCTAGCTATCTATGACTGTAATTTTATGTGTGAGAGACTAAGACAGATCTTTATGGTTAGATTGTGTTAAAACAGCTCAGATTATAATCTAACAAGCATCAGAAAGAGCAGTGCTTACAGTTAGCATTACACTCCCAGGGAATGTTGATGATACCAGCTGCAAAGTATCAGTTGTTATTAAAAGTGTACTACGTAACTTTTCTTGGTGGGGAAAGTTACATATATCTCGACATACCAGTGGCATTTATTGGAATGATGTGTTTTTGGTGCAGTAATTATTCTCATACCTACCTACAGTTCACTTTCAACTCACCATAGGATATATGTATATATTTAAAATGTCATAGATTTTGTGATTTTTGACTTTGCCAGTATTGTTACATCTCTGCTTAACTGTATTTATTCCTAATCCAAACTCATATCTTCATCATCGTCTTTCTTGTCTTTACTGAAGGCCTCCTGGTCGGACTTAGTCTCTGTTTCCATCGCTTTGGCAAACGCCTCCAGATCTGGAACAAAATTCAAACAACACTTTTGTAAATACGATCTACAGTAAAAATATGATACTGTTAAGGTCATCGGCATTTGACCCATCCCTTAAATTGTCATTGTTTTCCTGAATTGGTAAACCCTGTCAAATAAGTTTCAAGTTTGCCTGAAAACTAGTCTGAAAAAACAAAAAAAAACAAAAAAACAACAACAAACAAAAAAAACACACACACACAAAATGGTTTTAAACAACACATTTTCAGGGGTTTGCTTTTCAACAAAAATGAAAAATGTGAGTGACTAACTGAAAAAACTGGCTAAAGCTAGCTAACTTGTAGTTACAGCCAAGTTGCTTCTTTATGATAGTGTTTAAAGAAAGATCAGTCTAACAGGCCTTACACAGAGCAGTGCCTACAGCTATCATCACATCCCCCAGGAATGTTGATGACATCAACTGCAATGTATGAATTGAAAAGTTTGATTTTATTTTATATAAAATCATTATATAATATATAATATATATATATATAATATAGTCATGCTTGGAAAGGACTGTGAAGCTATTTGATTAGCCTATTGAGCATATTGTGTTTAACATGGAATAATGCAATTTTTCAAATCTGACATGAGAAAAATGTATGCTGTGTTGGTTGATCACTCTGATTTTGTGATATACTGTGCAGCTCCGTTTTGGATGGATATATGAAATACAGGAAATATCTCTTTAACTGACCTCCTTTGTTGGCTGCGTCCACGGCCTCTGGTGGCAAACCAAACTGATTCATCAAAGGCCCCAGCTGCCCCGACGCAAGAGCACTGCTGAACATGCTCAGAGCCTGCAGACAGGACACATACAAGATTACATGTACCACATGGAGGAGCCTCAAGACTAAATAAAATTAAAAACAATTAGATCAATGTTCAGCTTTACACACAGCTGCTCAGTCACTCTTAGGTTGTAATGCCGAAGGATTTTAGAAAAGGTTTCACAGTTAAATCCATCAAGCAATGAAAAAGTCAAATTCAGTGAAATTACCTGAAAAGTTACATAGCATTAGAAAAATTTATTTTTTTAGCTCATCATAAACATATTTATTGTGTGAAGGAAAAAAATAACGAACTGACCTCAGGGGGCACTCTGGGACAGTTATCAATTTGCTTGTTTCTTGTAAATGTTTGTCAGTGACTGTTTCAATGTTTATTGATTCGACTAACAGAAAGTTAGAAAATCAGTTTTGTGAAGCCATGTGAGGTGACTGCTTTGCAATTTTGTACTCCACAAAAACGAATTTCATTAGACACATTTCAAAAGCACTGTGAATCATTCTGTGTGTAGTTTGGGAAATATATCCCAACAACCTGACCATCACAAAGCTCAAAAACCCCCTCCCATAAACCCTGACAGACCTGCTGAAACTGTGGAGAGGTGAGAGTATTGTGCAGCTCCTCTGGGCTCTGGGGCAGGGACTCCCCACATGGCAGGTGCGGCAGGAGCCTCTGCTGTACTTCAGGGTCTGACAGGAGTGGAGCCATCACTTCTGGGGTCAAAACACTGGCCAGGTCCACTACAAGAGAGACAACAAAAAGCTACTGAAAGAATTAACTTATTACATCAATTAATTATCATAGACAAGTTAAGTAGGGGCCAGAAAATACTGACACTTTAATGTTACTGCAATGTGTGCAATATATAAATAAAGAGAAATTGTCATTTTGGAGAATGTATGTAAAATTAGGCTCTCAATCATTTGATTTTTGATCTCAATATAAATTGAGATCAAAATTCGATCAAGCAACCTTAATTTTAAAAGCCCTTTAAAACACTTAAGGTGACCAATTCCATTAAATAAAAATTGTATTCATTGTGTAGCCTACTATAGACCTGGTTTAGTCCTGATTCTCCACACACCGCTCACCTCCTTGTGTAGTGGCGGGAACGTTCATGGTTGCTAGAATACTCTGCAGGTCCCGTAGCTGTATGGGCTGAGCGCTGGAGGCCGGTGCAGTGACGGGAGGTGCGGCAGGGGTGGAGGGGGAGGAGGCAGGGGGAGAGGAGGCTGTGGTCGCTGAAGGGGTGATGGGTGTGGTTGGCACCTGAGATGAGCCCAGGCGACTCACAGTGGAGCTGGAGGTCGGGGTCACTGCGGTGGAGGGGCTGTAGAGGAGATATAAACAGAGCATTATATTGGGAATTCATTATTTATTATCTATGTTTTTGGCTAGTGAAGGACAAAAAATGGTGTAATCCTTCATTTGTCTGTCTGAGGTTCAGCATAGAGATGATTTCATCAGTGTTCATCTGGACTCAGCTCATACCCAGAAGCCATTTTCAAGTGATAAAACTAGCTTGAAACATTGGGAGTTTACTTCAGTTATCCTAGGATAACTTCACATTCCCTAAAATTTAGGGAATTTAGGGAATGTGATGTTATCCTTCACATTCCATTTGAGCGCCTGAGGCGCCAACCCCAGGCCTGGCTCCAGGGTGGGGCCCCGACTGCGCCATCCCGGGCGACGTCACGGTCCTCGATATTTCTAAGTTCATAAGGGTGCTGTGAACTGCTCTTAGTCTGCCCCGTCACCTAGGACCTGTTTGCCATGGGAGACTCTACCAGGGGCGTAATGCCCCGGGCAACATAGCTGCTAGGATCATTCGGGTACGCAAACTCCCCCACCACGGTAAGGTGGCAGTTCGAGGGGAGTGATATTTTATATGAAAACATTAATACAATAAACAATAAATAAAATTATATTTATTTATTTAAATAATGTTATAAAATAACAAATAAATAAATAACAAATAACAATTAATAGCAATAAACATTAATGAAAAGGTAAGAATGGAAAACATTTAGCCTTAGCTCCAATACAAATTTAAGAATTCATACATGAGCTAATTGTTCCATCAAACCATTTTCAATTCAATTGAATGGACGATGAGAACTTTTTAGTTCTCAAAGTACATTCAATTCTCCAGGTGGTCTAAGTGCGACAGAAGAACCGGGAGAACCATCCTCTCCTCTTCTTTCAATTGATGTTCTCCCTGCATTCCTCCTAGGTCATAATCTTGTCCTGGAGCTCCTGGTTCTGTCTCTTCAGAGCAGCGTTATTCTGTTCTGAAGAGGTCAGAGCCTCAGAAAGCTCCCGGATCTTGTCCTGCAGCAGGGCCCTCTTGTTCTCCTCAGTGCTCTGTAGAGCACTGAGCTCATCCTGGTGCTGCACCTTCAGCTACTCCACCTCCTGCTTGGAGTTGTTTAGTTTCTGGGCGAGCTGGTCTTTTAGATGTCAGCAGAGCAGTGATATAGAATGTGATGTCATCACATTCTATATCACTGCTCTGCTGACATCAAACCAAAGTCTTGGTTCAACTAGTTCACAGTAATTACATATTCTGAGTATATCAAAATACTGACTCTCCTGCTATACCTGTACATAAATATAGTGACTTTAAAACAAACCTTGTGGAGGAATTACTGGCAGCTGGAACACTGCTGCTGCCGAGGAGGTTGGCCAGTCCTGGACCAGCTAACGCCCCAAGACCTCCTATAGAAAACACAAATAGGGCAGTCCAGTCATTTTTGGATAAAATAATAAGAAAATTATCATATGTTTTAAATGTTATGTTTTAGTGCAATATTTGTCTCACCGATGCCTCCAAGTCCAGTGGGTCCGATGAGCTGCATGAGCTGATTGTGGCTCATGTTTCCCAGAAGGCTTTGCAGGCCACCCTCCCCTTCACAAAGCACAGACAAGAGTTTGGATTTGACAAGCTCAACAAGTTTAAATGAATATTAAAAGTACATAAAACAAGTAGATTCCATGTTTCACCTCCAAGAGCAGACAGGTCATGTCCTCCTCCTCCTCCACTGCCCAGAGCTCCGGGCATAGGAGGATTATTCAGATACTCATTCACTTTACGGCAAAACTCCTCATCTTTATCTGTCTTTGGCTCCTGAAAACACAAATACACTTACATGTACAAAAATGAACACTAAAAGAGAACTGGATCAATAAAACAATAATCATTATCATTCATGCACACCTGCATCCAAAAGAAGAGTCTCTTGGATCCTGCCTTAAACTTGAGCACATAGACTCGTCCGGTGGTGCACTGGTTCACCCTTTTAAACTCACAGTCATCAGGGAAGATGATCAGGTCCTAAAAACAAAAAAGGTTAGGAAAATCTTCTTCTACTGCTTCTGTAGCAACATCTAATGATTTAGGACACTTTTTTGGTCAACTCATTATAACTTATATTTAGGTTTTTTTTTTCCGTGTTAAAGAGTTACCTACATCATCCACATTGCCTGTGGTCCGGTCCTTCCAGCAGAAGTGGATGAGAGAGTCGTCTGTCTGCTGGATGTAGACTTGACCTTTACGTTTGTCTGGGGTCACCGTGCTGCCTTTCATTGTCATCTTCCCCGCTCTAAACTCCACAAGGTATTTACTGGATGACCCCCGTGACCCTGACACCAGACTGGGAAACAGCGCTCCGGACGCCATGATGGACAGAAGAAGAGGAGGAGGAAGTCTGCTGACAGGGAGAATGCACTACTCAGTGCTTTTGGTTTGGTGCACTATAAAGCTCAAACACAGGCAAATGTGAGGTTAAATTTTCAGCATACACCCCACACATTTACTCTTTGGTCAGGCTCTGTCATGCTGAATGAGTGACAGGTAGACAGGTAGACTCAACCAATCACATTTAAATTTTATCTAACCAGGGAAACCTAGCCTAACTGAGTTTTCCAATCCCTTTTTCGAGATGAAATTCATGTATATCTATTTTTGTCTATCACAGGCATATTTTATGTGTGGATGTTAAAATAGGCAATGTTGTGGTTTAAGTTATTGATGTCTGTGGCCTACATTATGCAAGATGTTAATTGTTAATTTGTCCCAAAGTCTAAAATAATAGATAGCCTAAATACAACTGCATAGCCTAACCAAACCAGAAAGAGAAATAGCATCACTACTGTCACTGTGGCATGCCGGTTTGAACCGTCAGTCCATTACAATAATAATACTTTCGTAGTCACAGGTCTTAATGTATTTGTTAGCATTGAATGTCTATATTGCAACATTTTGATAAAGAATAACGTTGACATCACTGCATTATTGGGCAATTCACGTAGCGACTAGCCGTCTCCATCACCAGACGCGTGGATGACTCTGCATCCCTAACCCACGTCCGAAAATCATGAGCGAAAGATGCGCAGATAAAAACAATTAGAACAATTTGATTTTAATTAACAACGTCTGCCCCGGATAAAGGTCAAACAAAATTAGAAATAAAAGGACAATACTTACATGTTTCTCTGTAATATTGGTTAGTCACCCACAGTGGTCAATTTTACGAAGATGCGTTCTGATTGGTTGATCAGCAACGTTGCTGGGCTGTAATTGGTTAAGTCATGTGTCAATCTAAAAGCATCATTCAGGTTTGGTTGAAAAAGCATAATCTGACTGCACAGTCCAAATGAATGTAAATTAACCTTAACAAATCAATTTTCATATTTTCAATCAAAGTATTTGAATTAATGCCTGACCAGGCCTAAACCGAATAAACAGTAATAAACCAGGTCTAAAGCCAGTCTAAACCAGGACTAAACCGGGGTTAAATTGGGACTAAACCAGGTGTAGAGCCAGCCTAAAGTTGCACTAAACAAGGACTAAACTAGATCTAAACAATGACCATAGCAATACCAGGTCAAAAACGAATATAGAGAATAAACCAGAACTAAACAGTAATATACTAAATTGGCAGATGAACGAACAGCCAAATCTAAACTAGAACTGCACAGCAAATTCAAAAGTGTTAAATTCACGTGTTGGTGAGGAAAGAAAAAATCCAGATATGTTTCAACATAGTCAAGAATTATTTTAACTATGACAGTACTGTAGAGTAAAATGAGCAGTTATTGATTCACAGTGTTAACGTAAAACACTTAGAAAGTGTCTATTTTGAATATTACACTACATTTTTTACGAGATGTACCAAGACTTCGAAGCCCGTGTCGAGTAATGAAGGGGGTGTCGAGGCTTGCTTCATTTGGGGGAGGAGCCAAAAATGATGACGTGCGAAGCCTCGCTGTCCGGCTCTACCACGTGAATGCTTCGGGAAGTGGTTCGCGGATTTGGCGCCTTTCGAAACATTAGAGCCAGTGAAACGCACCGGATTCCCCCAAAACCTTTTGTGGTTTTGGGTTATTGTGAGTTTGGTACATTCTATTTGAGATTCTTTTTGTGTGTGTGTGTGTGTGCGCTGTGAAAGTTTTTTTTTTTTTCTCTGTAAAAAAGAAACCGTCTGAGTCCAAATACTGTGGAGAAATTGATATTTTTAAATAAAAATGACTAAAATGACCCTATTTTGCCGTGCTTGTTGTGGCATAAGCACAGACATAAAGTAGTAACACAAGCACAGTCACATTACATACTGATCTCCAATTTGTTCCTACTTTTTCTTTTAACCCGACCGTTATATCATGAACACAGACTCCAGGTTAATACATTCACACTTTATGTTGAAATCACAAACATTCAAATATTTAATCGTTAATTTATTCAGTATAAATCTTTCCATCAGAACCTCGACGATCATGTTGATGGTTCTATTTTCACTCTGCCTGTTATATATTTTTTGGCCTCTTAATGGCGCAGTGGAGCAAATGAAGCACCTTGAAGCATCGGCTCAAGAGTCGAGCAAATGGCTGGAACGCTTCAGCGCTTCATTGGGCTTCATCTCAACATCACTACACTACATCAGTGTTGGGCTTTTGTCACGTTTCCAGCGGGAGAGCTACAGTCTGAGAGAGAAGCCACATTTCACCGTCCGAAGCTAAGCTAAGCTAAGAGCTAACAGCGCAAAGCTAACAGCTAAGCGAACAGCGTTTGTTTTTCAGCAGAACCTGAACTGAACGAGCCTCAAGTCCAACCACCTGAGCTCTCACATGCCCCGGGTCAGATTACTTTACCTTTTAGGACACTCTGCAGATAATTTAATTCATAAAAATACTAAATATATTTAGTCTAATGCTAGTAGTAGTATTGAGTAGTAGTAAGCTAACTAACTTACTTGTGACAGTTGTTGTCGCTAATGTCCATGAAAATTGGGTAAAATAGCCACAAATTGTACAAAATTAAGAGTAACGTTACTTCAAAAAAAAAAAAAAAAATCTCAAGTCTAAGTAAAAGTAGAAGTCCAAAAAAATGTGTTAAGTAGCTAAGAGTAAAGTATTTGGGGAAACTACTCCTCAAGTAACTTAAGTTAAAAGTAACTGGACGAAACATCTGATTTGTCATTTAAAGTTAATGCAGTTGCGAGGATGAAACATGAAATAGTACTCATGTCTGGTATTTTCATTTTCATTCCCATTTTCTGCCATTCTTCGTCTGCACTCTGCAGCATTAACTGCTACTTGGCGCTTAGCCTTGTGCATGCTTTACTGAGTTAAGAAGTTATCAAATGTACCACAATAGCGTATTTAGATTGAATATATAGAGTGAATATGCTCCACCGATGATTCTGCTTGAACAAAAAAAAATCTATGTGCTTTTTGTCCGTGTTTTTGACCGTGTTTTGTCGTAGAGCAGCCCTTAAAGGTTGTATGGAGGATTTTTTTTTTGTTTTTTTTGTTTCAAGTTGTCAATGATAGCATTATAGAGGTGCAGTAGCCTTGTAATTATGATGACCAAAAAAAAGAGAATAAAAATTCATCAACTCTGGACGTGGTGGGGCCAGCTAAACATTTGCCAATAGATAACGACACTGCCTCGTTATCTGTTAGCTGACAGGCTGTCAATCAATCTCCCTACGTTTCTAGCGTAACTGACTTGCCTGCGCGCCGCCGGTACGTGGTTTACGTACGCCTGTCACGCAATCCACAGACGCAAGACTCACAGACGCTGTTTACTCCACCAACGCAACAGTTCTTAGTGGCTTTTTTTGACCTATATCTTCCTCGCAGTTCGCACAAAGTTTGTTGCAATGGCAGACAAGAATCCAGGAGCAGTTAGCCGCAAAAGAAAGTCCGTTTTTGAGGTCGCTGAAAGAAGAAGACAAGGGGAAAAGCAGCAAAGCTAAACTAAGGCGATTCTTGAAGATTCATTCCAGCGATGGCGCGACTGAAGCAGACGCAGGGTCTAAAGACTGACGCACTGGTCGCCAAATTACTCCTGGACAGGTAACTTCTGCTTATTATGAAAACGTACTTTATTTCCAAGAGCTAGTCAAACGTTTTTCAGGACACGAAAGCGATATCCTATGTCTGAAAACGTAATTTTCAAGGCAAAGAAAGAGTCCGCTTGCTGCTGCGTGTTGTAGCTAGTTCATTCGCACTGAATCTCCGCACACTCTTCTCTGCTCCCCTTTCCTGCTCCTGTCCCCGCTGCCCGTTCCGCTCTTCCCCCTGCTCCTCACTTCTCCGGGCACGGAATCTCCGCGCACCACTCCCCTCTCCTCTCTCCCTGCCGCTCTTCTCCCTGCTCCTTACTTCTCGTCCGCACACCCGCTCCCCCCGCTCCTTACTTCTCCGCCTTGCCTAACCAACACTGTAGTTAGTTGTTTACAAGTCATGTGCAGCTCACCGGCTGTAAACAAACCTGTTTCTGGCGTAAAGAGGAGGCGGGAGAAGGCGTTTCTACGTAGGGAGCTGTAGGGGAGGGGGGGTGGTTTCACGCATGTGCAACATTTGAAAAAGGACAAACAGTCGCTGGATTTCTCGTTCCTTGGAAAATCCTCTATACAACCTTTAAAGCCCCGTGACAAGTGTCCGTGATGCTCTTCACTTTCCGGACTGGGTTACAAAATTCCCGGAGTTTCTGCAGGTTGTACATCACGGGCAGCGGGGACGCGGTATACTCTCCGTAACCTGGAGTGGACTGGGCACCAGAGGAGGTGGAATCGTCTCTAAACAAGGACTATACCCGCACTTGACCCGGTCTAACCCGCATACGCTTAAACCAGGTGAGTCCCGCTCTTTCCTCTGCTCAGTCTAGAGGAGACCGCAAACAGCGGGTCCACAATCTCACGCTGCCCCGATCCAAACGCCCTCACACGGCCCTATCTCTGCCTGCACGCGGTACTGATTCCCCATTTCCAAAATCTAATGGCCTCGACACGGACCCCCGGTCTTTACTGAAGTGAAGGGCTGGTTCGCATTCGTTAGCTTAACATTCGTTAGCTTAACATTCGTTAGCTTAGCTCTTCCGAGTTTTCACCGTCTTTTTCACACTTTGGGACTGCATTCATTTGCTGTATTCACATTTCTTTTAATAATAGCTTATAAACTTGCACACTTTTGTGTGGTGTGTTGAGGCAGGATATTGTACCAAGTGGAGAATTATTAAAATTATTTGAATCAAAAGTTTAGTAGTATTCTGTAAAATATCTTTAAGTATGATGTCTTACCCAATACAATGTCTTAACATGCTATTGACCTTAAGTCAAAAAGAGTAATGATACATTGTTTATTTGTATTTTCTTTAGGGTGAGTGTCTTGCTGCTGGTTCACATGCATCCCCAGCTCCTAAAGGCTACAGTGGAAAGATGAAGGCTCAAAGCATTAACCATCTTGTCAAAGATTTGCAGTTATGTCATGAAATGGTGAACTGTAACCTCACCAATAATTTCATAATTGACTAATTGAATTTTATATATGTGTTAAGAAGTTGCAATTTTTGCCTTAATCTCATTCTATTTTCGTAATTAATGGCATTTAGGTGTTTTGTTTCTTGTGGGTCTTGCATTTAAAAATAATCTTTTCTAAGGTGCTACATTTTTTCAAATTACCGTTCAAGTTATTTATTTGAATGGTTCCTGTATACAAAAACATACAGCTCATGCAACAGAATAACCTGCTTATTAGGAACAAACAAATAATGATATATGCACCATAATATATTTACTACATATTTACTTTTACATTTTTATTCATGGCTTATTAAATACTATTATTTATTATTTATAGCCTGTTTTGCAAGGTGGTTACTTGAATATGTTAAGTTTTATTTTATGTCATCGTTGACCTGGCTGAATTTGGTGAACCATTCAAGGCACTTGGTCCTCAGACTCTCACAAACTTTACACCTGTATTCAAAGAACTGTCTACAACATGGACATTGGATGTGTCAAAAGAAACCCCATGTTTCATAATTAGCAGGACGGCCTCTATTGGAGAGAAGATCTTGTTTCAAACAGTCAGACATGGTCCTCTCATTTTTGGAGATGAGTATGTCTGAATTCCATTCAAAACAAAATCTTGATTCATCCATCAACTTTAAAAAATAAATGACAATCATTGTGACCAACTTTTGAGGGCACAAAGAATTCCTGCTGTCAGTTGGATTTAGCAAAAATAGTATTTTATGACTTGTTTAAATTGTGTTGATTGTATGATATTACGACCCAGCTCGTTTGGGTAAGGGAAGTAACAAAAATAAAACAAATATGTAAAATGGAATAAATTAAATAATGTTTAATTAACAGGGATGTAAAAGGTAAATTAACAAAAGACTAAAAATATACAGAAAACAACCTAAACTAAGAAACACAACAACAGAATAAACAGAGTTTTGTGCCACAAAAAGGGGTCACGCAGGCTTACAAAAAACGAGTGGTAAAACTTGGGGACACACACTAAACTAAAACACAAGTTCCCCAAATTAAACCACATAAACCCACAAACAGAATTGAGTGACCAAATCAAAAAAGGCACAAAACAGAACTAAACTAAACTACACACACACGAAACAAAATGGCACCGAACAGGTGCTGGTAATCTCCTTAAATAGGGGGCGATGGCTGCAGGTGAGGTGGGCATCGACCTGCCCCACCAATCACGGACCAGGGCTCCTGCAGCAGGAATCCAGGTGTGTCAGACTTATTTAGAACACACAGAACAAATGACAATCTAAGACCTGGGGCTGTAACAGATGTGCATTGTTTTAATACAAGTTAAGTTGAAATGGAATTTTGTGGTGGTTTTCATTATTTTACATTTGTAAAAGGGATTATGAACTACAATGACCACAGCGTTTACACTGCATTTAGTGAAGAAAGAGTTACTACTGAATAGTGTAACATGAAGAACACTCTACACTATTTCTACTTCATAAAGTGTCACTATACACTAGTGTAAAAAATCTAATCTTAATCAGTGTCAAATTCAACTATGAGGAGTTTGGTTACATCACTTTACAAGTGTTGAGCCTTCTACACTTTGGAAAGTGTAGTTTTAACTCATTTCATTGTGGACCCCATATGACATGGTAAAAGTGTTAAAGTGAACAATATACAAGTTGAATTAACACTCTTGAATTTGCTGTGTGATAATGAAATACAGGCCAAATGAATGTATGCGAAATCACAATTACAATGTGTAAAAAAATAATGTAATTTAATAAATCAAGAATAAAAAATAAAGTAGTGGTTACTATAGTGCTATCAAATAAAACAAGAGTCACAATGAAATAAGGTTATAATAGTTTATAATTTATTAAATATGTCTGCTTGTCTATAGAGGAGTGGGTAACAATAAAGATGTAAACATTTTAACAGATGCTGCTGTACAAATGACCTTGAGCAGCTTTGAGTGGCTACAGTTGTCTCAAGGTGCTTTGAGTGGAGTTTATTCAGAAGAGGCTGAGGGCTGATTTTCACTGTGCAGTTTGTGCATAGGCTTCCCAGGACCTGGAATATTGGCAGTTTGAAAGGTCTATGGCAAACTTTGAGTAACTATTTCAGGATAAATTGAATTGATAAAAATCCATAATTGGCTGCACTCAGGTAACAACATAGCATTGCAGAATCAATATAGTTTAAAATGAAGCTAAAGGGCAATTGCTGTTTATCTGATATATTGCACATTTGTTGACTTGGTTTGCACTGGGCATATCCACATGAAACAAAAACTGGCACAAAGTTCAACATATTCAAAATATTTTTTCCACAGTAGCTTCAGAAGGTAAGTGCCATTATTCAACCTAGAAAAGACAATGTTCATGTTCCTTGAAAGCAGTGAAACACCTGCCACAAACAGACAATATTGTTGATGAAAATTCAATAGGAAGCCCATATTGGAGGCACACAAAAGTATCAATTGTATTTTGAGCCAACACCTAGGGAGAATTTCAAAGCATATTGAGCACCTTTTGTATTGCTCAGCATCAAATTAGTGTAAAAAATCTTAGGCTCTGGCAACAAAAAATATGCAGGTATGAGTCAATGTAAGTAGACAGGGATGAAAAGAATTGAAAATAGTTGTTCATATGTTTAGCAGCTAATGTCCCTTTGTGTGAAAAGTGTATTTACAATTACTTTCACAGTGCAGAACGATTTTATGGCTTAAACTTGATAATAGTATTCTTTAAAGGTTTCCGTAGAGACTAGAGTGGCATTCACTTAGGTACTTATGCACTATTTCACTCTTACTAAAGTTTAAGGTACAAGTTACTGCAGAAAAAATTTTCTCTGCATTTCACCCATTTTTTTAATTCTGCTGGGGCAACCCGAGGATCAATTGGCAATCACAGTGCAGCACCTGGGGACCCATCTCCAGATCATTAGCTTGGGTTGTACTATCAAGCTGGATTTCAATTCCCTCTTTATAAGCACCATTTTAAGCACTTTTCACATATCAAAAGATATTATTTTGAAGTGTTAATTGCTATGGCAACGGTGGTAATTTTTTTACTCCTCTGAAACCCATGGGCTGTTTTGCTCTGTTTCAGATGTCAGACCACTCTATAGACCAATAATGTTTAATATAGGCAAGGGGGAAAATATAGGTATTTTTTGTGAATATACCAGGTTTAGTCACTAATGGTCAGGTACAAAATTTCATATAAAACTTTTAAATATTTCTCAAGATAATACCATATAGTCAACAGAGATTATGAGTGTATCATCAGACCCCATAGAATTGTTATTTTCCCTAATCATAACCCAGTGGAGACATTAAAATGCTAAATACTAAACTTAGCATTTATTCAGAGGGATTTTGACAATATAATGTAATAGCTGTATTTACGAGTTGTGTCCCAGCTGTTGATTGGTTATTACATGACTTTTGTGTTTACCTTTTTATAATGTTTTTGCTAATGCATTTCTATGGACATTTTGCACATTTGCCATTTAAGTTTTTGACGTTCAATTATCAGCTTTGTTTTTTTTTTTTAGATTAATGAGAAAAATAGGACCATTCAGAAACCACTCAGAACCTACCCAAACACAAGGACAAAATCCCAATCTTGCTCTGTAATTTAACCCAGGAAATGTTTGCTTATAGTTGTTATACCCATCTATTATCTATCTTGTGATAAGAGACCAGTAGGGCCACTCTAGTCTTCTCAATTATTAGGAATCTCATACTATAGACCTCTACACTTCAGCAAACAACAAATAAATGTACCATAAGTCCAGTATGTTTACTATGCTAGCAAACATACACACATAAGCAGCTTTTCAATTGTAAGTGTACACAACTAGTTCATTTCTTACACTGTACAAGGGACAAATAGTGCTATCTTAAACACTAAATCTTTAAATTGGTTATAAAACTGGAAGCAAGTGTTTTTCAATAAGCCCTGATATTAAAGTGAGGTACAGTACATCAATGTTTAGAAAGTTTGATCTCTAGTAGCTCATTTAAAGGTACACTGTGTAACTTTTCTAGAGTGTAGAATCCCTCAGTCATCCAGCTAGAATCCATGGCAAAAGAGAAATTCAATTTGTCAGCCGGTCAAACGTTTCTTTAGGCTGAAAACATTTTACAGCTCGTCCAAGCTGCTTCTTCAGTTTTTCTGGAGGAGAGTTTGCCTTGCTTGTCTCCATGGAGATGTTTCTGTTTTGTCTCAACTGTTCCACACAATTACATTAAACTCGCCTAGCACTTATTCCTACAAAATTATCTTGGATACCATGCTGCCATTCTTACAGTTAGCAGGGTCACCTCTTCACAGATTTGACTTGAAACTGGTGGGATTCCCTTTACATTTTCCATGGACAATAGACTGATCACTGACATTTAATGCCAAACTGGAATATGACATGCAAAGCAATAACGTCTTTATGAAGTCAAGCAGGTGGTGTACTGACCATCAGAAAAATTACGTAGTGTACCTTTAAGTCACATTTTAAGGCTTTATAAAGTTATGATAATTGTGTTTATACTATTTTAGCATAGTAAGTACGGCACAGTAAAATGGTTTAATCTTTTAAGTAAACTAAAATATTGTTCGACCTCTCTTGTGGGTGTTTGACAGTCAGCTATGAGTTGCCACACGCATAAGAGCATGATTCAACACAAAACAGTACTGGTGATAGAAGATAGGTGGCACTCTAGAGCAGATCCTAGGTCAGTAAATATCGGGGCAGTCACTGTAATTCCTGTCGAAGTATCCACCTGTGTAAAGCCAGTCTTCTGCTTCAGTGTGAGGGTTTGTGCCCAGATGAAACCACCTGAAAAAAACAACAAAAAAACAAACATAATTTAAAAATATAATAAAGGGAATAAATTACCATCTGTTGTTCATTTTGTACTGATCCTTTGCAGCTGATGTCATCAATATTCTCTGGGGGTGTGATGCTAACTGAAGGCACTGCTCTGTCTGAAGCTCTGTTGCTGAAGTTAGACTTTAATATGAGCTTTGTTTCAACACAATCTGAAAATTAAAAAAATGATTTAACTGGAAGCACAGCAGGTGAGCTGATCTGTACTGTTAAACAAATCAATCTCAAATAACATTACAGTCACAAGCTAGCTAGCATTAGCCAGCAGTCACTTGCACTGTTTTTTGTTGAAAAGCAAACCCCTAAACAAGACCAAGAATGCTCATATTGATCACAGGCTCCTGAAAATGTGTTGTTTAAGTTTTTAGACAGTTTTATTGGCAGTGTCAGCTAATTTGGGCATCATGTCACCATGGTAACTGCTGAACATTTCACCATAGACTTACATGTAGAACACCTCCAGCATGATGTCACTGCAATGTATCAATAATTATGATCACCTCCAACAGTGACTATACACTAGGCAAAAAGCTCCGTGGAGGAATGATGACTCAGTCAGAGCACAGAAAAGGAAGTGCCGGAAGGCTGAGCGGAAATGGTGCAAGTCAAACCTCCAGGTTCATTATGAGATTTACAGAGGAACAATGCATATGTACAACTACACTTTGAGTAAAACAAGAGAGAAGTATTTTTCGGACATTATTGGTAATTGCAGTAACAACTCTCGTGTCCTGTTTGCAACAGTGAACAGATTAACAAACCCTCCAGCTCAACTGCCACTAGAACTAATTTACACATCTAAATGTAATGAGTTTGCAGTTTTCTTTAATGACAAAGTTCAGGGCATCAAAAATGCCATCAATTCCACAACACAAATAACAAGCATGCAGCCACAGAGACACTTAGAGCTGAATCACTTTGCACCTGTAACTGACAAAACTGTTTTAGAGATCGTTACCAGTCCGAGTTCATCTACTTGCTGCCTGGACATGTTACCCACTAGATTTCTAAAGTCCGTCCTCAACAGTTTACTTTCACCACTCACTCACATAGTTAACATGTCACTTCAATCTGGAACATTCCCAAATGCACTGAAAACTGCGGTCATTAAGCCTCTCCTAAAGAAGATCAGTCTTGATGCCACAGTACTGAACAATTTCCGACCCATCTCAAATCTGCCGTTTTTTGGCAAAGTCCTTGAAAAAGCTGTTTACCAACAGCTTACGAACTTTCTCCAAATTAACAACTCCTTTGATGTTTTCCAGTCAGGTTTTAGAGCCCACCACAGCACTGAGACTGCTCTTATCAAGGTGACAAATGACATACGCCTGAACACTGATGCAGGCAAAGTCTCAGTCTTGATCCTGTTAGATCTGAGTGCTGCTTTTGACACTGTCGATCATGGGATTCTTTTACAGAGACTAGAGGACTGGGTGGGAATCTCTGGTACTGTACTGAACTGGTTCAAATCCTATCTAGAAGATAGGAAGTATTTTGTTGAAATTGGAAACTGTGTCTCAGATCACATGGCCCTGACCTGCGGGGTGCCTCAGGGGTCAATCCTGGGCCCCCTGTTGTTCAATCTCTACATGCTGCATTAGGCCAGTTAATAAGCAGCAATAATGTGTCCTACCACAATTATGCAGATGACACTCAGATCTACGTCTCTCTGGTAGCAGGAGACTATGGACCAGTGGAGTCACTTGGTCATTGCATCCAACAGATCAGTGTGTGGATGCAAAACAACTTTCTCCAGCTAAACTCTGACAAGACTGAAGTCATAGTGTTTGGTCCTCAAAAACAAAGGGACAGTGTCAGCAGTCACCTCCAGTCTCGCTCTCTAAAACCTTCAAATCAGGCAAGAAATCTAGGGGTAATAATGGACTCAGACTTGAACTTTAACAGCCACATCAAGTCAATAACATCTGCAGCCTTTTACCATCTAAAAAACATAGCAAAAATCAAAGGTTTACTGTCTAAAGCAGACTTGGAGAAACTTATCCATGCGTTTGTCTCCAGTAGATTAGACTACTGTAATGGTCTGCTCACTGGTCTCTCAAAACGAACTGTGAGACAGCTGCAGAACATCCAGAACGCTGGAGCTCGGGTCCTTACTCGAACTAGGAAGTACGAGCACATAAGTCCTGTGCTCAGGTCTCTGCACTGGCTTCCTGTGCCTCAGAGAATAGACTTTAAAGCAGCTCTGCTTGTGTACAAGTCTCTCCATGGCCGAGCACCAAAGTACATCTGTGACATGTTAGTGTCATATGAACCATCTCGCACTCTGAGGACCTCAGGGACCGGCCTCCTGCTGGTGCCCAGAGTCAGAACTAAACAAGGGGAGTCAGCGTTTCAGGTTCATGCAGCTAAAACCTGGAACAGTCTTCCTGAACATGTGAGACAGACTCTTCTGTGACGCTGTTTAAATCCAGGCTCAAAACATTTCTGTTTAACTGTGCATAGAACTGAAAGGTCTTCTCTCCAATTTATGTCTCTCTTTTTTAATTTTAATCTTCATGATTATTTATGTTTTGATTTGTTTTTATTATGATTTTAATGTATTTCTTATTCTGTAAAGCACTTTGAATTACTTTGTGTACGAATTGTGCTATACAAATAAACTTGCCTTGCCTATACACTACATAATATCACCAGAAAGTGCAGAATATAAACAATAACAAAGCACGATTCGATAATAGTGTATTTGGTTTATTTCTTGCTGTGAACTACTATAGGATTGGTTTATCATAGACATGATCATTGACCTGAAATAGATTTGTTATAAATCCAGTGGTACTCAGGAGGCCTACGTATTCTTAGGATGTCCTTGGCTTGAAAAGTTTCAGAACCATTTCTATGTCGATCCCAATTTTCTCAGAAAATATGGAAAGCCTAAACTCACCGTGTTGACCACTCTTCCTCATCTCTGGAGCGTTCTTTCCTTGCTGCTCTCTGCTTTTCCTCCAGTCGCTCTTTCTCTAAACTTGCCCGGTCTGTGAATCAGCATGTGATTTTTACAACTGAGTAAAATGTTCAAACAAATATAAATGTATGTAGTGTATATAGTTTGTATATATATTCACCTATGTCCCCGTTCTCCATGGCCCTGATGTCAGGCCTGAGTCTGCAGTCTGTTGGAGGCAGGAGTCTCTCTGTGCCCGGCTCCAGCTCGTTTAGTGTCATGGCAAAGCTGGTGAAGTTATACATCTACACAACAAGAACATCTTTTGAAATGATGGTCCCTTGATGATGGTCATAGACTGTGTTCATTATTTTGGTCCGCTACTTTAAAATGGAAAGTCAAACATTTGGGAGTTGGTATGTTTAATTGTGAAGTAGAAAAGGCAAATTTGTAAATTAACTAAAAAAGACCATCTCAGAGAAAAGAAGGTACCTGATTTGTCTGTTAATATTCTTATCTTGAACTACAGACAAAACAGTGAAACAAAAACACCATGATCTTGTAGAGTGGGTTAAAATAAATAAAATAAAAACTTAACTGGAGCCAGTGTTGATGGAACCACTTCACAACCGCGCTATCTATTTGTAATCTTGTGTCTAGGACTTGTCGCTCTATATACATCCTATTGTATACCAGATGGCAGTTTTGGCTATCAGTGGTAACTTATGATAAGCAAGTGTGTAGTGAATGAATAATGCATTCTGC
Source organism: Boleophthalmus pectinirostris (assembly GCF_026225935.1). Lineage (NCBI taxonomy): Eukaryota > Metazoa > Chordata > Actinopteri > Gobiiformes > Gobiidae > Boleophthalmus > Boleophthalmus pectinirostris. The sequence goes on along the minus strand of NW_026571515.1, from coordinate 33,371,525 downwards.
TTTGGGTGTCTTGAAAAAGCATTGTACAAATCCAATGTATACAAATGTTTATCAAAATGATGACCTGTGCTGAGTGAGGCGGTCGGGGAGTTATCCTCCACAGTAAGGCACTTCCTGGGATCACAGCTACAGTCTCCTGAATCTCTGGAACATCGTCTGAGTCCTCTTCACAGCTATGTTCCTAAACACAAATCCAAGACATTTTAACAGTTTATGAGCAAATTTAATACAAATAATCCATGTAAACACAGTTGATTAACAGAACTACTGAAAACTGCCACAACTTCAACACATCTCTGAAGCCACATCATTGCACAGTTGTATAGAATAATGCTGGCAATGTTGGAGGATCATTCACTGTTGACATAACTAAAACAGGACAACAGCAGAAACACTATAGAAACCACATTCAGTTTAACCTTACCTTCTACTAAGCCACTGCATGTCATTATGAAAGGAAATTTGAGACACAGATATTCAAATGTAAATAAAAGCAGATGAGAGCATGTAGAAAGCTACATAATATGATTAAAGTAAGTCTTATGATACTAAAATTAAACTGGGATCAACAACAAAAAATTTAAATATATGTAAGACTTAATATTTTTCAAGTTGAAAAACTTGCATAACCAACTAAGAAAAATTGCACCATACAATATTTGACTTCCTGAAGGGTTGCGATAACCTAAACCGATGCCATGGCAATAGTAACTTTGTTGATATATTGTGCATCCCTAAAGCTAAAAAACACTATGCGGTCATAAACAGACAATATATGTTAAAAGATATGTATAAAAATAGTACCTGTTTTGTCTTCTTATCAGACTTTTTGTGCGTTTCATAAACTTTTGGATCAGCACTGTACATGCACTCTGTCCATTTCCCATATATGACCTTTAGCTTCTTTTTGCTGGTTTAACAAAAGATTATCAATTAGCACACGCAGATATACATACATTAATATCTATAACCGTATATAGTATAAAAACATACCTGGAGTTGTGTTTTGTTTCATTCACACATATTTGACACGCAAACCTTGAAAACACTCTGTTCTACCTTGTGATGTCATACAGGAAGTGCTCCAATGTGTTTTCAAACTTCACATGAATTTCCAAGATGGAACAGAACATATTGAGCATTGGCTATTTAAACAGACTAATAATAAAATCTTAAGGTCTCAATGAAACTAAGCACAACTCTTGGTATGTTTTTGATGAGGTAAGAACATTCTAAGATGTATTAACACAAGAGTTAAACCTTTAAATATAGAGGGATAATGAACCATGTCAATATAAATGACACCTTTTGTCTTGAATGTAGCCTTCTACTTTGTGCAGCTCTTTTCCAAACATGCCGCATGCTTTGAAGTTCAAAACACACTTATCTCCAGTGCTGAAAAACAATTAAGACAGAAACAACAATGAATTCATTTAGAAATAACCAATCTCCCACTTGCCTTAAGTGTAAGGATGTAAAGATATCAAAATCTCACAGTTATGTTATCACGATATGGATCTGAAGGTACGATATTGCAATATTTTGGGGACTTGAACAAAATTATGGATACGCTGCTTTTCCCTTTTTAAATGGCTTCAAAAGACTTCAGAGTTACTTCCAGTCAATTCGAAGAATGATGATTCAAAAGTGCTTAATATTATATTTTATTATGTAGTCTGGACTGAAATGAAGCAAAAGATCATAGTTTGTGTAGTTTCCTATTTTTTTTTATACTTTTAAGTGAAACACCTTAAAATTCAATATATTGTGACAGCTAACAATATTATGCTGAAAATTTTGGCAATATGATATCATGGTATTGTGGTTATTGTTAGATCCCTACTAAAACCTAAAAGCAGCATAAACTACAGGGTTAGCCGTTTTTTACATAATAATTTGACAAGCCATATCATGAAAGTGCAGGTAACAGAACTAAACAAAATATATCGCTCATTTTGTTCTTTTCTTTAAATAATCAAATAATCATTGAGTCTGAAATAAAGAATAAAATATATACCTATGGTTGAGGATCTCCACGGTTCCATATTGCTCTATCCACAGTTTCCCTAATATCACATTATGCACACAACACATTGGGTTCGTCCATGTGTATGCTTCTTTATGTCTTAAAAACAAAACACACACAGACACTTTAGTAAAGAAAAATATCTATACCACTGACCCAATCCCAGACTTACTTGAGCAGCTCCAGTGTCATGGTTCCTTTGGGTTCGGCTTCGATGCTTTTGCCCCAGAACTTGAGCTTGGGGTAAATGGAGCCATGAAAAACAAACTCCTGCTTCAGAGACTCTGCGTGGAAGGCACTGACCGGAGGATGGTGGCTCACCTGCTCCGAGATCAACCGGTAACCCTCATCTTCCCTGGAAATTCAAAAATATTTGGATCAGTCAGTTATTTTATTTAAAACAAAGGCGGTCCCATCTCACCAAAGCAATGAATTTGGCCTTTACATTAATATCAGCTCTGACTGGGCATCATTACAGTTTATAGACGTAGCAATTTTGAATAATGTATGCATTTATTTTACAGGAGAGAAGTTAGTTTTAATCAAGTGCAAGTTATATTATATTTTTGGACACTTGTTTGCTTTATTATTTGAATGCTCCTCTATTTGTACTTTAATATTACAGCACTGCAATTTCCACACTGTGAGACAAATAAAGATAATTTTTACATTCTCTGATACCTTATGAGTTCATAGGTTTCCCCAAGTAGTGGATTAAATGGTTTTCCAGTCCTTTCCCACTGAGATGCTACAGCGGACACGGCAAAAGCAGCTACAACCTGTCAAATAAATTCATAAATCAATTAATTCTTAAATAACTAGAAAAGCACTCAGAGAGCGCAGACCTCCGCCAAGGACTACCCCCATTTTTTATAGAAATTGCGATAAAATCAGTCTTCTGGATCAGATCCGGATCAGCCTTTGGAATATGAAAGAGGATCCCATTGTCCATCCCTGAGTCAAATTTAATGGGGTTTGGTCAATAATTAACCGAGATATTGAGAAACTAAATTTTTGGCCCCATTTACCACAATGTTAACTAAAATTTCAAAGTGATCCAGAATCCAGGATTTCTTCCGGATCACCCCCAAAATGAAATCAGTTCTTTCTTTTCACATTTCCAACAAATCCTGAAAATTTCATCAAAATCGGTCCATAACTTTTTGAGTTATGTTGCTAACAGACAAACAAACAAACAAACAGACAAACGCCGGCAAAAACATAACCTCCTTGGCGGAGGTAATAAAAAGATCAATAATATTCCTATGCTAGATTCTTAATAGTAAATAAGGGAAGTTTACATGTATTCTGAGTGTGTACCTGCATGCGGTCCATGGAATCTGACAGGCTGCAGGCTTTGTGGATGAGGTGAGTGTGCTCCATGTACTCCGAGATTCTCTGGAGAAAGCTCAGCGGCTCATTAAAAACCACTGGCATTGCAATTTTGGACAGCTCCTGCAAATAAATGAAATATGAAATAGATCTAGGAAAATGACAGACATAATGATTTATGGTGGTTACTTTTATTTTAACATTATGGAAAAGGTGCACTATGTAATGTTTTGGTTGGGGGTCCATGGCCTTTCTGTTTCTATGGATGTCATTTCTCTGCCACAGTATGACATTAAACAGCACTACCATACATTTATTCACTTACAGGTGATTTTATAGCTTAAAAATATGTAGAAAAACAGGCATTCTGACTATGAGAGGGGTAGCCTGTCCACAGATCTGACACTGAGAAGACCCTGCGGCATTAGGAGCTCTGATTGATCAAAAAAGTTGTGGTAAACTTTTACGGTTTGAAGACCTCTACCACCTTGCGAATTAGGTCATCATATGAAGTCTGGGACAAGTTAGTTTCAACTCAGAAGAACTGGTCTGGTTTGATCTCCATGAAGATAGAAAGGTTTAATACCATACTGTGTACATGATGGATGGCCAAGTAGTCAGTACACCTTTAAGATTTATTTTATGATGGAGCCTTTACTCACCATCCCAATGCATTTCTTCAGGATATTCCACACACTGAAGTTGTTTCTAGAGACCATTTCTGCAGGCAATGTTTTCCTAAAAGCAAACAAACATTAATATTATTAGCACTGATATTAGCAACCTTTCACCTGTCTGTTGCAGTCAGCCAATCACAGAAATATACTGTATCTTTGTCTCTCAACCAATGAGCTCTCAAAACCAATACTGTCCGTACTGGCTGTATTTGCTCCATCACAAACTTCTGCCTACTTTGTTTACAACTACAGCTTCACAGATAACACATAAATAATCAGAGTTACAATTTAAAAGGTCAAATTTTTTTATCTATGCTATAATGTTGTTTCCTCATCAAAAACATACCCAGAGTTGTGTTTTCTATCATTCACAATGTTTGACATGCTGTGTTTGAACACTTTGTTCCACCTTGTGTGGTCATGTTGTAATACAGATAATATGTGGCAATATCACTGTTTTTAAACTCCATATACCTCACTACTAGTTAACTGTCATCATTTGGATAATTTCAGCCCTTCAGTTGCCAAGCTCTTACTGAACTAAACGTAAAAGGTAGCTGTTAACCTGAAAACTATTGCTTCATGACATGAAGGTGGAACAGAGCATCTTGAGCATTGGAGATGTAGACAGAATAACAAAGGATAACTCAAACATATGTGAATGAAACAAAACACAACCCAACCCCAGGTACGTTTTTGATAACATGACAAAGTTCTTACATTGATAAAAGTTACATGAGCCAATTTCCATAATATAGGAACTTTAAGTGACACCACTTACCACAAAATACATTACAACATTTTAGCTAAGACAAAAAAAAACAGTCAAATCTTGTCATGCTCCTAGATGTGATTTTAAAACAAAAATCACAATTGCAATTACATTTATTTCTGCAATTATGCAGCCCTAAATACCACCTCTAGGGTCTAGTCTATGGCGTGACTTCAGGCAGATTTTACAACAAATGGTAATCTGTACCCTTATACTTTTTATAGTATATAAACAAAGTCATGTGACTGGCTAAATAAACAGTGGCTATGAATGAATGCCCTCCTCACCTGCGTTGCCACAGTCCATTCTCCTGAGAGGCACTTTTGGACACTTGGGCATCTTTAAAACTCTGCTCACATGAGTCATCCGACTCAAGCCCTGAGGAACAGAAACAGAGTTACACAGGAAGCAGTATAATAATATTTACAAAATAACATAAATACTGTCATAGCTTTTCCCTGCCATCTTTTTAAAAATAAGAATAAGATCACACTGTTGTCATGTGCATGGTATTTATTTATGAGACATACACATGCTGAAACAAAAAGTTGTTTCTCACCAGCAAGATAATACATGTGTTCTTCAGCTGTGTAAAACTATACAAAAAAGAGCTTAGTCAGCTTTCAAAAAAGAATGGGTTGAAATGTATGATTTAAAGCTCATATTATTAATCCAACCAAAGGTGTATTTAGTTAACGGTGAAAAGTGCACACCTCTGATGTATTTAATAAAGCACAATGACAGCCTACTGCATGTTTGACTGCGTTGTTTTCTGATCCTTCACTTCCACAAACATATAAGAAAACAAGCACAGTAAGAGATTTACAGTCCCATAATCATGCATTACTTACATTTTATAAGCTTGTTTTATATTATTTGGGCATCTCACCTGTCTCGGCGTCGTAAAACTCCTCTTCGCTGTTCATACTGAGCACTGTAGTAAAACTGTCATTCAAAACTTCATGTTTGTCCCATCGGCCTGGTTCCGTGCATCATATTTGGACCTACACAACACATGCACCCGCGGACAGCCAAAACCACAAAAGCAGCGGCTTAATAAACTGTAAGTGTTGTTGAGCCTGTTAACCACAAATCTGATCATAAGGATAAGCATGATCGCTTGTAGATGGTAGCATTTTGTTGCTACACTGCAACTAGCATTCAGTCAAGAGGCTAAATAAATGCATGGTAAATGATAGGTTTCAAGCAACGTCATTAAAGCACAGACTAACATATATTGATGAATAATATGCAGTGTACACTGAAAGATCATACAATTATGACTACCTGATACTTAAGGCCAAAATGAAGATTCAGGAGCATAAACAATCCGAGTTCACTACACACAGTCGGAGCGGAAGTGAGCGGCAAGGACACCGTGATTGACATGTGCGATAGCCAATCAGATCACTCCGTGATGAACGCCTACTACTTTAGACAATGTGCCAATAATTTTTCTTAGGCTTTGTAAAATAATGATCTGTTTATTATACTTATTTTGTTTGATCAAAATGCATATTGGTATGAAAACTAACTTTATTTTATTTGTTATTTATTTTTCACTTAAAGCTGCTTATTCCATACTTCGCAATCAGGACCTAAAGGCTAGTAGATGTGAAATTTGGAAAAAATAGGCTATAAATAATAAACATATGTATATATTTATAACTGCCATCAGCAGTCTAAATCTTTAAAACAAAATATCTGAATGTAACCTTAAAATTAAAGTCATCAGATTTTTTTATTTATTCAGTTTATTAAAAAAAACAAAACAAAACAAAACAAAACCAAAAAAGAACAAAAAACTTCAAACTATAGATTTACCATACAGCAACCTTTCTGTATTGACATGGCAATGATAATTTACAGAACAAAACTTAGTTCAACATGTTCATAATCAAATAAAATCAACTACAACAACCTCAAGTTGCCAGTGAGTTACTTATTAAGGTCTAGAGCATTTAGAGTCTATGAACATGTATATTGTTTCATTGTTTACACTTTTAACTTTTTCCACGGCAGTCTATCTCCTTCGTCCTCCTCTCCCTCTCCCTCGTTGCCTTCCATGTGATTGAAAGGGAAATAAGGGACCATCTGGAGGAGTGGGAAGTAAAGGAGTTTTGTGCCTTGGAGGCATCATTTGTTCTGTGTCTGTCAGAGTGTTATCAGACTGTTCAGATCTAGTTGCACCTGATGTAGGGTCTTTTATTTCTCCAGATTTAGGGTCAGAGTCAACTTTTGGTAAATCAGACTTTGGGCCTGAGTCCTGATCCCTTCTGTGGGTAGATCGGTCCCTGCTTGAACTTCTTCTATGAAGAGGTCGACATTGTTCTCCTCTCATGTCTCGCCCTCTGTTTCTTTCGCTGTCATGGGACCTCCTGTCCCTTCCAGGGCGTGATCTTTCTGGTCTGTCATCATCTTGTCTGTTTTCCCAGTTCTGGTTCCAATCATCTTCTGGTCTCCAGCCTTCAGGCCTTTGATCATGCCTTGGACCACTAAAATCACCCCTGTTCTGTCTATCATCTGGGCCATCCCTCAGGCCCCCAAATGGCCATTCATGTGTTTGACTTTGCCCCCTATTGTCTGGAACTTTGCCCTCATGTTGAGGTCCTTCAATACTGGGATGGGGGTTTCCCCGTATAGCCCCCCAGTTTTCATTTCCAGGGCTACAAACTTCACCTTCAGGTCCAAAGTCTGGCATAGGCCCACCCCTGTGAGATCTAGGATTTCCTGGTCCATCTCTTCCTCTGAAATCTTGAGCCCTTGGTATGCCACTGTGCACTGGACCGGGCCCATCCATAGGACCACATCTATATTCAGCACCCCTCTCAAAATCTGGCCCTCTATACAGCTCTGGATCGCAAATTGGGCCCCCTCTGTTTTCACCATCTCCTCCAAAGCCTGGCTCTCTAGGGCCCCCTCTGTGTTCCCAATCTCTACCGGGGCCTAGCCCCTTATGTCCCCCTCTATGAGGTCCTGGGCCATCCATAGGGCTACCTCTGCCAAAGCCTGGCCCTCCAAACCCTCCTCTGTGTGGGCCCTGTCTAAGAGGTGATGGACCATCTATTGGGCCTTCTTGATGTTCATCACCTCTATCAAACCCTGGCCCTCCATACCCCCCTCTGTTTGGACCTGGGCCATCCATTGGGCCATCATTTCCAAAACCTGGCCCTCCAAATCCTTTATGCGGTCTTTGATCTCCCATATCTCTTTGTTCATCATCTATATCCAAATCAGGCCCACTAAATGCTCCTCTGCTCCATCCTGGATCATTCCTTGGGCCGCCTGCACGTTCTCCACCTCTACCAAAACCTTGTCCCCCATGTCCCCTTCTATTTGGTCCTGGGCCATCCACAGGGCCAGTGCTATTAAAACTTGGCCCTCCACCTCTACCAAACATTTGGTCACCATACCCTTCTCTGTGAAAGCCATCCATAGGACCACCTTTATGCCCCCCTCCTCTACCAAACCCTGACCCTCCAAAACCACCTCGTTGTGGTTCTGAATTATCCATGGGGCCTTCTCTGTCAAACTCTGGCCCCCCTTGTGCCTCTCTCAGATGTCCTGGGCCATCCATAGGACCACCTCTATGCTCCCCACCTCTCCCAAACCCAGGTCCTCCAAATCCACCTCTATGGGACCCTGGCCCATCCATAGGCCCCATATCATAATCTAGCTCCCCATGTCCTCCCCTATGATGTCCTGGACCATCTATTGGACCATGACGTTCCCCACTTCTACCAAACCCTGGCCCTCTAAATCCCCCTCTCTGTGGTAGTCCATCCCTAGTGCCTCTGTCAAACTGTGGTTCTCCATCCTCTCCACTCTGAGGTCCTAGCCCACCAATAGGACCATCTCTACCAAACCCTGACCCTTGAAATCTACGGGGTCCTGGGACATCCATAGTGCTATCTCTATCATAATCTGGCTCTCCCAGTCTTCCCCTTTGATGTCCAGGGCCACCTATAGGACCTCCTCTGCCTAATCCTGGTCCTCCAAATCCACCTCTTTGGGGTCCTGGGCCATCCATAGGGCCTCTATCAAAATCTGGCTCTTCATGTCCTCCTCTGTGAGGCCCTGAGTTGTCTATTGGATCACCTCCATTATCCCTACCTCTACCAAACCTTAGGCCTCCAAATCCACCTCTACGGGGCCCTGAGCCATCACCTGGACCGTGATGTTCACCACCTCTGCCAAAACATGGCCCTCTAAATCCCCCTCTATGTGGTGGTCCATCAATAGCGTCCCTATCAAACTCTGATTCTTCATGCCCCCCACATTGAGGTACTGGCCCACCCATAGAACCCTCATTACCAAAAATTGCCCTTTTAAAACCTCCCCTTTGGGATCCAAGGCCATCCAAAGGGCCACCTCTATGCTCTCCACCTCTGCCTAATCCTGATCCTCCAAATCCACCCCTGTGGGGTCCTGGGCCATCCATAGGGCCTCTATCAACATCTGGATCTCCATGTCCTCCACTGTGAGGTCCTGGGTTCTCCACTAGGCCCCCTCCATGTTCCAAACCTCTACTAAACCTTGGCCCTCTAAATCCCCCCCTCTGAGGTGGTCCATCCATAGGGATTCTCTCAAATTCTGGTTCTTCATGGTCCCCACTTTGATGTCCTGGCCCACCCATAGGACTATCTCTACCTAAACCTGGCCCTCCAAAGCTTCCTCTGTGGGGTTGAGGACTGTCCATAGGACCACCTAGATGTTCCCCAGCTCTACCAAACCCTGGCCCTCTAAACCCACCTCTATAGGATCCTGGTCCATCCACCGGGCCTCTATCAAACTCTGGTCCTTCAAGTCCCACTCTTTTAGATCCTGAGACATCCATAGGACCACCTCTATACTCCCCACCTCTCCCAAACCCTGGCCCTCGAAAACCACCTCTATGGGGTCCTGGCCCATCCAAAAGGCCGTTATCAGAATCTGGCTCTCCACGTCCCCCCTTGTGATGTCCTGGGCCATCTACTGGACCACGATGTTCTCCTCCTCTTCCAAACCCTGGCCCTCCAAATCCCCCTCTACGGGGTCCTGGGCCATCCATCGAACTTCCTCTATCAAAACCTGGCTCTCCCTGTCTTTCCAAGTCGTCCCTGTAGTGTCTCTGAGCCTCCATTGGACCACCTCTACCAAAGCCTCCCTTGTGTGGACCTTGGCAATCTATAGGGGTATCTCTATGTTCAAATTCACCAAAATTTGAATCTACAGTTTTATCTCTGTGTGGACCTGGCCTATCAATAGAGGAATCTCTAGGTTCACCTCCTCTATCAAACTGTGGGCCACCATGTCTCCCCCTGTGAGATCCAGGCCCTTCAAATGGCAAACCTCTAGAATTCCTCCCTCTAAAAGCAGGACCACTGTTATTCCATGGAGCATGGAAATCTGCTCCTCTCTGTTCAGGTTGTTTCGGGTTATTAGTTCCAGCTAGATGTCCATGTAAACTGGGATTGGCAAAACTAATGTCAGACCCGATGGTCATGTCTCCTCTTGGATTAAGTCCCATAATATCACCCCCACATCTTATCTCTTGTAATTCAGGAATATTTTGACTTTGAGTAAAAGTCACAGGCCCAGTATTCCAAATGTTTGGATTTCTTTGACTGAAATCTCTTTCTAGACTAGATCTTCTTTCACCCTTCCCAAAGTTTGACTCGGAATGCTGATCTCTAGTTAAGCCTATAAGTGTATTCTGGCTAAAATTACTATTGGCTGACTCTTTATTTCTAATACCCCTGTCAGCATTGAGGTTTTCAGTCATTTGATTTCTGCTACTAAACTGTTGATCATGTGTTCCTTTATTTCTCAAAGTAGCAATGTCTTTATTTGGTTTGCTGAACATATCTTCAAGTTTATTTGTGTTTTGTTTTGGGTCTGTTAAGGTTGGGCTATCATCCCTTGATGCCTGGAGAATATTTTCAAGATCCCCCAAGCCTGGAATAGAATCTTTACATGGGCTGTCTTCATTTTTTGTTGGAGGGGTTTCAACTGCAAAAGGCTTGGGATCATCCAGTTTTTTAATCTCTGAAATTGTTTCTTCAGATTTGAATTCTACTTTAACACAAGCCACAGCAGCTGTTTCCACTAAATCTACTGGCTTTTGTTCATTTAAAAGAGTGTTGCCAAGAGTAAGAATTGGTTGAGAACAACTTTCAATTTTAATATTCTCTTCAGTAGGTTCTAATTTTACATTGTTCTCCATCTTTATAATGTTAGTACTTTCAGATACATCTTCTGAAAATCGTGGCTCTGGATCTGGACTTTGGGGTGAGTCTCTCGTAGGCGGTTCAAGCTCTCGTAGTGGTATTAGACTATCAAGTTTGCCATCCATTAAAAGGTCTCTAGCCCATTTCAACTGTTTAAGGTCACCTGGTGTATTATCATTACTTGCAAGTTGTTCTTGTGTCACCAGGAATGTGAGTAGTGTCTCTTCTGTATCCACATCATTTGTATTATTAGGAGATTGGGAAGGCAAGTTCTCTTCAAGGTTTTTTGCTTGTGTGGCAAAAGCACTAATTTCACTTTTTGCAGCAATTTGACTTAGTTGGGAGTGTTCTCTTCTTCGGCGTGGTGAAAGAGAGGCAGAGTTTTTATTCCTCTGTGATGATGAGGATCTTCTACATCGTCTTGACCGAGTCTGTGAGGTACTGTCTCTCCGTGTTCGATTGGGGCGCTCCGATCTGTCTCTGGATCTATGCCTTGAAATGGTTCTTTCACTTCTGTGGTGTCTGTCTCTGTCTCTCCGCCTTCGGGACCGGGAAGGAGAGCGACGCTGGGATCTTCTGGATGGACTTCGATGGCGGCTCCTTTCGTGATTACTTCGTCTCTTTGGTGAATATTTGTGCCTTTTGCTATGGCCGGAACTTCGTTCATTTTTAGAGACAGACGAATCCCGAGACTTCGACCTGGGCTTCTCTAACATACCAGCCTGAATTTCATCAAAAAGAGATTCATCCTCTGGATCATACGCTACATCAGAATCCCCCACCTCACCAGGAGAGGGAGCATTTTCATTTTCTTTAGAGGCTTCTAGTGTTTCACTTTTATCATTTAAATTGTCTGTTTCATTTATTATTGTAGAGACAGAGTTATCTTTTTCTGATGTAGTATCCAAAACAGGACTGTTGCCCGGTTCCGTTGCGCCACCCTGCAAAGTTACAAGTTTGTTAAGAGGCAGCGCTGATGATGACGGAGATACAAGCGAATCAGAGACTGAAAACTGAGCCATAAACATCCCCACAGCCTCTCTCTGTTTACGCAGAGCCTCTTCCTGTTCTCTTAATTGTCGTTTCTGCTCTTCAATTTGCCGGTTCAGTTCCTCAAGCATGCGCTGTTGTTCAGTCAGGGTTTCAGCTGATATGACCACAGTGCCTGTAGGCACCGCGTAAGCTACAGCAGCTGGAGCAGCAGCTGGAGGAGAAGATGGAGCAGCAGCTGGAGGAGCAGGTGGAGCAGCAGCTGGAGGAGCAGGTGGAGCAGCAGCTGAAGCAGATGGGGCAGCAAATGGGGCAACAATTTGGGTCGGACTAGGTTTAGAAACTGGAGCAGGTGTCACTTGGGGAGAATCTAGAATTGTAGGCGAGTTTGGCTTTGGCACCTGAGTTGTATCTGAGATGTTTTTGGAGGTATTTTCATTTCTAATATCATCAAAGATTGTTTCATCCTCCGGATCATAAGCAACATCATCATTAACATTTTCTGTAAATTCAGGGATATTCTCTTTAATGTCTATGCTACTTTTGGGAACAACACCATATCCACCAACAGGATCATACTCCTCTTCTGGATCATACGGTCGATCTAAATCATCATTGTCCTCTTCCTCTATTTCTTTAACTGTTGTTTTCCCTCCAAACTGCTGTACTATTGGATCTACCATAGACAAAGGACATTTCTTAGATCGGGCTGCTTTTGCAGTGCTACTTGCATCAGAAGATACATTCGCCTCTGTTTGCTTGGTTGAAAATAATTGTTTTAATATTGTTTGTAGTGGCGTTTCATTACTGGAGGTTGCTGTATTGCTTTTAGATGAAGAGCTTTCTTTGCTTGTTTTAGACTGAGAGACAGATGCTACAGATGTGGTTGTAACAGAGGTAGAGTTAAAATTTGATTTGGGAGGTGAACTTGGAGGCGTTATGCTTATGGGAATTTCTGGATCATAGGGCTGGAAGTCGTCTTCTTTGTTTGAACCATAAAGACTTGGAGGTTTCGGTATCCACGAGGGATCAGAGGACATTGACACTTTGGGACGCTTTTCTTCAAGTTCTGTCGACAAGCTTCCAGGACGTTTTGATTTTTGAATGATTGCAAGGCCTAGAAGAAGATTTGGACGGTTCTTTTCAAAACCTGATAAAAGTGACATAAGTAAACCTTAGTTTTTCAATCAGTTTACCTTTTCTAAATGAAATTACATTCTTGAGTACTATTATGTTACCTGGTCCTTCAAGAGGTTGAAGTATGGCTGGGACAGCTTCTTTTGCACTTAGTGGAAATAGGTACATGTCTTTTATAGAACGGCTGTTGTTTGCTACAACACCAAAGCGCCCTCTGCTGCTGAAGTATGAGAACAATGAGACATAGGCAACCTCCTCTTCATCAGTGGCTGGTTGAAATCGGATGACACACAACTCCTAATAAAAATATAAAGAATTTACATGCATTAATGTTTGTTTTAAAATCAACATTCAACATGTTTATCTTGCCTTTGTAACTGAGGTTTTCAGTTTTGCAACATAGTCCCAAACAGTTTTTGGTAAAATCCGCCCACCAATCTGTATTGTATCAGGTAGGTCCTGACAACAACAAAAATCAACAATCAAACAAGAGAGGAAAACTATAAGACACATCACAGACACTGAATATTACCATACCGCTTTTAAATGTTCAGCTGGGCCTGAAACCAAGTATCCTTTTGTGACAAACTTTGCAATGGTCAGCATGTTCAAAAAGCCTTTCCAGAGAATGTCCTGCTTTGAAAGAAACTGTGGAGTCCCACTCTCACAAGAAATTTTAGGAGATGGATTTCTGAAAGAAAATCATACACATTACATAAACTGCATGATACCTATTTTTATATTTGAAATGGTGAAACTATCATTTTACCGTGAGGATGAGCCATAAAGTCTAGGATCTCCTGAATGTGATGGTTTCATGAGGATAGATTTGGGTAATATTGTGGCAGAGGGGAGAGACACAGGTGGAGCAGGAGTGTCATTTAAAGAAAAGTAGGAGTCTGATTTCTGAATTTCTCTATCACTCAGAGCTGCTGAACTGTTGGTCAGAGCAGCATATCTATTAGCTGCAGTGCGAGGATCACGTCTTGTTATGGTTACCGTGGAAACAGCTGGAATGACCACTGGTGTGTATGACTTCATTGGAGCTGACTGTCGATCATCAGAACTTGGGGATGCAGGGGACTCCATGACAGGTGAGGCGGGTGTATCCATGGAGGGGGAGGCGGGAGAGTCTTGGGTGGTGGGTGAAGCGGGAGACTCTACGATGGTCAGAACCGGAGAGCCCATGGTGAAATGAGGCACAGGTGAGTCCATGTCCGGGGAGTCAGGAGGGGCTAGGAGAGGGGAGTCCTCTCCTTTGGACCTTTTCCATAAAGGCTCATGCTTCTCCTCGGAAACTCTCTTTTTTTTCTGCACAGGCTCTCCCACTTCATCTTGTGGCATTTGACCTATAGATAAAGCAGGGAATTGGCAAGGCACTGACAAAACAGTTAGGATAGGTTCATGTGGCATCCTATCATGACGAAGGGTCCACAGTTTAAAATGAAGATTGATGTAGGCTAGAATTCTTTAATAGCAAAAGTTTGGAATTAGTTTATTTACAGTTAATATCTTTCACAAGCAAGAATTAACTTTACTGATTGAACTTTTTTTTTCACAATATCTTAAAAATTTCGTCATGCTCAGAGTTAAGCAACAGGTAGATTTTAATTACCTGCTAAAGGCAATATAAAACATAGTAACATAATAAAACAAGAATCATTACCCTAAAAAAAATTGTGATATTAATAATTTAGCATATTGCCCATCCCTAATGGGAAGGCCATTGAGCCATAACAATTAAATTGTTCTCTAGCCTCAATCTGAAATTGTGACGTCATGCATGACTGACCTGTGCAGATTTTGCATTTGACGTCAAATAGGTGCTTATGATGTTCTGCTGTAGTGTCCTTGAGCATACAAGTGAGAATATCAGGTATAGCACCCCCTCCTTGGTTGGACTGGCTCATCTTTGACTTTATAATAGATTCAGGGACAGTTTTCTTTTGTTCCAGTAAAGGCACATTCTACAAAGAAAACATTATTCAAATTTAAAAACAGCATATAACACGCTATTTTTCTGAAGTAATTGTTTAAAATGTATGCACCTTAGTCCTATCAGTTCTGGTCTGAATCAAACTGGGTAAATCTAGCTTCACTGGTTCAGGCTTTTGCAGTGAAACTCTCACAGATGTTGTGGCCTTCACCTAAAGAAAAAAATATGCATATAGCATTACTTCTATTAAGTTACATTTTTCTGGTTATTATTTTTTTACTATATCATTATCATGCACTAGTAGTATATTATTAGATTACAGCATAGACTTATCAGTATAAGTACTGGTACCTCCTTAGGAGGTTCTGGAGGCTGTATTGCCTGCATATCTTTCTGGCTCATTCTGACCAGTCTGAAGGGGCTGATCTCTCCTTGCACCAGTCGAAACAACAGGCCCTACAATGACCAAAAAACAAATTATTATAAAAATAACAATTAAAATCACTGTAAACATGAAATATAAAACACACTTGTAAATGTAACTGTACCTTATTTTTTGGATCTTTCAAGTTGAACATTATAGTACGATACTTATTCATATATTTGCTGTCTGTGTTACGAAATATGTTGAACATCTCTGTCTCAATATTTGTGACAAGTTTTCCAACGTCATTTTCAGACATGTCCAGCTCCTCACTGTCACACACTCTGCAGAGATGGACACATACTAGTATGTTGGCAACTGATTAAAAACAATTTACATTACATTAAGAGCCTAAAGGTCATAGTCAGTCATCCTCACTCCTCACTCCTCAGTGGTGGTAGTCACAGCTGGCCTAAAGTATACAGATGGACGGCTGCCAATCTGCACTATTCCGACCACCAACACTCATACTAGGCATAGTAGTAAGACATCATCACTTTCTAAAATCTGAAAACCACCCATGTTTCCAGAATAATTTCTTACCTCTTGAACAGGATGCCGACTAGAGAGCGCTGGATACTTTGCCTGATTTGGTTATTGGGCTGCGATGGTGGTCTTGACGAGGGGGCGCTGGGGGCAGGAGGCACGGGCAGATTTCGGGTCTCTGGTTGAACCACAGAAGTAGGAGCAGGGGAGGGCTTCTTGGTGGGCTCTAGGCTTGGACCAGGGGACGTTTTTTTGGTAGGCTCTAGGCTAGGTGGAGGTACTTGGTTGGATCGAGTTTGGGGTGCTGGGGTCTTCTTTGGTATAACAAAAGCAGTCTTTTTGACCATAATAGCACCTGTTTCATGTAGTCTATTGACAGGTGGAGCAGGGGGTGAAGTTTCTGGAGGTTTAGTCTGTTTTGTGATGGGTTGTGAGGGTATTGGTTTGGCTGGGGAGGTGAATGCTATGCTTGGCTTTGGGGAATTTACTTTTGTAGAACTCAGTTTTGAGACATTCTTATTAATGATTGTCTCTTTTGCCTTTTCTGGAGGTTGCTGTTTTAAAGTTGGTTCAGGAGCAGGTTTTGGACTGAGGGTATTGTCTTTAGGAGCAGGAGCAGCTGTAGGGGGAGGAGGTGCAGTTGGTGCAGTTTCAGTAAAGGACTCTTCTGAAATCTGTTCTGAAGGAGTGATGGAGTCTACGACATCTGCAGCAACTCCAAGATCCTCAACAGCAGCTAGAAATAAGAAACAGGAAGCACGGTGCATTTTAAAAATTGAGTTTATGACAAAATTTAACCTAAGATAAATGTTGCCTAGTATTGAACACCCAAGGCCCATCATCGGTTCCTTACTTGGATGCCACATTATGAAATATTATTATTTTTTTAATAATCTAATGAATGGAAACAGTTCAGTTAGGTAACAATTTATGTCAGGGGTCATCAAACAAAGGCCTGCGGGCCAACTCCGGCCCTCCATGCCTCTTTGACCGGTCACCCAACCAATCCGCCCCCATCACCTGAACTAGACCTATGAGGCAATCCTCAAAAGTTGTCGCTACTGCATTACTTTTTGGCAAATAACAACACATCTGCATCATGATTTTTTTTCAATGAAAAATTATATTTATATGAAGTATGTATATTTAAATAATGATATGACATATTTACATTTGAAGCTGAATTTTTGTCATCTGACAGGCTCGAGATCAAACAGTGACAGTCAATGCACACACAGACTTCTGTAGTGCAGTTAAAGACAACAAAATGGCAAGTTTAAAGTATGAAAAGTTGACAGAGAGTGCTGCGTTTTCCAAGAACAGTGGACAACTGATATTTGTTTTGTTCAGTGCGAGGACCGTGCAGTTTATCTGAAGTGTGGCAGTTTTCAAATAATAAAATCTGTGTTGTCAGGGTCATACAATTCTGTTATACAGACTACCTGACACAAGCCCCATCACAGTCAGGAGCGATAATGTGGCCCCCAGAGAAAAAAGTTTGGTGACCCCTGATTTATGTCACTCTGTGTTCTGATGAATGGTGTATCATTGCCTTCCCATTAACACTGCTTTGGTTCATGTAAGTCTGAATGGACTGAAAACCATTACGATGGTCCTATGCACAATGGATGGTTTCACCATTCTTCAAGATATAATGAACATCATCATTTTAAATTATATATTTATACTGTGAACGTACACAAGTATGGGACCTTTCAGTGTGGAGTTTGCATGATTATCTGTGCCTGCATAGGATTCCATTTTTGGTGGGGTCACACTGAGTTCCATCCAGGAACTGAACTGACTGTGAGCACAGTAACAACTCTTGCTGGAATGGAGCAGTGCATCCATTTTATTGAAGAACAGTGAATGTCTGAAAAGGAAATCCTCTTAATTTATTTGTCTATAACCTCTCTTTTATGATAAAAATATATTTAATCAACCAAGACGTTTAGAACAGGCATATCTACTGAACACAACTGTGGGCTCTCTGGACTGGAAAGTCATATTAAGTGTGTATGGCCACTGAACAAAACTTCTGAATAATTTATCAGGCCAGCAAAATAACTCAACCCCCCGAGCTCTCACTGAGATCTGTAGCTGCTCAGCGCTGAGAAAAAACACCTTCATCAAACTCCTGCCACTGCTTCTGGCACATAAAGCAGTTAAAAAAGAAACAAAAAAATCTTTATGGGATATGAAATAGATGGAGATGTTAAATGCAAAAAGGGTAACAATATTGTATGAATACTATTTAAAAGAAGAATTATGTAAATTTCCATTATCTCATCAAATGATGAGGAAACTGAATATATAAAAATGTTATTTAACAATGGGTAAAAGACAGGAATAAATAAAATTATACTTCACCCCCTCCTTTTCGAACATATATTTTCTTCTATATGAAGATTATGAATCTGCATTATTGGCTTTTTTATGCTATATATGCTGCATTACATTATGTAATTGTCTTTATTGTTTTGTCTTGACTTTTTTAAATGCATATCTAAAAATAAACAAACAAACAAAGATTGACTGTGTGTGTGTATATATATATATATATATATATATATATATATATAAAAACTCACAAAACACATCACTATAACTATTCAATAGCAACTGGCTATGTTACATTCATTTGTCTTATTCAGTGTTTTTAACTGAATGTGCTTCCTGATTTGATTTGTATGATTGCCTGAATAAATTGTGTTGAATTTCTTTTTATCTGAAGAACTGTATCAAACATGCATCAAAAAAACTACACTGCTCAAAAAAAAAATTAAGAAACACTTTGAAAACAAATCAGATCTCAATGTGAAGAAATATGTTGGATATCACTGCAAATATGAACAGGGAATGTGTTAGGAACAAAACGAGGTCACCTTTTTTAATAATAATTTAATATAATAAAATTTTCAGCCTACAGAGGCCTTCATTTTAAAGGCTCCCTGAAAATCTAAGTGAAATAATGATGTAGCAGGCCAGTCCATTGTGGTAAAATTTAATTTCTGCAACTCAAAAATGCTTCACAATATCTCGTATGGCCCCGATGTACTTGCAAGCATGTTTTGTTGTGGCATGCTCCTAATGAGATGACGGATGGTGTCTTGTGAGATGTCCTCCCAGATCTGTGTAAGGGCATCACTGAGCTCTTGTAGAGTCTGAGAAGCAACCTAGTGGTGTCTGATGGACCCATACATAATGTCCCAGAGGTGTTCTATTGGGGTTCAATTAAGGGATCTTGAGGGCCATTCAACTGTAACCCTTCATCCTCCAAGTACTGCCTACATACGCTTTGCCACATGGTTCCAGGCATCGTCATGCATCAGGAGAAACCCAGGACCTACTGCACTAGTGTAGGCTATGACAATGGGTTCAAGGATTTCATACCGATACCTAATAGCATTCAGACTGCCTTTTTTCTAACCAGTAGAGATTTGTGTGTCTCTCCATGGATATGCCTCCCAAGACCATAACTGACCGACCACCATACTGCTCATGCTGAACGATGTTGCAGGCAGCATAGTGCTCTCCTTGCCTTCTTCAGACTTTTTCACATAATCACAGGTGCTCAGGGTGAACCTGCCCTCATCTGTGAAAAGCATAGGGCACCAGTAGCAGACTTGCCAATTCTGGTGTTGAAAATGCCAATTGACCTTCATGATGCTCTACTACAGGAAGTTCTCCTAGAGTAACTGCCTGTCTCCTGAAATCTCCATGTTGTGAAGATTGTGTAGGGAGACACATTAAATCCCTTGCAACAGCACACCCAGATATGCCACCCTGGAGAAGTTGAACAATCTGTGCAACCTCTGTAGGGTTAAGGAATTGCCTCATACTCCTAGTAGTGATAATCATTTTACCCAAAGCTAGCACTAGCAGAAAACCAGCCAAAAAAGACCAAGAGAGGAAACTTCAAATGACCTCTACATAACTGTCTCATTGTTGCCACTCTAGGGCACCTGCTGTTCATTTCATTAAAAGAGGTGGCATCCTTATGCTCCTAAGACATTGCTCGGTCCATATTTGTATAGATAACCAACATATTTCTTTTTCACATTGAGAGCTGATGTGTTTTCAAAGTGTTCCTTTAATTTTTTGAGCACTATAGTTAAGAACTGCAACAATTTGAATGGACAATGAACAATGATTTTTGGGAGTTCTTGCTTAAAATGTCATGTTATGATTAGTTCTACCTCAAGAGCAAATTTTTTTATATTCTTATACTTTTGTGTAGTTACTCATACTTAAATGTGCAACATGTTACATTTTTTGTGTTATATTTCTGCCTGCCACAAACAGACATGCTAACTCTACGTGTTTTAGTAACATTCATTCTTTCTTGTCTCCTGTATGTGTTATATGTGGGTTTAATCTTGGATATAATCTATCAAGCTAACCATTTAAGAAACAAAGAAAAGACCTTTTGTCAGAGATACATAAGGGCAAAGTGGTTAGTTTTGATTCTTTTTTTTTGGAGGAGTCATGTTTGAAGCTGAATGTTCTCCCAGTGAGATACCAACACCAGGTAGAGGCCTTTCATCAGAATCAAATGGTATTCTGTGCCATTTATTCCCTCTGTGATTAGATTCCTGAACTTGCCAAAGGTTAAATTCTTTTAGTTTTTTATATTATATTATATTATATACTGGCATATTTAATAACTTGTTCTGTGTGTGTTTGGTCAGGTGACTGCAATGAATATCACTTTAAAAGGGATCAATAGTGTTGACTGAGCCTGGGTGAGAAACGGAAGCGCCCTGTTGAAACCCAATCAAATGAACAGCTGACAATGGTTTAGACATGTCCCCAGGAGATACAATACGGTCCTCAACATTTAGGAAAGGGGCAGTATCAAAGTGAATCAACTTAAAGAATCTTAACATGATTTGATGTTTATATTGAAATGCTGGAGGTATACTACGTGTATGTCTATGGTGGACAGCTGAGCAGTTTCTATGGTGACACAATGCACAAATTTTAAGATCCAAAAGTCTGAAAACAAAATGGATTTAAGCATATCTTCTTGAGCCTGGGATCATCACAAGTGTTCATGGTTCATGTAAGTTGTTGAAGGGTTTGTTTAATAGCACAAAATCAGCTCATCTGCTGTAGTCCAAGCTATACCAGTTCTTTAAGGTTAGACAAAAAAAATCTTAAAGTCTAATTTAAATCACAGCGCTTCAGACACAACAGTGCCTTTGGTTAGCATTGCCACCCCAGGGGCTGTTGAAGACATCAGCTGCAGAGTATCAATAGTGCCTCATTCACTGATGTCAGCATATCTGACCACACATGGATTTGATGAGGGCACATATGTATAGCTACGCAGATAGAAAAGACCAGGCTTGTTCATCACTTCAATATGAAGTGCTACAAATACAAATGTGGCTCAGGTCAAAATCCACAGTCTCCCTCCTTATGTTGTGTTCTTGGGCAAGACACTTAATATGCCTTGCCTTCAGTGTCTGTATTGGTGTGTATGGCAAATAGTCTCTTAATGCAAACTTTGTGAGTGTCCACTGAAGGGAGAACAGCACTATAAGACCATAAACTATTAACCAACATCAGCACAAAGTAGAAGAGAGCAGACCGCAGGCTCACAAACAGTGTGGAGTGACGGGTGAAACCTTGAAAACATGTCACAGCATAAATAACAGCAGCCTGGACAGTGACACTGAAGAGAAGGAGGAAGTGTGACAGAGAAGACCAGGTCCAGGATGAAGTTGTTGAAAACTGACCCTAAGCAACAAAATAAAACTTTATATTATCCAGCAATAAGTGTGTATTGTTCAAATAATCAGTAGATTATTACAGTACAAAAAAAACAAATGATGTTTTAGTAAATGTCCTGCCTCATTATAACCCTGCACCTACAGACCTCTCCACCAGGACTAAAGTCTAATTCAAATGCAGAAGTCCAATGTCTCTGGAGACTCAGTAGTACAGGGAGTTATGCAGTCAAAACAAAAACTAAAGTGACCTACTGATCAGCCTGCACTACTGTAGTGTTTCACAACAGGCTTAATGCCAAAGTGTAAAACTTTTTTGCAAGAAAGTAGAGAGAGAATCTTCATAAAGAATGTGGTTCCTTTATATATAATCATCCATGGTATGGCAAAAGACCTATCTATCCCCCTGGAGAATGTTACAAAGTGTGGTTTATTTCCATGGAGTTATCATGCAGTCTCCACCTCCAGAGAATTACATGACTTACATCACTTTAAGTATAACCCAGTGCCAGTGGTACAAAGACCCTCTTAAAGGTGCTTAAAGGTGTGCTATGTGCATTTTTGTTTGGGCGTCCATCACCTACTTGTTTCTATGGATATGTCACTGCTCTGCCTGAAATGTTCCACAGTACACAGAAACTAAATATTATTCAATTATGAGTGGATTTATAGCTCAAAATTACCTAGAAAAACAGGCATTCTGATCGTGAGCAGGGTTGCCTCTCCTCAGATTTTGACCTGTTGGTCTGGTGTCCATGAAGACAGAAAGATTTCATGCCATATTGTAAAACATTCCAGACAAAGCAATAACATCTCCGCAGAGATGGACACCTTTAACATATTTAGGGCGAGTGTCTGAGTGAAAAGTACCCCTGTCCATCCTGAGACCAGGCTATAAGAGCACCAGGGAGAGAATCCTCACCAAATACACTTTGTGTGGGCAGAGACAGCACTGCCTCTGACTGGGAGTATAAGAACAGTAGTGAGGACTGTAGACCTTTGGACCTCCCTCCCTCTTCTTAGGACTTTGCCCCAAAATGCGGTTTGACCAGGCCAGAAACATCCTGAGGGACCCTTCACACCCATCAATCTCTGTTAGAGCCTTTGCATTTGATGCAGGGAAAACCAGGTTATGCAAGTTTGTTCCTGATGGCTGTAAGACTGTTGCACTCCTTTTAAATGTGTGGGTGCTGCTGATTTTTAAGATCAAATATTCACATTATATTATTATTATGCAGCCGTTTATTTTCTTCTAATTCTTTACAAATACAACAAAAATTTTTGTCGAAACAATATTTAGAGGGTACTAAAATTACTGTCCACAGTACTAAGATATGGACAACACAATGTATACTTGATCCTTGGGCAATGATCCAGTGTTACCTCAGCACATACGCAGTTCCCATGGGATTGTGAGAAGCACATTGTAAGGCACATTTAAAAAAAAAAAAAAAGCTATAAATAGGTATTATTTTTCCTGATCAAGATAACTTAATTGGCATGCAACATAAACAAATCACATAGCAGCTGGTTTACTGTAGACTGAAAAGTCTAAAAGAAAAAAGCACACGCGAACAATTATATTATATTACACATAAGAAAAAACTAAAACTAAATATAGGTAGTCTGAGTGAAAAAGAAATAATAAATAATAATAAATGAAATAAAACTTAATTATGAGTTCAGTTGAGTGTGTTAAGTTAATAAAATAATGAAAAACAGATCCAGTATTATCAAATAGTTTGTAGCTATTGTAAATATTGTATCATCTTGAAAATAAATAGGCCACATGCAATTAACTCAAGGAATTTAGTTATTCTCAAAAGGCACTGCATCACACGACTCACTTCTAGTAAAACATAAAATATATATATATATATATATATATATATATATATATACATATATACATATATAAAGCATTCACTCCACAGACCACTATTTATTATAGAATGAATTATTTTTCTTGGTCAAGGCTAATGTGACTGAAAAAAAAAAAAGTAACAATATTTCATAAAAATAAATGTAATGGCTTCTATTTTTCATATACAGTAACCCTAGCATAGACTGATTATGGAATTGGTGTGAGTGCCAACACAATGCTATGTATGCAATTTACAAAAGAAAAAAAAGTATTACACCTTGTTTAGAGAAACCAGAAAAACACTGATTAAGTGTTAATCAATGCAACACCACACATAAAATGCGTCTCGTCCCGGTGAATGCTCCAATCCCATTTTGTTAGACAGACTTTTGTCACACAAAGGTCTCGACCCTGGTCACCACAAAGTCCCAACAAAGTATGTGGTGTGTGTTTTTATACAAGGCACTGTTCTAGATAATCCTCTATCTCCAAACTACAGCATTATACAATGTACAGACAGGCAATGATGAGGCAACTTTATCTTCAGGTTGTGTTTCATGACCGTGGAGTAAAACAGTTGTTTTCTGAGACATTTAAAACACTGTGAAGGATAAAGGCCAACCAAGGGTACTGCCCAGAAAAAACAGCAAATAATGACAAAAAAAGATACTGTCACTGTTACTCTCATAAAAATCTTAAGGATTGTGTTTGACACAAAAGTAAACATGATATAAGCAGCAAAATTTGTATCAACATAGAGTCATGTCTGGCAGCAGACAACCATTTCTACAGCAACAGTGAGTTTGTGTTTGTAGAAAAATGTATCTGGCAATTTCAGAGAATATGAAAAAATCCTGTTTCATTGTCCAATTTTAATATCTTTAGTGTCATGTCAGTTGTATTTGTCTATGTACACTGCATGAATGAGTGTATAGAGGGCTGAGTGGTTCCTTGATGTTCAGTGCCTTGAAGGTAGAAAAGTGGTATACAATTGTGCCCATTTATTTATAATTCATAATGAACTGTACTGTCATTTTGTAATGTGTAATTTTTTTCTTTTGAACTCTGGTCACACAAATTGCTGACAGAAAGTAGGTTGTAGCTAAATCTGGTACAGAGACTGTTTTCTTTTGTAAAATCAATGTTACAAGGTCCCTGCTGAATAAAAATTTAAACAAAAATGGCCAATTCACCAACTATATTTTTACTATGTGATGGTGTTAAAATATTTAAATACTAAAATACTGCTTTAGTATCCAGTTTTAATTATTAGGAATATTGTGATTTATAGTGGTCAGACCATGGCACTTTCTGTGCTTGTTCCAAACCAGGATGAATGCAGAAAGGTGTAGGAGGACCAAGCACCAGAAGACCCTCATCAAAACAGATGATTTTTGACAGAGAAACACAGGTGTTTTTCAGGAACTGCTTCTATGTGTTTGCTACTTTTCACTTCAACAAGTCCCTCCTGCCCATTATTTTACTTTGTGATGTGCTGAATGTAATTTTGTAAGTTTATTGTATAATAATAATAATAATATAATAACCTTCTGTATTATGAGGTTCTATTCTTGTAAACCAATGCATTTTTACTTGGCTGGTAAGAATTTTAGACTAAAGCTATAGTGACTAATTGAATGCGCTCAGATGAATCCTCGTAGCAAAATGTGGTTTTAGATGTCCTGCACAGCTCCATACCAGTCTTAAAGTGCAGATGAGTGCAGGTGACATGTGCACAGTGTTGAATCAAAGACTGCTCTTGATCTTGTCATGGACTTGCTTCAGTTTCTTCTCAGATGCAGAGATTAAATCAGTTTATGTAATGCTATCAGTGTAATTTGAAAGAAGTAAGAACACAGTCAGATTTCACTTGTGGTGTATGATGACATTGATTTCTTTGTCTTTTCAGTTTGAATCATGATTGTGGAAGAATTACAGAGAGCTGCCACTAGAGGGTGATGGTGATCTATATATTTTATGTTGAATCATAGAGCATACCATGCAAGGACTGAACCACATCAAATAACATATGGAGAATAACAGGGACAGAAGCAACTCCCAGTATAATGCAACGTCAAAGTAACTGACCATCCAATGTACCACCTTAATGTCAACCGTAGCCGAAACACTGCATCAACAGTGTAATCGAATATGACCTGCAGAGGGGGTGTTCACCAAGCAAAAGAACCTCATACTGAACAGGTTGGGTCACAAGTGAAGTCAAAGAAAAATTACACAAAAAAATTAAACAACTGAAAACTACCAACAACTACTAATGTAAAACATGGGCGGTGATGTGTTGGATGCAGTTTTGTCAAAATACTAAAACTAAAATAATAATACTATATTTAATATTACCATCATATTACCACCTGATCTTATAGCAGTACTGCTATAGATTAATACCATTAAAAAAAAAACGTATTCAAGAAAAGTAAAATTTGCCCTGTTTTTGTTCCTGTTTGATCCATTTTTGTTTTTTTCCAGTATGAATACCTGTTCAAATGAGTTTCTAATTTTGTTTCTATTTTTAATATTGAGTAGTATCTGATGGATATCAGCACCTTTGGTATCCCATATTTGGTGGAACATTTGCCCTCATAGTCATGGTACTGTGCACTGTGCATTGTGCACACAGTGCGGAGCTGAAACTCAGAAAACACTGAACCCTCTTCAGAATGTGGAAAATCAAATTCTGGCATGCAAGATACCACTCATGAGACAAATTAAATTAGGAAAAAAAGGGGAAAACATTTGAGAGCAGGTGAATAATTCCTAAAACTAAATTAAGATAATTTATAGTTAGTTAACTAAGTTTAGGAACACTTCGAATACCACTTTGTCTGCCATGATCATTTTCAAGCATAATAAATTCAGAATGTTTTTTTTTGTTTTGTGTTGTGTTGAGGATAACTGATGTGATGTATTCTCGTATGTGATCCATATATGCATGTGTGGATGTGGCATGAAGAAATTATTTTGAACCTGCAATTGTTCAGGTAACAACAGCCCCTGCATGTTTTTTGCTGAAATAAGTGTTTTAGTGAATGCAGCAAAAAGACTTTTGCTATTTAAATGTAACCAAAACTACAGAAGAATCTAAACTAAACGTCTGCTCACAAAAGCCAATATCCAACCAGCAGTATTATTTCTGACACTGATGACTCATAAGATGTTCATATACACCTTTTAGTGGCACAGTGGTTGCATATGGTTTCAATCGGCTGATCCTCATGCTACAGTTGACACTTGCCTATTTAATGAACCTAGATGGATTGGACTTGTTTAGTGTTGCACTTATGTATATTGCAAAGAGGGCTACATGGTATGAGACTATGGTGACTAACTTTGCAGAAATGGTATAATGCTGGTTTCTTTCTTCTTTTGAGAACAATTAAAATTATAACCACTAACATCATGGTTTCAGAGGTAGTCTTATGGACACCGTTTTTGAAATGAAGATGCTTTAACTCCAGAAGTAAAGTGTCCAAATGACCTACTCTGAAACTTTTTCTGCAGACAGTGACATTATGACCATGAAAACTGTTAAACAGATGTGTACATTCCTGTACATTCTGTTGCTTAGTTACTTCTACATATATTGGCAATATCAAGGATGATGATTTGTAAGAAGTCCTAAGTGTGCTAAACTTGATCCTTCAAAAAGACAGGATGAAGATGGGATGCCAGAAAGAAAAGTACAAAATTAGTGATAGCAAAAATAGGATATAGAACAGAATAATAATATTTGCACTTAGACTTGAATTGCACTGTCTCAGAAAAAAACAAAGCAACAATGAATGTGAAAAATGTATCAACATTTCACTAAAACTACAATAAATATCTTATTTTGGTCGGTTCAGAAATTATAGATTGTGGCAATGCAGTTGCTCAATGTCTGTATGTTTCATTGCATTTGGGTACAGAGTGGCAGCTGCTTCCCCGTCAGGACAGATTTTTACCACCAGTGGTCATTAAAAAGGTATTCATGGATAATACATGGAGACTAACTAGAAAGCTTCCAGTTGTTTATTAAAATCTCTACGTTCCTACTGTTTTTATCCTCACATAAATCTTTGACACTCGTCTCCACAGGGACCTTAGCATTGATGAGTCTTCTTGAATCCACTGCACTTTGTACAAGAGCAGAACGGTCTTCTTCCTTCTCCTCACCCATTGCAGATTTCAGTGTCTATCATTATCAGATCTGTATATGTATTTGTACAGGGCGTCAGAAAGAATCTAAAAACCCTAAACCCTGAAAATTAATAAAGGTTTTGAGCAAGAAATGTAAAATAAGCGGATATGACATTTGCTTGTAGTTTGTGAAAAGAATTAACTTAAATATGCATTTCTTTTTATGTTAGTTGTGAGAGTATTTAGAAAATAACTTGACAAAATGAGAATTTAATTTTGACTGCTATATTTAGTATAAATAAACCTACAGTACCTATTTTCTTCAGATCAATTCAAAGACTCCTGGATGGAACGGGTGGACACTTTCCCTATTTTCCATATTAAAAGAAGACAAAACCGACTTGACTGTTGTCAAGTGTTGGGGAGCAACTCAATGTTTCAGTACCACACTCACATTGAAGGAGTTTGGTGTATGGGTCACATAATTACCAGGAGAACTCTCTCCATTCAGGAATTATCAGAAAATGTCTATGTACAAAAGCACAGTGTCCAGCCATATAGCATTTTCATTGTATTCTACAGAGAAAGTTGCCTTTTACTTATTTATTTCAATGTAATTTAGAGGCAGGATAAAACGGAGTAAACCAATTGAGGATAAGACAACTGTGATACTTGCATCTCTTCTACACTAGACACAGCTGCGACTTTCTACAGTTGTAAAGACATCTGGGTTATTTAAAACAGGAACAGAAAATAGTTGCAAGTCACTGATAATGTGACCACAACCTGGCTGTTGCGGTTTAGGAAAATGACTTTCTGGTAGCGATGCCCCAGCGGAAATCAAATCTGTATGGATCAATGCCAAACTAATTTTCTCCATATAGAATACAATGAGACATCTCCACTACAGTTATATTCATAAGAGTTTGCCAAAAGCAATCTCTTTGCATGTTTAGTGAACTGCTTGGGCACATTCAATGGGAACATTTGAGTCGGCTGAAACAAACTGTAAAGTGATACTTACCGCTGCTGACTCCTCAGAGCAGTGGCGTTGTGTGGTTTGTGTTGTGTAATGTGTCAAGTGCTTATGTTGTGTAGTATGTGTCTGAGTGGCTGGTGGTACATACAGGCATTATACTGTGTAGCCTGAGCCTCAGTGACACTGGGGTCACAGGTTTGACTGGACTCTGACTCTGAAGGCTTGTCCTCTTCCTTCGTCTCCTCACACACTTCTCTGTTTGCAAGTCGCTTAGACACCCTACTCCCCCTCTGGGCCTGCAATTACACATTTAAAGATACGGAAAGTGGTCTATTATTTTTCAGTTCTTTTTTTTTTTTTTCCAGTGGGCTGAATGTATACTTAACTTTTGTAATGGTGTTAATTCCCTCTGCAGAACACTACACATCTATTTACATAATATGTATAAGTCTAAATTACAGGGTTAACAGGTTTTATACAAATATTGTTCTAAAACCCATTTGATTCCTTGTGTTATGCATTTTAGTAGATTTCCCAGATGTTAGTGCTGCTAAAAAGTGCACTGTAAAATATTGTTGATTTTTACATCTAAAGTGTATAAATAATCATGAAAATATCACCATTAAAATATCTGACTAATAGAGGTAACAAAGCCTAACCTTAGCAGGGGCTCGAGCAGGGGCAGCTTTCCTCTGCGCTCGGGCTCTGGTCTTGGGTGCTTTGGGCACAGACAGGTTCTTGATAGTGGCGGCAGCGTGCTGCATGATGCAGTCACTGCCGCAGTAAACAGACTCGGGTAAAGCAGATTTGGAGCAGCCAGGTCCGATACAGACTGGAGAATTGGAGTGAGACACTGGGGTTGGATCTGGTTCAGTTTTGACTAATAAAGGGCTCTCCTCCACCTCCATCATCTCCAAAGTGCTCTAAAACCACAAGCTTAAGTCAAACTTCAAGAGATTCAAACCTATTAGCAAAACAAAATGCCCACATATACAACAGCATTATACCCAAATTGTGTGGCAATATTATGTCAATGCTAGCTTTCCTGACACTTACATCTATCCATCTATATTGGATTGCGCATTGCACTCTACTCCACATTTTTTCGTTTTGTGAGTGTGTATGTGTAACTGTAGGCTCAATGGTAGCTTTTCCTCAGAAACAGCCAGATGAGCTTTTAGTTTTCATATTTCACAATAAGTCTGTGAAATCAATCAATCAGATCAAATTTTGATTGAGACTTTTATATATTCTGATATGCTTAGGTATTTTGAATTGAAAAGTCTACAGATTATGTCAGTAAAAGCAAGTAGTTCTGAGCAGATTTTTTTTTGTTACCTGCCATTCATTAAAAGTCTGTATTGTATATATTCAGGGAATTAATACTGAAAGACATATGGTATTAATTGCTTAAGCCAGAATAAATTGTAAAATTACAGATAAATGGAAAGATTTTTTGCTATATTGCTCTGCCCTATTTCAAAATACTGCACTAAAGGTTAAATAACACATTAAATACAATACAATCGTGGTCAAATTCCCTCTGTTGACATGTGAAAATGTTTATAGCCCCACACTAGTATGTATGTAAAATTTTACATATTTTTTTCACCTGTGTTTGCAGATTCTCTTGTTCTTCACTGTCCTCTGCAGGTGGACTGTGCATTAGGCAATTTAAAGGGCTCATCCCGAGATCAGGCTGAATAGTGAGATCTGCCTGGAGGAGGTTTGGTTCAATGCAAACCAAACATATATA
>NW_026571515.1:33165565-33340565 GCF_026225935.1 Boleophthalmus pectinirostris | reverse complement strand
ATGAAAACTTGACAAATGTCTTTTGAAGGCTTTATTTTGAATTACATATGTTTTTTGAATGTTGAAAGCTGCTCACAATTGAATAGACTGTCACCTAGCCACTGGTTTGTACTATATAATAGTGTAACAGTAACAATCCCGAAGGGTAATAAGATGTATATACCCAGAATATTTGGTATGCATAATGTTTTCACAAATCATAATCTCTTTTGATGGACATTTGTGGGCATTTTGCTCTCTTTAGGGAAACAACCTTTTAATTACCTATGTTTTTGGTTCAAATGGACAAACTGGGACACATTACTGGTTGCTTTTATAGAGATATATATTTGAATATTGAACTAGAATACGCTAAGTGCTTTCTCCATGGCCATTTTGGATTTTCATTAGCACAAAAATGTTTAATGCTGCTCACAATTGAACAGACAATGTAATCTGTTCACTAATTTGTGCTGTATATTTATAACATAAAGAAACTGGCAAAGAAAGAGTCAATTTGCTTAACATTGGTAAATACATGTAGAAAATCCAACAAGCTCAAGGGGCTATTCGAATACTTGGAACTGAAATATAGCCTACTCTTATTTCACAATTACTCTTTGGATTTTGCAATAATGGTAATTTTTGTGCCCTTTTAAGTTCAGATATGTCTAAGAGCAATTTAAAATGATAGTTTATTATATAACTGTGCAAATTACTCAACTCAATTTTGAGTTTTAAGGCACACTGGTGGAATCCAATAACTAATTAATAAAAGTTGGCCAAGTTAACTGTAATTACAGGTTTAACATAAGTGTGTACATCTTTTAGTGCATATTTAAATTCCAGCAACACAACAGCAGCTCACAGATATATAATTGATTATTATAGGATAGCCTTTGTATTGTCCAAATTTACTTCACTATGTAGTTGTGAAGTATAAATATAAGTATAAGTATAAATACCAGTCACATCTGCAAATCAAATACATGTAAACCTTATGGAGAAATGCTCTTCTGTGTCATAGTTAAAGGTATTTAATGTCCATAATAATCATAGAGTGACCAGTGGATGTAAAGTAACGTTATACTGACCTCTGCAGGCAGAAAACTAGCATACGCGAATCATAGAGGTCTTCATATAAATTCAACGACAAAATGAAAATAATAATAAAAGCCATATATAACATTAGCTATATGCTTTAGCAATGTTAGCAAATTGTGATTACTGTGATTTTAGTAGCTCCCCTCGACGCAAAGCAAAACAGATGTTATCTGAGCACATTTTTAGCGCAGCAGGGGGAATTGAAATATATAGACACGACATTTAGCTTATTTTAATGCCAATATGACCACAAAGGTTAATCAAATGTACTGTGTTTTATGCAAAAATAGCATACGGAAGGACTGACCTGCAGAAATCGCCGGGTTGAACGCACTTGAATGGGGCGGGAGTGAGTAAAAACAGCGCTGGGGTCTCCTTCCTTTGCGGTTTCGCTTTTTCCTTGTACGTCAAAGGCGCTGGGCGGTTCATGAATGGACTTTTCAAGTGGGAGGGCCCCTCAATACTGGACTTTAGTAGGCAGGGAAAAGTGGGTGTAGAGCTAGTGTTTGCATTTTCTTCATGTCTGTTTTGTGCCAGGCAACTGATATCCAGCAGCTGGGAAGCAAAGGCCGTGTACAGCGGAGGAGCAGCAGCCGGGGAAAGCTAGCCCCAGCCCCGCTAGTGACAGTGACGGAAGCCCGGGGTCTGTAGTGGAGAGATCCGTGTTGTAGACAGGGCCATGGGGTTCCGTAAGAAGAACAAGAGCCCACCGGTGCTAAGCCATGAGTTTGTTATCCAAAACCACGCGGATATGGTGTCGTGTTTGGCTATGATAATCCTTCTCGGCCTGATGTTTGAGGTGAGCTTCTACTACTGGAGTGTGAGTGAGTGGTTAGCATGTTAGCCGCAGATGCTAACTACCATTAGCAGACGTGACAGCAGTCCAAAGTGGAGACTAGACTGCAGCTAGCATGTCTTTCCTTCTCATGTGTCCTGAATTTTGCCAAGGGAGATGTCCCTGCTACTATTTTCTTAACTAGTCAGCTAATGTGCTGTCTATTTATCTCAATTAATCTTGCTTGCCCCTTTTAAATAGGTACTGCTGACACTACAAAGTATTATTTACCTGTCCTCTCCTTGTTTTTCTTGAAGCATAAACCAAAAATAAAACCATATAAATGCAAGGTAATGCTATTTTATCTCATGTTCTGTCCAAATCATGAAATATATTTAATTGCTTTGTTAATATGTTCAGATGACACTAAGTACTGGAATGTTCTACAGTAGGAAATTAAACTTATGTATTTTGCATAAATTCAACTACATGTGTTCTTATTCCCAAACAATAATTACATTTTGGAGATAGGTAAGTTTAAAGTCATACTGCGGAACATTCCAGACAAAGCAATAACATTTCTATGGAGACAGGCAGGTCTGCTCCAGCAGCAGTTACATCGTGCACTGCTTTGATTAAAAAAAAGAGAATATAATATTGCTGTTAAAATAAAGGCTCTATGTAGAAAACCCCATGTCATCATATTAGATTTCGTATTTTGTTATGGCATTGAAAAATCTATGCTAGTTTGAGCTAAACCAGGTCTAAATCCTGCCTAATCATCATCATGCACAAATGTGTAATTTCAATTAAATATATACTCAAACACCATAAGAGTTTTTACAACGTTACTTTATCATTTAGAAAGTTTTATGTCATAAAGTTGGTCTCATACTTGAGGAAGGACAATCTATTAGAGTGTGAACGATCGTGTATTAGGGATTTTGTCCACCATGGGTCGTGGTGTCTGTGTGTGAATAGTCATAACATTTTCCGAGAGGTCCACAGCCAGTACTTTCAGTAAAAGCATGTTGTTTGAAGTACAATTCAGTCAATGGAGGAGGTAATTTGGCTTCTTTTGGGTTAAATGGTACTGATTCAGTCAAAAGTCTACAAATGGCAATACAAAATCTATTTTGTGTTGCCATTTCACTCAGCCCTAATCCCTACCCTAAACTAGGTCTAATTAATAGTGTTACATGGGCTTAACCAGATGGTTACAACAAAAACATGGCCTGAAGGAATTTACGGCCCACTAAAGACTTTTGTAATCTGATTCTTTGTTGTGTCTTTTCATCTAGTCGAATTAAAACCTTTTTTTTTTTTTTTCATAGGTGACTGCAAAGTTTGCCATAATGTTCATCACAGTCCAGTACAATGTAACACAAGTCTTAGGTAAGGTAAATTTGTGGTTTTAAGATTTTAATTATTTTTAAGGTATAGACTGGTGGTTTTGGCATGTCCTTTTTTTTTTTTTTTTTTTGCAGATGAAAAGCAAGAAGCAGTGAACCTTTACCAATATGGGCCTAAAGATGTGGCAACCGTGTTCTTCTACCTTCTAATCGCAGTCATTCTTCATGCTTTGATACAAGAATATATTCTGGATGTAAATAGAAATAACGTAACATACGTTTTTTTTTTTATCAAATGTGGAAATACATCTTTATGCAAATATATATATTTTTTAATCTGTGCAGAAAATAAACCGGAGATTACACTTATCAAAAACAAAACACAGTAAGTTCAATGAGTCTGGACAGCTGGCTGCATTTTATCTCTTCTCCTTCATCTGGGGCTGCAGCATCCTCACAGCGGTATAATCTTATCTGAAGCACTGAGTTTAGTGTTTACACTGAAGTGCTCATTATAACTCTGTGTATGTCTATGTATGTGTAAATTTTACAGGAGGATTTTGCCACAAACCCGACTTTTCTGTGGGAAGGGTACCCTCACACACGCATGGTGTAAGTCATTTTCTATCATCTTAAATTTTTTTTTGACAAATATCTTTATTACATTTTTGATATAACAAAAACAAAACATGTATAAGGGCAGAAAAAATACACAAAGCCGCACTGCAATGTAAACATATTTCCAGACATTAAGAAAAGAAAAAAAAAATATGTATAAATAAATGGACGGTGGCCTATATAAAAAAGTTATGCTATGCTAATATATTTTGATAAGTGATCCAGGAAAGGTTGCCAAAGGCAAAACTCTAACCTTTATCCTCCAGATCATACCGAATCTTCTCCATATACAATATTAGTTAATTCAGTTAACCACATCTTAAATTGAGGAACTGTATCAGTTTTCCATAAGGTTAATATAACTTTTTTGCGCAGAAGAGAAGGGAAATTCCCATACCTTTAGTCCCAGAGCCAAAGATTTGGCTAAAGACTAGACTAAAGAGCATTCATACATTATCATCTTTGATTTTAATAAAATACATCTGAAATAAGAATGACACAAAAGATAATTGGCTTTTCTCTAGTTTTCAGGTCAAGTTCTTCTACATTTGCCAAATAGCGTACTGGCTTCATGCACTTCCAGAGCTATACTTTCAAAAAGTCAGAAAGGTAATATTTGTTATTTATTATATTTCATTCTGAAATAATTAGATTAGCATGTTATGTTAACATGGGCATGTATTTTGTTGTTCGACAGGAGGACATACCACGTCAGCTCTATTACATTTGCCTGTATGTTGTCCACATCACTGGTGCCTATGTTCTCAAGTGAGTCTCATCAACTGAATGTGGTCTTGATGCTTAAACATAATGCATTTATAATCTCTGTGTTCAGCCTTCACAGACTGGGCCTGGTGCTACTTGTTCCTCATTACCTGGTGGAGCTCTTGTTCCACGCATCACGGCTCTTTTACTTTAGTGACGAAAACAAACAGAAAGGGTAATTTACAGCAAATTCAGTCAAATATATATTGACCAAAACCACACTAATGTAATGTGTGTTTTTTTTTTTTTTTTTTACAGTTTTACTCTGTGGGCTCTTCTCTTTGTTATCGCTCGTCTGCTCACTCTAACACTGTCAGTTCTGACATTTGGGTTTGGACTTCCCCGGACTGAAAATCAGGGCTTCTCTTTAGTAGAAGGAAACTTTAATGTTCTCACCATAAGGTCGCTCACACATATATGTGCTTCAGTTCTGCAGGTCCCATCACAATTTATTTCTGAATGTCTTCTGTCTTGTTTTGTAGGATGACTTGTCTAGCAGCCATATGTCTGACGCAGGCCTGGATGATGTGGAAATTCATCAACTTTCAGTTGAAAAAATGGCGAGAACATAGCCAGAACCAAGCGTCAAAGAAGAAGACAGTGAGCCCAAAGAGCAAGCCTCCTAAGAGAGAGCCCATACGAGGTGTGTGTCAAACTGTGGTTTAGTGACATGGTTAAGACTCAGTAACTCAGTGTAATTAGTCTGTGCTTCTTTACAGGAGGCTCGGCAAACGGAGTCGTAAAGTCAGATGAGAAAATGTCACCACGGGCCAGAAAAGCCAAAGCTTCATAGTCAAAGTTACATGTGACGATGCATAATTACAAAAGATTATTTTTAAATCCTCTCCAAAACTAATCGTGCACAAAGAAACATTTCGTCCACTTTGGGCGAGACTCTTTGGGGAGTCGTCAGTGTTACTGCATAAAAAGATTATTATTCACAGCGGTCTGTGTAGGTGAGGTATGGCAGGGCAGCATTGGTTTTGATGCTTTAACCAGTAGATTTTTCTCTGCAAAGTGTCCTTGATGTAAAACTACTATCACCGTCAGGTACTTTCAACTGACTGAATAATTTGTCTTTGATTGGACTGAAAAGTATGTGGGCAAAACTAATGTACAGACGAACTGTACAACTTATGATTCATAATTAAGAGCCTTAGTCATAAACCACACACTGGGCGTTAACCCCAAACAAGGTGTGTTGTAATATTTGATCGAGCTGAGATGACAAACCTGAATATTAATGATCCTGACCTGCCATTGTCTGAAAGAGCCTTTGAAATCCTCACCATGGATGGAGGCACTTAAACTTTTATTATTGCTCTGGTTCTAGACAGACTGAGCCTGGCAAACTTTATATGAGAACTGTATCTGTGATGCTGTAGTGAATGCATACAGCTAACCCTTTATAATGGCATGACTGGCACCTGAGCAAACCCAGTCTTTATGGTAATGTTGATGCATGAAGGTTTGAGGCTGAATTTGGCTCTTACATCCTGGTCTTGTTGCATCTCTCACATTCGGGACACAGATAAACTTCTATACTTAAACACACAAGCATTCAGTGGCCTTTTCAAATTGCTGCAAGAGGATTTTGTTATTTATTTTACTCATTTACAGTTTTATTTTTTATGCTTTGAGAACTATAACCAGCAACACAGTGGTACAAATGCGGTCAGTTAAATCAAATCAAATCTTTATTCAAGTGTCCTTATAACGTCATTTGTAACATTTGTTAGTTTGAGTTGCCTTCTTTGTTAAAGGTACACTGTGTAACTTTTCTGCTGGAGGATCCGCCACCTGCATGATGTTACTGCTTTGCCTAGAGTCTTTCACAGTATGGCTAGTGGTAGTTTTTTATTGCTTTCAAAATACCTTGAAAACATACATTCTTGCTGTGAGTGGACTAGTCTCACCACAGATCTGACATGTAACTTGGCTTGATGGTGCTGGAACTGTTGTTCCCATGTAGATAAGTTTAATATTAAAACTAAAATTCTTGCTCAAATAAAAGGTGCAAAAGCTCTCAAAACTATTACTTATCTTTATGTATCTGATCCAAATTGCACTAACCAGACTAATTATGCAGAAAAAGTACTAGGAAAGAATGTATTTACATATAAGACAGACTTGATTTCAAAATCATGAGTTTAATCTGCCTCTTTTAACCAATAAATAGCAAAAATGCAAATCTTCAGCAAACTCACTAACTTACCCTTTCTGCTGCTGTTCCATAAAAAAAAATGATTTGTCGACTACTACAAATTTTGGTCAGCTAAGACTAAGACTAACTAACCAATCTGACTACAAGCTGTAATATACTGTGGAACATTCCAGGCAAGGCAATAACTAGATAAGGAGGTGTGGACCCTCCACCAGAAAAATTACAGAACACACCTTTAAGTGATCAGGGGCTCTTCTCTGAATCCGTTGCCTCCCATTTTAAACCATGGGAGGCCTGTTATGTGTGAATGTTGTATGCTGGTATTGTGTTTGTGTCCAATATGGTTTTGCCTGCTATCACTATAGTGTATTAACCAACTCGGGACACTGATTATGACAATGACAACAGTGTTTATTCTAACTCATCAGTTTTATATCTCAAACGTATGTCTTGTGTGAAAGCATGACATGTGACAATCGCTGACGCCCTCCCTTTGGTTGATGGATGTATTCAGTTCACTTTGGCTGGCAGAGAGACAGAGTTTGTACGGAGAGGTGTGATCTATGGGTTACTAAATGCTTATGTGTAACTTGTCTATCACTTACAAACGCCCTTGGCTGGGAGAGATTTTTCATTTTGCCAAATTTGGCGCACGTCCCGTTGCTTCCACCTTTTCAATGATTCTGGCATTGCTGTTGCGAGTTGTGTATTCCTGAATTAGTCTATTTCTGAAGCTCTGTATTGATAGTTTGATCAGAACAGAGGAGGCTGTGGTCTACATAGGGCTAGGCGATATGGTGATAATAACTGAATCGTGATCTTGTTCCTGTGATTATCTGCTATTTTAGTAATAATGTGATTCACTATTTCTCTGTTTGAATGCAGTTGTCAGCTCTAACGTGAGATACTTTTTCCTATTCGTCAATCTCTGTAAACCTCTGGTTAAATCCAGCTGTCACTCACCCAATCATAGTGAATTGTGAACTTTCAGATAGAACAGATTACTTTATTTACCTCTTAAAGGCTATAGGAAAATCCAAAATGTATGTGATATATATATTTTGCCATATACCACTCCTCTAGGTCTAGAGTAGGGAGGGAGAAGAGTAGGTGTGTGCCCTTTACATATGGGATTAGAGATTGTAGATGCATCAAAGCATGATTATGTTGTTCTGGAGATGTAAAAATTAAAAAGAGAAACATTTAGTGTAATCTCCTGAACAAGTGCCATTTATTCACTGTTGTGGTTAATTTTATGGTCCATTCATAATTTGTGCGATACTTTAACCTCAGTCAAGACAGATGCAACTGAGATAAGGCTAAAACAGGAGAGCTTCATTTTTGCTAATACAGTATTGCCCACCCCTATATGGGATCATGATCTGTTGGGGTGCAGCAGTGTCACAGGAGGGAGGGTGGAGCAGGGACCCATAAGAACCAGCCTGTTACTAAACTGTCTCAGATATAAAAGAAAAAAATCCTACACTGTATCTGTCAGATTTTTAAGATATTTTTCTAAAGGGGAGATGTACTTCACTCTTGTTGTGTAAACCTGTGATGGTTTGTTTTGCATCCATGTCAATATGAATTGTCTTTTTATAAAAGATTGAAGCTTGCTGGACTGTTAAGTGTGGGTCAACAGTGCAGTGTGAGTGTTACTTCACCTTCTTCATTGCCTTATTATTAAAGGTCTATGTTACGCAACATTGACTCTTGTGAGCTTTAAGCCATGTTAGAATGTTGTTACCTCATCAAAAACATACCTAGTGTTATGTTTTGTCTACGTCTCCCTCATCTTCCACCTTATGATGTCATGAAGTGGTATTTTTCAAGTTAACAGCCTACCTTTTAATATTTTGGTCAGTAGACATTTGCAATTCCACAGCTGAAATTATCCAAATGATTCTAGTGAAGGCGTGTGGAGTAGAGAAATACAGTGAAGCTCTTCCTGTATTACAACATGACATCACATGGTGGAACAGAGTGTTTTCATTGTGAGAGAAGAACTCAGGGTTTGCGTGCTAAACTTGTGTGAATGAAACAAAACACAACTGTGGGTATGTTTTTGATGAGGAAACGTGGATACAACATTATAACATAGATCAGAAAATAGCGTAATATGGGCCCTTTAAA
Source organism: Boleophthalmus pectinirostris (assembly GCF_026225935.1). Taxonomy (NCBI): domain Eukaryota; kingdom Metazoa; phylum Chordata; class Actinopteri; order Gobiiformes; family Gobiidae; genus Boleophthalmus; species Boleophthalmus pectinirostris. The sequence goes on along the minus strand of NW_026571515.1, from coordinate 33,331,675 downwards.
TTATTTTGGCTCAAATATAGTGCAGGGTAAGGCCGCTGCGTATTCACAAGACTTCAACACTTTACTAACACTTAAAGAATAATTAATTTGACAAATAGCTGTTTTTTGTCGCTGAATATTGACACTGCAGCTCACAGCACTGTCAGCAGATATGCCACTATTGAAGCACTGTAACTTCTCAGCTTTTGGATACCTTTGCTTTCACTTTAAATCACTTTTTCTTAATTTAAATGTATTGAGTTTCTGGTAAAAAATAAGCTACTGTTCACAGCAAAAACTATTGAGTATTGTTGACACCTGTTGTGTTGTATGCTCTGGGTGAGTTTTCTGTGCTGCTTCAGATCTGTTACATTATTTTGTCCACATTTATTTATGCAATTTATGTTCATTATGTTCTTGTCACTTTTTTATTTTATGTTTAAATAAAGCCTTTATTCATTAACCAGACTCTTACGCAATTAATTATAAATAGGTCTACCATTTAGTATTTTTGATAGGAATAACAATACAAGAAGAAACAAAGTGAGATTTTGTTATGCAAAAGTTTAGTCCATCCATGTTCTTTTTATGTTGATGGGAATAATTTTAGAGGGGCCACCACAATCTCTTTTATAAACAGGAAACATCCCTCATATTTAAGGATGTAACAATAACCGAAATATCATGATATCGTATTGTCAAAGTTCTCACAATAATATCGTGGACCATCACAATATATCAAATTACAAGTCTCTTTGCTTAAATTAAGAGTTATGGTGCAGCAATAGCTAAAAAAAAGACAGAGGGAACTACATAGACCATGATCCTTTGTTACATTTTAGTGTAAACTACAAGAAGAAATAACAGTTCTAAGCACTTTTAAGTCTTAGTTCTTTAGATTCAGTCTTGTCAAGGCATTTTAAGGGGGAAAAGTAGCATATTAGCCTCCACAAAATATTGCAATAAATATTATATTGTGAGCTGTATATTGTGAAAATATACCGAGAGATTAATAGTGAGCCTCCCCACCATATCGTGAGCTTTGCCATGATATTGCAATAAATATCATACCGTGACGTTCATACCGTGATGATATCATATCGTGAGACGTGGATATAGTTATACCCCTACGCATATTATTGTTATTTATTTGGTAATTGTTGTGATTTATTTTGTAGATTTAGGCCTAACTATATTTATAAGTGAATACATTATAAGACACGTTACTGTATTTTTGCTTGAGTGCAAATTCCCATTAGACTTCTCTTTCCACTACTAGTGGTAAGCCGTCTAAATTAACTTTAAAAAGCGCTGTTACCAGTACACACCACCAGAGGGAGCCCGTCAGCTTTGAGAGCTGCAGGAACAAGGCGTAGGGGCAGAACAGCTTCTAAATCTGCATTGATAAATTACATAAGGAAATCTGCATACAACTTTCACTTCAACACAATTTATTATGATACATTTGACATAATTTCAGTTTATGTTTTGTGTTGTTAAATTACAATTAGACAAGTAAACAAATTAAAACTGTGGGAAGAAAAACACAGAGGCTAATTCCCATGACCACTGCATGAATAATGACTACAAAAACAACTAGACAACATGATGAATCATGGGACAATACAGGATAGAGTGCCACAGGGTCAAAGCAAGGACAACAGTTTGTGCACATAAGCAGTTTCAAGCTGAGTTGGAGACATTCTAGTGGCACTGGAGACTGGGAAGCATCTCAGTGATCAAAATTTGCCTCCTCATTTAGGTATTGCTATAAGGGCTCTGTCCCATTTCTGTTGACTTCTTCCTCAACTCTTTGGCTCCTGACCTGCCACTAATGCTCACTAAGAAAAGGAACCTGTTCGAAACAATCAGTATTTTTCTTATCTGGGGACTCAAGGAAACAGGAACAGAATTTGGATGCAGCCTGCTTTCTGATTGTAGGTGGTTTGAAAGTAGTGGAAACAAGGGGTTGAGGTTTTGAGGAGGCAGGTTTGGAGAACTGGGACCCTTACTTTGTATGCCATCTGTTTGTCACTGTCATACACTGCCTGCTACCTTTGCCACAGAAACAAGCAAAATCCCAGGGTATTCATAGAAAGGCATGCTCCCTCCTTTGTCATTATCATAACCCTCCTCCACTCCACCTCCACTGCAGCAGAACCACCAACCTCCTCAGCCTCTCCATCTTCTTGTAAAAAAAATTGCAGGATCCATGAGCAGAAGTGGGTTCTAAAATATTCAGTAAATAAAAATAATGAACTAAAACAATTGCAAAAGATCATTAAATGGCAAGCACTCTTGGCTCACAGCAACAAGGTTCTGGATTTGAGCCCACAGTAGGTGGGGTCTTTTCTGTGGTTCTCTCCACATTTCCTCTGGACACTGGTTTCATCCATCAACCTCCTAAAACATGGTAAAAGGCAAAATCCTCCACGTCTTTGTAAACTGTCTAAATTTTGCAACGAAGAATGGCATTATCACCAGAAAGAAACACATTTTGAAGTCACCTCAAATGTCAACATAAAGCTTTAACACTTCTTTTAAAGTGTTACATTATGTGAAATTGAGCTTTAAGCCATGTTAGAATGTTGTTACCTCAAGTTATGTTTTGTTTCATTTAGTAATTTCTTTTTTATTAGTCTGTTTACATCTCCATATCTCAAAATGCTCTGTTCTACCTTGTGAGGTCATTTAGTGGTAGTTTTCAAATTACAGCTACTTTTTACCTTTTGTTCAGTAAATATGGGAAATTCCAGGGCTGAAATTATCCAAATGACTCCAGTGAAGGTGTATGGTGATTAAAAACACGTGAAGCCCTTCCTGTATTGCCACATGATATCACAAGGTAGAGTGCTTTTAGTTTGAAAGAAGAACTCAGCCTAAATATGTGCATGAAATGAAAAACAACACCAAACAACAATACAATTTGTTCATCAACTATCTAAGAACGGTCAAAGGTTTCCAAAGAAATCCACCAATCTTTCCCGCCATCACTCATTTGTTTAAGCCTCTAAAGGTTGAACTGTGCTAAAACTTGTTCAAAGCAAAGAAAAAAACTCCATCTCTTCCAATGAGGATAAACCGCTAGTCTAAATTGTCAGTATTATGTGTAATTTCCATATAAATTAGCTTCATTAAAAGGAGAGTACTTTCTTATTTAACTGAGCTCATTTGAAATTCTGTATTTAATAAGACATGTAATCCACGACTGGTAGACTAATAGCCAACAATTAGCAGTGAGGAAAGCCAGTGTGTTTGAGCCCAAGGAACTGCTGAGGTCCTGTCCTTTGTATTATTTTCATTGATTTCCTTAACGGAGCAAATTAGGCAGCTGCTCTGATCCTGGTTTACTCACAGACTTGGCAAAAAGAGAGGAGGTCTGAAGCTTTTAAGAATCTATACAGCAGGGAATGAGGTTCAAAATGTTAAAAAGTACTATATTATAAGCAGTTTCAGCAAGTGCAATTTAAAGGTGAACTGTGTATCTTTTCTAGTGAATGGTCTACCTGGTATGGCTTTAAAGTTTTCTTGCGTTTATACAGTAAGAGATGTTTTATTCCCAAAAAGAATACATTGACAAAGCTTGTAAATGGGGTAGCTTCTCCATATATCTGACCTGTTACTTGGATTAGTAGTGTTGTCACCTTGGAGATAAATAAATTGGAAGTCATAGGAGCAATCCAGGCAAAGCAAAAACAACTCCATGGAGACCAGCAGATGACAGAGGCGTAACCCAAAATGTTACACTGTGCACTTTTAATTTTAAAATCAGAGTCAAATGACATCTAACATTGTTTATGGCATTGATTTTCAAACTGGGATGCGGGACCTGAAAACACAGATGATTACTATGACAATTAGTTATGATATAGTGGTAAACATTTAAAGTATTTGATGAAAACAGTTACACCATTAACCACACATGTGCTCTTGAAAACACTGGGGGTCAAAAGAACTAGCCAGCATGGCGCCGCCTAGTGCCTCCACTCAATTTCATTTCTCTCCAGCGACTAGGTCAGGTCATCGTAATACACTAGACGGTTTTCTGGAATAAAGAGAATGTTTGGTGAATTTCATCAAGGGGAAAGAAGTTATTGCCCTTCTTCCTACGGGATTTGGGAAAAGCTTAATATACCAGTTAGCCCCATTGGAGCATTACATACGTCACGACCAAATAGCAGAAATTGGTTAAATGAAAAAAGTATCTGCCTACCATCGAGTGAACAAATTTTAATACTGCGAAATCAGATGGTTTCTAGTGAAACAGGCTGATGAATCAGGCTACAAAAGAACTGCTGTATGCATACTTTCTTATTTCTACAATTTTGTTTTTCGAACCCAAAACCTTAAAGGGACAGTTTGGAATTTTGGACATATGGCCTCATTTCCTAATGAGCCAGAGAGTTGCAGATGTGTGAAGACACTTTTTTAAAAATTCCATCCAGTCCTTGCATTTACAGAGATCGCTGGTGCTAGGCTAGTGCATGTTAGCAGCTGTAGTTAGTCTTACCCACTCCACAAAGCACCTGAAGCAAATCTATTATTATGCCAGACTGGCGATGTAAATGGTTGTGTTGATAGAATAATGTTTGAAATAAAACTAACCTTACATCACATGAATCTACGCATGTTGAGGGACTATTTTCTCATATAGCAGTTCGCTGCTGCCAAACTTTCTATCAGGAAGTACAACTCGCTGCTGCTGCTCAGATATAAATCCTTCAAATGCATGGTTGGTTTTACTTTGAAAATTATTCTATCAACACAGACATTCACATCAACATTCTGACATTATAATTGTTTTGCTTCGGGTGTTTTGGGGAGTGGGTAAGTAGCAGGCTAACTATGGCCATTGACATGCACTAGCCTAGCACCAGCGACCTCTGCAAATACAAGGACTAGACTGGAATATTTTAAAAAGTGTCTCCACATGTCTCCAACACTCTGGCTCACTAGGAAATGAGGTCCTATGTCCAAAATTCTGAACTGTCCCTTTCAAGGTCCCATATTTTACTATTGTCTCATGTTTATTATAATGGTGTTTCCTCATCACAAACACACCTGGAGTTGTGTTTTGTTTAACACACAAATCCTGCTTATTTATGCTGAGTTCTTCTCTCAAACAGAAAACACTTTGTTCCAACTTGTGATATCATGTGATGATTCAGGAAGTGCCCCTCTGTGTTTTCTAACCTGGCTTAAAGCTCACAAGAGTCAAATTGCATAACATAACACCTTTTAAAGCTTTTGGAAGTGCATGTCTCTGTCTGTAGTGACAATTACACCAGTAAAATTAATCTTCATATACATTTTGTTTTGTCATATACATGTGTATTTATGTTTTAGTGGAGGACAATATAAGACATTTTCTGACCAATAAGAGGTTCCCGGCTTCAAAAAGTTTCAGCACACCTTTAATACATCCCTAATATATGCACGATTTCAACTTAATATAAAATACACTCTTCAATGTCACTTTTGGACAATTGGATGTTTAATTGACCATTGAATGTTATTTTGCCATTTTATATGCCAACTTCTGAGAAAACACAATAGCAGAGCACTCATGCATGTCTTTCTGATACTTAATCCTTCACCTCAAATGCCTCAGTTTTCCACAGAGCTCTTTTATTGTCCCTGGAGGCATTCTGGTCAGTGCTTCTCAATTGGCTCTGTTTATTTCTTTATCTGTTCAATCATGATGTATTGATTTTGCATTGGGTGATGCTGAGGTAGGCTTCACAAACAAAGGCGGAGCAGACAGAAGGTGAGGCGTCTCGGGACCAGAGCAGATGGTGCGCTTCAGAGCAGATACATTCTTTTTTGATTTACTTCACGACTTGATGTAGTCTGGGATTCAGTTAGCAGGGAAGAACAAGTGAAGGACACAGTGACATCCATGGGGATTTCTGTAATAGTGATTTTAATGTGGTAGAAAGGATGGTTCTGTTCAGCCCAAAAGTAAGAGTGCATTCACATTCATGTCACATCTTTGGTTCTAATATGAGACTAAATCCAGAACTAAACCTGGACTAGGACAGGGCCAAACGAAGACTATGTTACGACTCAAATAGGACTCAAACCAGGACCAAATGAGGACAAGTGTGGATGCATGAGAGCTTTAAGTCGTGTTATAATATTGTTACCTCATCAGAAATACCTGGAGTTGTGTTTTGTTTCATTCAGACATTTGAGTAATCCTTTATTATTAGTCTGACTACATTTCGAAAGCTCAAAATGCTCTGTTCCCCCTTGTAATGTCATGAAGTGATAGTTTTAGAGTTAGCAGCTACCTTTTACATTTTGTTCACTAAAGATGGGCAATTCCAGAGCTGAATTATTAATTAAAAACACAGTGGAGCATTTCCTGTATTGACACATGACACCACAAGGTGTTTTCTGCACAAAAGAAGAGTTTATGAGTCAAACATGTAAAGAAAACAAATCACAACTCCAGGTATGTTTTTGATGAGGTAACAACGTTATAATATGGATCATATTTGCTTTTTTCATTCAATTACAGATGCTTTTGTTGCTAAAAACTGAAAATCTCCAGAGTTCTGACCTGCAACATGGCCTGGTATAGGTTTAATGCCACACTGTGGAACATTTCAGGCAAAGCAATAAGGTCTCCATGGAGACAAGCAGATGATGGCATAGGAAAATCGCTTTAAAGGTCTGAATGTTCTGCCTGATCCCATAATGAATAAGTGGCAGTATGGTTTCTAACCTGAATGCACTTCATCACAAACTGCCACTTTTATTTGGTCATAGTGTGTCTTGCTAAGAGACACAACAATAACTTGTGCTTTGGCAAAGTTTGCACCAGCATATGCTTGATCTGGTTGGTGGGCAGATGTTTAACCCACTCCATCACTGCCATCCCCTCACCCCACCCTAAAAAAAGAATAAACTTTTTGAAAACATACAAACATAACCTTCATCAAAACATATATTTAGAGGTTTGACTTAAAATACACCATAAGGCTGAATTTTCACATGAAACAGTCAGATGAAATATTTACAGAAATCTGAAATCCACTAAATTCCCTGTAGTTTGGCTGACATCTGCATTGGTGAGTGTGCATTGTGGCCACTGCTCCACTAGCCTCCTACCTGAAGACTGCTCCCTACCTGTGTGGAATTTTAAACAGTTTCCCCCGCTGCTCTCACCTTCCCAAACCTGTCTGCAGTCCCACGAAATCTGACTCAATTCAAGCGGAAAAAAGAGAGGAAGACTACACCCCATAGCACAAACTCACCTTGTTCTCATAGTAATGCTTCTTGACAGGTTTCAGATGACGTCATAGCATTAGACACGCTGGTGTTTAAAGGAGCACTGTGTAACTTTTCTGGTGAGGGCTCTGTCACGCTCTTGTCTCTATGGAGATGTTGTTGCTTTGCCCACCATATGGCATTATTTTTTAAAATTTTGCATTTATTCAATTACACGTTTTTTTTTTTTGCTGCCTCTCCACAGATCTGACCTGTCTGACCATGTCCCCATAAGGACAGATGAATTTAATGTCCAGTAGAGACAACAGACAATCAGATATGTTGATTTTGTTGCAAATTTACCAATTTAAAGATATAGTTACACTAAATTTGACAAGGTTGAACAAGTATTTTTGAACTTGTAGTGTCTTATTAAAAAAATATGATTTAATGGTTCACTCTGGAGAAGTTACGTTGCATAAATGTTCCACAGTATGGCATTAAACACAATTAACTTCACTGGGGCAAGCAGGAGACATCTGGGCAAGTAACCAGTTAGAAGCATTTTTGAGGTATTTTGAACAATAAAATAAATGCAATACCTTAACCTGGAACATTTCAACAGACAACAGACAATCAGATATGTTGATTTTGTTGCAAATTTACCTAAATATAAAGGTAGAATTACATTAAAATTGAAGTGTGTTTTTTTTTTAAACTTGTAGTGTCTTATAAATATATATATATATATATATATATATATATATATATATATATATATATATATATATATATATATATATATAATGGTTCACACTGGAGAAGTTACTTTGCATAAATGTTCCACAGTATGGTAACAGTATGGTATGGTAACTTATCAAACTTCATGGGGACAAGCAGGAGACACCATCTGTAACCAGTCTGAAGCATTTTTGAGGTATTTTGAGCAATAAAATAACCTCAGTGCCATATCCTGGAACATTTCAAACCAACAGATAGCGGATTCTCTACTGAAACAATCACTGCACCTTTAAGTAGTGACTAATTTAGTATAAAAATAGTCTAATTTAAAGAGACACTGGGTTAAGTGACAAGACGTAATGTGATTTTGGATGCAGAGACTGCAACCTGAAGCTGAATATAGAATAACAGCCCCCATGGGTTTATCAGCCATTGTGCTCATGAATTAGTTAAGCACGTCCATAGATTTGTCAGAAGCAAAATATTGTTCAAATTAAAACCTTGTTATTTAAAGGGCCCATATTGCACTATTTTATGAGTTCTGTTATAATGTTGTTTACTCATCACAAATAGACCTGGAGTTGTGTTTTGTTCCATTCACACAAAAAACTCCATATTTAGGCTGTGTTTTTCTCTCAAATTGAAAACACTCTCTTGTACTTTGTGTTGTCATGTAGTACAGGAAGTGCTTCACAGTGTTTTTAAACTCCATACACCTTCACTGGAATCATTTGGATAACTTCAGATATGGAATTGGAAAATAAAGCTAAAAGGTAGTTGTTAACTTAAAAACTATTACATCGTGACATCACAAGGTTGAACAGAGCATTTTGAGCTTTGAAGAAGTAAACAGAGTAATAATAATGGATTACTCAGACATGTGTGAATGAAAAAAACACAACTCGGCCTATGTTTTTGAGGAGGTAACAGCATTACAACATGACTAAATGCTCCATAATAATATAGGACTTTTAAATACATCCTTTTTAATTGACCTGGTTTCAAAACAATCCTCTAGCTCCTTCATTTTTAATCAGCTGTGGTGTGCTTTGACAAAATAATGGATACATGTAGGCCTATTTGATTATGTTACTATTTTAGGTAGTGTGTTGTAAAATAATTTAACAGAAGAAAAAGTGGAAAACACTGCTCTACCTAGCTGTTAAATTGATGATTCCTTTTGTTGCCCGACCCTACTCAAACTGTTTTTAAGATGTGTTACTGTTCATGTTTGAAGAGTGATAATTACTGATTTTGACTCTCTTAAAAACTTGAAAAACAAACCTAGTTCATTCTCAACACTTTGCAGTGCTCCCAAGTTATTCTTCACTTACCTTTTGCATTCTGAGCATTCTAATTATTATAAGCTAACAATAACTAGCATGCCAATGTGCACTTGCTGATTATCTGGCAATAAAATGCTTTCTAATTAGATGCAGACAACATACAGCAGACTTATTTAGATTGAAAGAGCAGCTTATACAATATATCTGTAGAGACACATTTTACTCAGATAACCTACATGGGAGAAAATTGGGTACAAGCTCTTTAAAATTCTTATTCTTATATACAGCAAAAAGCAATATCTAGGTAAGTTAAATGACTTAAATTAGGAACATTTTACTATATTTGAGTAGATTCAACATGACAAAGTAAAATTATTTATGAATGGAACATGTGTGTTTTTCTTAAATTAAGCAACATTCGATTGTGTTTCTTGTTTTTAGTGCTTTTTGGAGTTGTTGTTTTCTTATCTTAAAGCATAAAACAACTTATTTGTCTCCATGGAGATGTTACTGCTTTGCCTGGAATGTTCCACTGCAGAGGTCATCGTTTTGCAAGTCTCAAGTAAGTCTCAAGTCTTTGACCTCAAGCCCGAGTCAAGTCCCAAGTCAAATACAGGCAAGCCCAAGTCGAGTCTCAAGTCACTGGCCTATAAATCCAAGTCAAGTCCAAGTCGTCTGCTTTGAGCTTCAAGTCATTTCAAGTCTTTAAACCAAAGTACCAAATATAGCTTAGATTTTTGCTATTTATATGAATTTGAGTATTTATATAGTATGTAAGAGTTCTAGAAATGCAATTTTTTCCTTTTTAAATGTCTTGTTAAAGGGATAGTTCGGGATTTTTGATATAAATCTGTATGGCATCCCTGTGAGCAGTGTCAAATGGAAAGAAAATAGTGCCAAGCGATTATGAGGTCTGACTTTTTCAAGGATAAAGCAAATGTATCACTCTTTTGAACACATATTGTTTTGAGAAGAAAAAGGCTTTATGTTAATGTCCCCAGTCAACTTGCTGGACTACTTTCGTCAGCACCGAAAATGGCCAGTATCTCGGCTCACCGGACGCTGTCGGGGGTAAGTCAGTGTGGATGCACAACACTGCTTACGGGGATGCCATACAGATTTATGTCAAAAATCCCAAACTATCCCTTTAAGATCTTAGGGTGAATCATTACAGTCAGAATACAAAACAAATTCAGTTTTAAAAGTGCTTCTCAAGTCTTCTCAAATCACAGGCCTTAAGTTGGAGCCAAGTCCCAAGTCATTAACCTTTAAGTCCAAGTCGAGTCCCAAGTCTTAGTCCATTTTAACAAGTCAAGTCTCAAGTCCTAAAAATAGTGACTCAAGTCTGATTCGAGTCCAAGTCATGACTTGCATGTCCCAACCTCTGTTCCACAGTACAGCATCAAACTTATCTGCCTTAAGTTAAGTGAATTACAGCTATTTTGTTGCTCAATAACACTTTGAAAACATGCACTCCCATTGTCAGTGTAGTCGCCTCTTCACAGATCTGACCTGTAACTTGTAGCATCACTTGCTTGCTTCTTTGAAAATTTATATGTTTAATGCCGTGCTGTGGAAAATTCAAGGCAAAACAAAGACATCTCCATGGAAACAAGCAGTTGGTGGACCCCAGTTATACATTGCCCCTTTAAGCATAGCAAGAGTAGAGTACACTGCTAGATAATTTTACTTGATAACTAGATAATTTTACTTTACATCTTAATCTGAGCAATTTTAACTGGATTAGATTTTAGTTTTTGCAGTGTATTTTATATGAGACTGATTCAGGGCTAAATGCTCTCTCAAAACCATGGCATCCTCTTGTATTATCATGTTAGCTTTCTCTTTTCAGACATGATTGTACTTTTCCGCATTATATTTGGTACATTAACAATATTATTAAAACCATTCTGAAGCTCCCCATGTCTCTTCCTCTGCCATAGCCCCTCTCCTCTGTGCCCCTCTTCAGTTTTGCCTGATAAATCATGACGACCCACGAGGCTAATTAATTTAAACCTCTGCACCACTTTATTTCACATTTCTTTGGGCTCTGCCGTCTCTCTCTCTTTCTCTCTTTCTGTATCCTCCTACACCTTTTATCCCTCCAGTATAGTTCACTCTCCACAGCTACCTTCCCCACTTCATTCTTTTTTACCAGTTCTAACACCCATTGCTTCTTCCTGTTACAATTTTCTTCAGGCATTCCGGCAACTTGCTTATTTGTCTCCTTTATACTAACTAACCTTTTTTAAAACGTAACTTGAGCAGATCATCTCATTACTCTTCTCCTTTTTACTCTAGGCTAAAAAAATCTGATTAGAATTTTAAAGGTGCTAACTTGTAACTTTTCTGGTGATCTATATCGAAGCATTATTGCTTATAGTTATATAGTTTATATATTGTTTTTTTCTAATTGCTGGTGTTTATTGCTACAGAAATATCTTCAAAAACATGCATTGTTACTGTGAGCAGTCTCCTCTCCAGAGATCAGATGAATGGTTTGCCACTTGCTCATCTCCAAGGAAATGTTAATGTTTAATGCCACAGTATGGCATTAAAGAAATCTGTCTTCATGGATACAAGCAAGTGATGAATGCAAGCCAAGTCTGTGGAGAGGCGAACCCACTCATAGTTAAGAGTTCTAAGATATTTTGTTTAGAAATAGAAATACCTGTATTTGAGTAAATAACAGAGATAAGTTTGGTGTCATTCTGTGGAACATTCCAACAAAGCAATGACTTCTGCATAGAGACAAGCAAGTGTGAAAAAGTTACATAGTGCATCTTTAAATATAGAATAAATCCCATGCAGTTCAGAATATGTTGGTAGAGGTGTGAACTGCAGGGTTAGTAGATTTTAAGAATACATTAAGACTGGGAATTTTGTTCTTTGCAGTGGACAATATATCATATCAAAAACTGTACATTAATTACAGTTTCACAAGTTAATTGAAATTTGCTAATTGCAACAGTTCTAATTGCAATTTTCATCTGATTTGGATTAGCCCTGAGCACCCGATGTTTTTTCCTTTTACTATTCACTCCTATAAACTGCATTTACCATTTCATATGATCTTGATAATTTGTGTCTGGTAAACTGCCCAAACTTAACTTTACCTTATCATCTGGCCTCACTCCTCTCCTCTCCTTCTTTTGTTCCAGCCATCACAGACACAACCCAAACCCCCGTATCTGTCCATCTCTCCGTGCGCTCCTGTCTGCCTCTATCACCATGGAGACGGATTTGGTGTTATCCTCTCCTCCTGCATCTTCCTGCCAGTGGTGCAGCTGTACACTCCACAGAGGTCACAGAGGTCTAGGCAAAAGTAGTTGTATTTAATGTATGGTTTGCATGGTATATGAGAATAAATCAAGACCAAAATGCAAAAACATGAATAAAATTGGACTAAAGCATGTTTGGAAAGTTTAAACATGACTTAATTAATTGCAGTACCAAAAGATATAAAGCATAACTAAACCAACTCTTTAAACCGAGTCTAAAACAAAACAAAAGGTGAACTCACACTTGCACATCAATCTTATGACCAAACTGGAACTAAACCCGGACTAGACCAGGACTAACTAAGGACTAGAACAGAACCAAACCAAATCTACATCAAAACTAAACTAGACTCAAACCAGGAACAAAATAAGGCATGTTTAACTGCACTCTAAAACACAACAAAACCAACTGTGAATCATGCAGGGCAAAATTTAAATTAATCTGGGTCTAGGTCTAAACCAGGACTAAACCAGGACTAACTAAACAAGGTCAAAAAACAAACCTTTTTTTTAATTATCACAAATTCAGATTGAAAACAGATTAAACCTTAAGTCTTAACTTTGATTAAACTTTCAGTAAACCAGGATTTTATCAGGTCTAAACCAGGACTTAAACATGTCCTAATTCTGCTCACTTCTGACCCAACAGCTTGTTCCCATATGCTCCTCATCCATAAGACATTGATGGCCCAGAGGATGGAGCCAATAGCGCTGGAGATGGCAGGAGATGTAAAAGGCTCCAGGATACAGAGTGGCATTTCAAAAGAGTTCACGGCAGCCCACACTTGAACTGCGTTGATAGAAACCAGGGTTACACAACATATGAAATGTTTAAGAGGTGCTGAATTAACAAAACATGGAATCTTAAATAAAGTGAATGATTTTTACATTTTACTGCTTTAACCCATTGAAAAACAAAACTGGAGGTGTATAAAATGTATCATCTTATTAAAGGTGCTTATTAAACTTTTATGGTGGAGTATTCGCCTCCACTGTGTCTTCACAGAGGTAAATGCTTTGCACAAATGTTCCAGGGTATGGGTTAAACTTATTTATCTCCATGTAGACAAGCAGGTTGGCATCACCAGAGCAAATAAAATGCCATATAGCCTATATTATAAAAAAAAAATGTATGCACCTTTAAATATAAAATTTGATGAATATTTAATAAATAAATAAATAATAAAGTACAACTGAAATGCATTGCTACAGGAATATATTTTCCATAATTCTGTTAAAATAAAAAAATAAAAAAAAAATAAAACTGACTGTAACCGTGTGTAAAATGTATACATTATGTAATTGGATATAATTACACCCTTGTTAACAGGACAAAAGAGCACAGCCTAATCTCGTTCAGATGCCTGCGGTGATCTATATTTAAGAATGAAGATGTGGCGCAAAAATGTACAGTCAGCGCCCCCATCGTCATTTCAGACGAGGGTAAGACCTTCGCGACCTAATTTGATCCCAACTAGAGGCTGCTGTCTTCTCATTGCACCCAATAAACTAAACTCATATTATTTTACAGCTAATAGAATAAAGATTTCAGAGTGCGTCTATCATGGCATTCTGAAGATTAAATGTATGTACGCGCTGTGGCATCTCTTCGCTATAAAACAGTCGCTATCACGTCCCTCCATAGACTGTAGACAGACAGAGCTCCCCCTGCACCTTCTCCTCCGGTGTGCATCTGCTGCTGGTGGTGGAGCCTGACTTGTAGTCCGTTTCCTGGTTGATGAGCGAATCCGGAAACGCGCAGCTCATTCGCACCAAACTCATCTACCCATAAGCTCTAGCGGCGGCACTCAACTTACAGAACTGGCTTCTTGGATTTCGGCAGTGTTTCCCATTTAAACAAACAGTGCTGAAGATGGCGGAGAGTTAATGGTGTAAAGAAGAAATTATCGACCCGGTACAGGGATACGTCTATCAGGTAAGCCAGCGTTTTGTGTTTGCAATGCCATGCGCTTTGGTTAAATTAGCGGACTTTGCAATTTTGCTTCACCTTCCAATAGAGGACGGAAATGTTGTTGGGTGAATGACTTGGGTTCCCAGCGCCTATGCTCACACAATATTGGCATCGATACGGAGGGCATAGTGCATGGTCAATTATTAGTGACATGCGTGCGATCTCGTCCTTTAGCACGGGAGAGCATGTTAGCTTTCTAGTATTCAGTCAACACTGCTTGTTTATTACGATGAAGTTACTTGCTTATAACGTGCACACAGTTGAAACACATGAATCGTTCAACTCTTTACAGTAGTTAAGTTTTAGTAGCACACACCCACTTTGCTTTTACGGGTAGTTCGGTTTGAAGCTCCATTCATTTGTATAAATTTTTCCAGCTTGTGGTTGTGACCGTGCGTAAAAGTGTGCCGAAAATTGCGCGACCGACAGTGGCTGAGGCTTTCGATGTCGCAACATATGGACATTATTGGGATCCTGACTGGTGTGGGAAGCAAGTACAGAAGAAGCGCGTAACCACGGCATAACAAGCGAGTTTGGGGGGCATGTTTGTCGACTTTTACGCACGGTGTTTGCGGGTCGTACTGTTGTGTAGCCGCTGGTTTCGGTGCATCCAACCTGCGATGCGGAAAAGACAGGCAGACTGGCGGGCTGTCATCTTGGTTAAGCGCCCGAACCAATTGCAGCCATACGTGCAGCACCACCACGTGTGAAAAATAGTAAATAGACATTAAGTGGTATTTCTTTGTGAGATAAATTGTGTTGTGCGTTTCAACCATGTCTTTTCATGTCTCTATACCTGCCAGCTGCTGCATCCTCTATTATGTCTCACTGTATATCTGCAGGGGGCAGCAGCGTGGCCCCGTGTCCGTTCTGTAACCCCTGAAGATACGTGTGGGATCCTCAAAAGAGCCAGCGCTTGTGCATAGAGCCTTCTGTGTGCTTTGGCAAGACACCAAAAAACGACCAAATGAAAAATATTGGGATTTGCATTTCATTTGCAAAATCTTTTAAAATTTAAGATTCAGCTCACAGTGCATATTTTATCTGTAATAACTGCTACCGTATAGGAAGACTCACATGCATTTCAGAACATGTTTGCAGGGATCTGAAGTACAGGGTTTGCAGGTTTTACATAAGTCTATTGACATAGAATAATTTGTTCTTTGCAGCAGACACAATCCAGTCTTTGGTATTTGCTAACTGCTTCCATTCAAACTGCAATTTTGATTCAGTTTTGGTTAATGGTTCAGCCCCAGCACCTTTGCTGGATACCTGCTCCATTGAACAGGGATCTAATAGCCTTACAACAGTACAACAAACTGAAGTTGAGGAGAAGTAGCAAAGACAGTTGTTGGTCAATTTGGATAGAGACTCACACTGAGGAGGATCTTGCTAGTAATTAGTGAGTATTTAATTATTATTTTGCAGTCTTGTAATCTTTCATAGTTGTGCTTTTCTTTGTGACAGGAGAGGAGATGTCTGTGTGCGGTTAATCATTTTGAGATGTGTTTAAATTTAGCACGGCTTGCAGCTTTGTCTCCAGCTGTCTGTCGCTTATGTGAAGGGGTGTGGCGGCAAGAAGCTCACTGCCTACTTCCCTCTCTCCTGGCAGATTTACAGTCAACCCAGTGGCCCGAGACCTCGGCACACGTGCACCCCATGCATCTCTGTACACGGGCTAAAGACCACAGAACATGCGTTCATATGGCTTTTTCTAAATGCTTTTAAACATATTTGCATTGGTGTTTAATTTAAATGATGATGTAGTACACATACATTGTGTTTTTTATTTAATGCCTTGCACTTGAAGCCTCTCAAAATGCTACACTGTTGTTATTATTCTTTTCCTCCATTCTCAGTGGTGGTAAACTACTGCTGTAGTCACAGATGTCCTGGGGTAGACAGACAGAAGTGAGACTGCCAATCTGCACCATCAGCCCCTGTGACCACCACCCATCACTTATGCACATGTCACTTTCATCTTTAGTCAAGTTTTTTTTTGCCTTGGCAAGTGTATTGCCTAAGGACACACTAATAGAACAGGAATCAAATCTATTTTGTTAGCCAAATTATTATTAATTCACTTTCCATTTGAATGCCTGGATTGCATGTCTGATTGTCCAAACAGAAAGTTATATTAGCAGAATCTCTCTCCATTGTTGGTGTAGCTGTCATATGGGCCTCATGCTCTGGACAGTGGCGCAGGCGAGGAGGAGAGGCTGACAGTGATGCATGGTGTTTGCTGAATGCTGAGAGGACAGGGAGGTGAGCAGGGGGGCGGCTGGTGGCGGGGTCAGTGACTGGGGGCAGGGCTTCGGTCACATCCATGGATCTCACACTCATACTAATGCAGCCTGGGAATCATGGATCATCCAATTCAGTCTCTGTTCTATTGTTTTTGCTGGGCAGTTTCTTTGAGTTGTTACAACAAATAATCTGCAACTGTTAACTGGAAAAATTGTGACTAGTCGACTATTTTAAAAAAACATCATCATATTTTGATCATCATTATATCAAAGTTTAAGTCTGTCCAAGTTTTGGAATGAACAGTCTGGACTGGGACTTGATAAGATTGATTACTAATGTCTTGATTGGGGGACAGCTGTGGCTCAGTGGTAAAGCATTGTCTTTGTGTCCTTGGGCAAGACACTTCTCCGATACGATGACAGAGGAGGGACTGGCGTTTTGGGTATCATGAAACACACTATAAATTCACTGCATAATTAGACTAAAATATATTTGAACACTCTATTTTTCTTTTTGTCTTTGTGTTTATTGACACAGACACAGGAAAACTGTCTATTGTGTATATATTATGTGATGTGGTTGGATGATTATAGCTGGTTGATGGTCCTTGCTACTAAAATACCTATCAACAATAAAAGAATGCTCTTGCTCCATCTGAGAATGATTGCATTTTAATATCTGAAAACATCCATTAGACATACATTGAAATCTATACCTGTTGATTTAAACTGCGATGAGCATTTATAAGTCAAAGTACCACTGCTTTGTTTTGGTTATTGCATTGAATGAGAAAGTTTTCAGAGCACATTCTTTCCCTCTATCTCCAGCCTGTGGTATGCCTCTGTCTGTATCCCCCATGGGCTGCTGTCCTGTTGTTGTCCACGGGGCCCCTGGTTCATGTGTCACGATGTGTTAAAGAGAAATTAATCTTTTTTCCGAAGTGTATTGATCCCAGTATAGTGGAGGAGGGGTACTTTTTATCTCCATCATTCTTGTCCCATTTCTTTGTGTCCCCATGCTGTCACAGGGTGGTCACTTACCCCATGTTTGATTTGGTAGTAGTAGGAGATGTCAGGATTATTTGGTTAATATTTGTCATTTTAAGAACTAAAAATAATAATTATGAGGAATTTACAAGCAAAAATATCTACTGTCAATATAGTTGTTTCACAAGACATCACAACATTGTATAATCTCTATATTTTAAAACTGAGTTAAAGGACACGTCAGAGCTCTATGGTGAAATTAGCTGTTTAACTGTCAAATTGCAGATTTGTTTACTTAATTTATGGTTAATATCTTTGTAATTACTGAACTTTTGCACAAACAAAAACTGGACAAAGTTCAATGTCTTCTGTCAGTATAAACAAAGAAAAGCATAATATGTTTTTCACTGTAGCTTCAGAAAGTGGTGCTATTATTCAACTGTTAACACGTGATTGTTGTCAGCTGAAGGACTTTACGACATAAGATTAATATGGAAAGTTTCTGAAGCCAATCTCAAACACTTAAGGAAAAGTTTGAATGTTAATGGATTTCTATTTTCTTTATTTTGTATTAATTTCTTTCAAAACAGTGAATCTCCCATATAGTTTCACAGGCCCTTCCCCACCGACTTCTTCAAATTTTGACCATGAACGAAACCTATTCAATCTACACTCCAAACAAGTACAAAAAAACTACTTTAACTTTACTTTATCAGTAAGAAAGTTGGATTTCTGAAGGTGCTCACATAAAGGAGGGATGAGGATCTATTCAGACAATGTAAATGAAAGAAAACAAATTATTTTTCTGTTGGTGTAGTCACATATATTCACACAGAAATTTGATAGTGTGACTCTCTAGAAGTAGTTCAAAGTATTTTTAATATCTGTAGAAAATCATTTCTTAGTTTTTTATGACTTGGTTTTGTTCACAGTTTGTTCTCATGACTTGTTTTGCCCAAGGGTTATTGGGCAGTTAACCTAGCAACCAGGAAGTCAATAGTCATGACTTATTTATAGCAACAAAAAACAGCTCAAGCATGCAAGCAAACAAACTGCATTTAAGATTATGAAGTTATATTTAGTGGAGCAGAAATCGAGACAAAAGAACTGAAGTTGTTTTGGTGCAGGTGTGTGATGCAATTTTAGGAAATCTACAAGTGTGGATGAATTTTTAATGAAGGAAATAAATCCAAAAAGTTTAGTAGGATCCCATTAATAATGAGCAAAAAGGCTGAAAGTAAATATTTCTTGCTTTAAAACGTAAATGACATCTCACAGATTGCATCCTTATATGTTAAGTAACTTTTATTCCCACATGTATTGCATAAATAAAGGTGCAAAATGAAGTGTGGTAAATAAAATAAAGTTAAAATGAATAGATAGAGAGAGAGATAGACATACTTTATTAATCCTGTTTGAAATTGCAGGGCAGTCTCTGGCTCACGTAACAGCACATAAGAGAGATTGAATTTAAAGGTACACTGCATAATAATTTTCTGGTGAAAGGTCAACTTGTCTCCACAGAGATGTTATTGCTTTGCGTGGAATGTTCCATGGTGTGGCATTAAACGTAATTATGTAGTGTTATCTCTGGTCGCCTCTCCACAGATCTGATATGCAACTTGCCATCTGCTTGTCTCCACGGAGTTAGATAAGTGCGATGCTATACCGTTGAAATGCAATAATGCCATGAAAAAAGCTGTTCCCTCCAACAGAAAAGTTACACAGTGCATCTTTAAACAAGCACACATGCTGCCTATATATCATTTGGTATGACTGCTCTAACTTACTTTCATTTCTCTCTCATCACAATCTATTTACACCAGTCAGACCACCAGTGAAGATTGAAGGATGAATTTTAATGTGTTTGCTGTCAATCTGAGTTTCCCCGTTCATCACAAATGTAAGAAAGAGGGACAGACAATTGAGAGCAGCTTCGTTCAAATGCCAGAGCGGTTCGTGTCCTCTGCCGCTGTATTTTTCCGAGAGAGATTCTTCTGTGAGAGGAATGTCAAGTGCCCATCTCTCTCTTCCCTTCTGTTCTGGATTTTGTTTGCTCTTCACTTTTGATTTCCTTGTTTCGTTTAAGGACGGCGTAGTGTGTAATTTTTGACTAAACCAGTGGTGTTCATTTCATTCTTTGTCTTGGGTTGGACTGGTAGTAATTAGCGGCTGTTTTCTGGCTACGGTGCAAGTTGAGGTGTTGATATGAGACGCACTTGCCTTTGTCTGTGTGAACGTGGAGGGGAAATAGTGGAGGTTACATTCATTATTTTGCTATAACAAATGTCTGATTTAGCGCTGTGTATAGGCCTACAAATTAACACATTATAACTGAGAATAAATTGGTCTTCCTTGTGCAAGATAGCCAGAAGAAATATTAAGACAATGACATAAATTAATCAAAGAGTTTCTTAAAACTATCCCAGCAAAGTCTAACTTTCTATTTATGTAATATTGTCAGTATCAATACTTGGTCGAATTAATATCTAGTTTCACTACTCTAGACTTGGACTTTTAGGCAAACTTTATTAATCCACAAGGGAAATTAGTTGGACACAGTTGCTCAGAAATAACAATATAATAATTTAACACAGAGCAAAAATAGAAATGGTAATAATAAATTAAAAATAAGGGGCAAAAATAACAAGAGACTCGTGTCAAATACGGCATAATTACTAGTTTTAATATCAATTAATGATCTGGGTATTAGATTGTTATTTTTGACAACTCTATTAATAGGGGTGTGCAAAAATATCAAAATATCAATATATTGTATTGTTTAATGTAATGAAACAGTATCGATATTGGGGACTGCTGTATCGATATATCACCAAGTCTATTTTTTGGTATAGCGCTACAGTTTTGTTGCTTTTTCAGAGGAAAAAAACTTGTTTATGTGACATATTTGACATTTTCACTGTTTTGAGGATTAAAATGTGTGTGTTTCATATTCACTTTGCATAAGAAGCAGTTTAACAAAGACTTTTAGTATCACAGCCATGATTTAACCATTATTTTAACTGAACTGTATCGAACCGAAAAAGCACTGTATTGAGATATATATCATATCGTGTCTTATGTATCGAGGTATGTATTGTATCTACAGGTTCATAATAATGCCCTGCCCTATCTGTTAATCATATAGTGAATTTGAGCCCTTCTGATTTTCCCCTAAACTCCTCTGATTGGTCAACCTCTGAATGAGTGACAAGTGGATTTAACCAATCAAAGTTAAGTGTGATCTCAGAGAAGAAGCAGCTCTAGTTACCTCTTAGGGTCAAATAATGGAAATTTCTTATGCCTTTCTAGAAAATCATGATTTCTTACCCTATCACCCGTTCTAGCTATTCTGTAGTGTTACGATAGTCCTTTGTCACGTGTCATTTTCACTTGTCTTATCATTTACAGTCTCAATAATCGTAATAATAATTGTACAGGCCATAATGTTCCTTGTCAGCACAATCGTACCTCTAAACTGTAACATTGTGGCTTCCCTGTAGTGTAGCGTGGCGGAGGAGAGTCATTTTTAGCAGCGTGGCGACTCCCGCTCAAACCCAGGCTGCGCTGTTGCATCCAGCTGTTACCGGCTGGTTGCGTGAGGCTGCGTTGCCATGGTAACACGTGCTCAAGGTCGTTCATCCAACAAGCTCCCGAACAGAGCAGCCGCGTGGCAGGGGGAGAGAGAGAGCGAGAGAGACGGGGGACACACGGGGGGGAAGGAGAGACAGAGAGAGAGAGGGAGGTGAAGGATTGGAGAGAGAGAGAGAGAGAGGGGAGGGAAAGGGAAAGAAAAAGAAAAAGAGAGAGGGGGTGGGGGGTTAAAGGAGAAGAAAACAAGAGAGAGAAAGAAAGGGGGTGCATAAAGGAGAAGAGTGGGAAAGGGAGAGACAAAGAGAGAGATGGAGTGAGGGGAGTCTGGGTAGGAGAGAGGGGGGGATTGGGGGATGGAGAGGGGGATGCATAGGGGAGGAGAGTGAGATAGAGAGAGAGATAGAGAGAGGGGGAGGGTATGGGAGAGGAGAGAGAGAGGGGTTGCGGGAGGGAGAGGAGAGAAGAGAGAGAAGGAGGGGGTGCACAGAGTTAAGAGAGAGACTGAGAAGTGAGAGGCGAGAGAGACGGGGTGAGAGGGAAGGTAAAATGGGGAGTAAGGGGGGTACACGGGGGAAGAAAGAGAGGGAGGGATGTATCGGGATGAGTAATGGGTAGAGATGTAGGTGGTGGAGAACGACAGAGAGACAGAGTGGGAAGGGGTTGGTAGTGAGAGAAGGATGCACAGGGGAGGAAGGGGGATGCAGAAAAAGGGGGAGAAGCAGGGAGGGAGGGGGAAGGGCACTGGGGTAAAGAAAGAGCGAGAGGGGGATTTGAGAGTTTATAGAGACGGAGGTAAGCAAGGTAAGAAACTAAGGAGAAAGAGTGATGGAAGATATGGTGCACAGACAGTGACCCGCGCTGTGTTTTGGGCTTGTTTCTACAGGCTCTTTCCGTGGTGTGGTTATAAATACAGCAGGATAATGAAGCATGTCACTAATCTAATATTAATGATCAGCATTTGTTGGTTTTCCTTCGGGACTTTTTGGATGAGACTTTGAGAATCTGATGCATTCATAAGCAACTTCATGGACCCTAATCGTTTGTACTGTCACAATGCAGAGAAAATGTCATTAATTATTATTCATCTTTTAAAATACTTTTGGTGAGATTTTGCTTTGGATGCGGACCTAGTTAATGGCACCAAGTACAAATACTATCATAGCAAAGACATCATATATAATGCATAAAAACAGATTTGTATATGAAGAGTATAATACAAGGTTCAGAGGTGGGACCAAGTTGTTGTTTTGCAAGTCTCAAGTAAGTCTCAATTCTTCAAGTCAAGTCCCAAGTCAAATACAGGCAAGTCCAAGTCGAGTCTTGAGTCACTGGACCATAAGGCCAAGTCAAGTCCAAGTCATCTGTGTTGAGCTTCAAGTCATTTCAAACCAAAGTACCGCTTTGATATTTGCAATTTATATGACTTTTACACTAAATTGTACTTATATAAATATACAATGATTTTTTTTATGATTATTTATGTAAGAGTTGAATATATGCAAATTTTTCTTTTTTAAATGTCTTGACAAGATCTTAGTGTGAATCATTACAGTCTGAATAGAATTCTGATTTAAAAGTGCTTCTCAAGTCTTCTCAAGTCACAGGCCTCAAGTCCGAGTCAAGTCTCAAGTCACTGACCTTCAAGTCCAAGTCAAGTCCCAAGTCTTAGTCCATTTTATCAAGTCAAGTCTCAAGTCATCAAAAATAGTGACTCAAGTCTGACTTGAGTCCAAGTCATGACTTGCAAGTCCCCACCTCTGACAAAGTTATATCAACAATTTATTATTATCATAGCTTAAGGTATGCAAAAATATCAATATGTCGTATTGTTTAATGTAATGATACATTATCGATATCAGGGACTGCGGTATTGATATATCGCCAAGTCTATTTTTTGGTATATTTTATTAAATTATTTTGTTATAGAGCTACAGTTTTGTTGCTTGTTCAGAGGAAAAAACCTCATTTATGCGATATTTTCACTGTTTTGAGGATTAAAATGTTTGTGTTTCATAATAACTTTGCACAAGAAGTGGTTGAACAAAGACTTTTAGTGTCACAGCCATGATTTAGCCATTATTCTTTTTTATTGAACTGTATCGAACTGATTTGAAATATATTGTATCAAACCGAAAAAAGCACTGTATCGAGATATGTATTGTATTGTGGCCTGTGTATCATATCGGCAGCTTCATAATAATACCCAGCCCTAATTGTAGCACAATATGTAAAGGTACAGTGACATGATGCTGGATGGTGTTCCACATGTATCTCTATGGTGGATTGTTCAGCAGTCACATGGAGACACAATGCGCACATTAGCAAACTCTGCCAGACAAAAATACAAAATTAATTTAAACAGCACATTTTCAAGAGTCTAAAATCAATACAAGTGTTTATGGTCTTATTAAGGTGTTTAGGTAGCTTGCGGCTGTAATTTTATCTGCGAGCGACTTCTTGTTTAAGAGCACAAATCAGCTGACCTGTTGCAGTTCCAGCCAAGTCAGTTCTTTATGATCAGATTGTGCTTAAATAAAACTCAGAGAGAACAGTGCCTCCCGTTAGCATCACACCCCCAGATTCCCTGGGGTCAATACTTGATTTTTTCTTTTACTTTACTTAAACAGTTTGCAGTGCTCCAAAGTTATGCATTACCAGCATCCTAATTATTCACTGAGAAGAGTTTATAAGAGCTTTTCACAACTTCCAGAGAAGTTTTGCCATGACGGACAAGCTGACAACTATCATGGTAACGTGCACTTCCTGATTATCAGACAATTGAACGCTTCATACTCAGACGTAGGTAGTACACAGTGGACATTTGGACCTCAGGAGCTGCTTTTAGTACAATATATCTGTACTGGAGCAAGGCACATTTTTCACTACATGGACAAAAATATCAGCTATAGGATCTTTAAGCACCAATTTAAACTAAGCTACCAACACTATAGTGAATAATTTTACTTTTCTTGAACGTTTTTAAAAGAACCAGCACTTGACCAAAACAAGCTGTCACCTTTTCGGGGGGCCCATGCAGATGCAGGGCAGAGGAGGGGGGTCGTTTCGTGTTACTCTGAACTGAAAGCTAATAGAGGCTTGTTAAAGGGGTCCTGCCTAAGGGTGTATGTGTGTGTGTTTTTTGGGGAGGGCAGCTCTGTTTTTGTACTTATTTTCCATTGTAAAAAAGCCAAGCCCTGGTTTATGCGTTCAGGAGTAGTGCAGTAGACATGCGCACCTTGGCCTGGTCTGAACATTTACGGGCTGAGAGTGGAGGTAAGCACTCCCAGATGGAGGGACCCAGTTCAACTCTGAGTGAACCTGCTTACGTGACCACCTCCTCAACTTAAAGGGGCTATTGTGCTTCATTTTGGATAGCTTTTGTGCTGGTATTTTAACAATTTGTATCGATTTTTTGAACAGAGAATGCTTGGGTTAGTGTATGCGCCCTCTGCTGGTGCCAATAGGGGAAGATAATATGGGAAAGAGAGGTCACAAAGCCTACATGTTGTGACCTAACCACGAAGCCACCCTACTTTTCTTGTGATCAACCCAAAAACATGCACAATATAGGTAAAATCCTCCAGCTAAGGTAGTCCTGACCAAGCAAACTGAAACAATAAAGTGTTCATATTACGTCATTTTCTGATCTATGTTGTAATGTTGTTTCCATCCACCTGGAGTTTTGTTTCAGACTCAGATCCTGCATATTTACGCTGAGTTGTTCTCTCAAAAGGAAAACACTCTGTTCCACCTTGTGATGTCACCTGCACTGCAAAAAAACAAAACAAAATCTACTCCAGTTAAGATGACTTGAATTAAAAAAGTTTTATCATGATTTGAGTAAATTTCACTTGACAAGTAAAATGATCTACCAGTGGAACAAAACTTTTTGAACTTAAAATATGAAAATACATCTTGTTACACTTAAAACAAAACAAAAAACAACTTTTTGCACTTAAAATAAGAAACAAAATCAAATGTTGCTTGAATTAAGAAAAACAAGCTTATTCCACTGGTAGATCATTTTACTTGTTAAGTTGAATCAACTCAAATAAGGTAAAATTTTCTTAATTTAAGTGATTTTTAACAAGATATAGTTTTTTCCAGTGTGGTAATACAGAAAGTGCTCTACTATGCTTTTAAATCGATACACCTCACTAGAATAATTTTTATAATTTCAGCCAAAGTCAATCTCTGCTGAATAAAAGGTAAAACGTAGCTGTTAACTTGAAAACTAACACTACATGACATCACAAGGTGGAACAGTGCGATTTTGAGCTTTGGGATATAAACAGAATAATCATAAAGGATCACTCAAATGTGTGAATGAAACAAAACACAACGCAGGGTATGTTTCCGAGTGCTTTTTATCATCATTACGGTACCTAAATCAGTACTGAGTAAAGAGCATTTTCCAATAATGAAAATAGAGTTTGACATTTTAGTACCATGAATAGCTAACTAATATCTGGTGAATAAAATTGCTAGTTTCTTAATCACATTGTTGACAGAGAACAGTAGGTGCTGCTGGGGCACGCACTCTTTTCGAGAAAGTTCAGTGACCTTTCCTGGGGCTGGCTGAACCGCACTAAACTGACCTGACCAGTTTATGAGGCAACAGTACAGCTACAACCTGGAGAAAGACAGTGAAATGTTTCGGGAGTGATTTCCAGGGCAGATGTATCATTGTGTGGAATAGAAATGCAGATATCGGCTGGACAATATATCGATATTTTGACTTTTTAGCATATTGGCTATGAATCTTAAATCTCCAGCACAGGATGATATTTTGTTTTTGTTGATCAGGAGCCTAAAAATATGCATAAAGGTTTAGATTAACACATTTATAAGAAGATATAACTGCACAAAGTGAGACTACACAACTTTCTTTGTGTGTGAGTTAGTACGTACATATATCAGCGAAACAATATCAGCAGAGTTTATCAGCCAGCTATTTCTCTACATTCTAAACAGTCGATATCACCATCAGTTTTGAAAAAGCTCACGTCAGTCAGTCTCTAGTTGGCAAGACTGCACAAATATTATTCCAGTTTAAAATGCAGTTTGAGCTGTTATTATGCTACTATTGTCACACAATAGTCACAAAGGCTGCAATTATGTAGGTAATAGAATGTCCTCTATCTGTTTCTTGTCATACCTGCTGTCTGTTTTGTAGTTACATACACAAACAAATGTTAGAAGAAAATCATTAGACACATTTGTTTGATCTGCACACCAAAATATTCTAGGGAAACCACCTTGGACGTGTTCTTTACCGTCTCAATATTCAAGACAGAGCTGCAAGATTAATCGCAAACAAATCAAAATCATAACGTTAATGGATGCAATTAGCGAATCGCAAAGGCTGCAGTTTTTGAAGCACCATCATTACCTCCACAGTACAACAAAATATCCTGTCTTGAGATGTATAAAAACAGCTCAATCTGAAATGTGATTCTTGTATTAGATCATCAGCTCATGTCTTTTGATACATTTTTCTGTTTAAAATGTGAACTTTGAGCAGAGTTCTATTTAAATTGCAAAGTAATCGCAATGCTTGTCAGAAAAATCACGATCTGAAATTTTTCCCAGCTGCATTCAAGACTATTACATTCTTATTAATCACAACACTTAAATGCTATTGCGGCATTTCAGGTGTAAAAAAATCAACAAACAAAACAAAACAAAAATTATGACAAACATGGACAAAATTAGATGATATGAGAGATGTAAAAGTAGTAGTGTAAAAGCAGTGAAAAACAGTGATTAATTATTCACTTGACCACACTCCAGTTTGACCTTAAGCTACGGTCAGGACTCTGATCTGAGGGCCATCCTCTGTGTCACAACTGTTTTCTTCACAACATGCGGATAGTGCAGGTGTCCACATCAAAGCATTACACTATATTTGGCTACCCGGATATGATTTCTCTGTATTTTTAGAAAATAATATAATTTTCCATTCATATGCACTCAAAAAATATTAACTTTGTATTATTATTGTCATCTCTTTAGGTTCAGTTTGGATAACACAATATATTAATTTAACTTTACCAGTTTTTAACCTGTTGTTTTTAAAGTGCGTTATAAATAAATTTGCAGTTGCAGTGTCTACCTTTTTGATCAAATTCAGAAGATAGACCTGATTTACATTTTTGTTATATTTCCCATCAATAACACTTTCACAGATGAGCTCTATAGACTCCATAGGGCATGTACCTGATTTTTCTCCATGTATTTGAGCAAAATGTTTCTTGCTCCAATACAGATATATAATAGAAACAACTCTTGAGGTTCAAATAAGTCTGTTGTATACTGTACGCATCTAATTGTAAAGCTTTTTATTATCCAATAATCAAGAAGTGCACTAGCGAATGTGTTTTTAAAATAGAAGAAATAAAATCAATGAAATTCGAGAGCGATCAGTATGAGGGGAAAAAGTGTGATCAGTTATTTTTTCCATATTATCCAGCTCTAATTTTCAGTTTAAAAACAGCTACAGGGCCTTTAGCTTGCCTTGTTTGAAGTACAACTGAAGCAACACAAATTGGAGTCTCTGAATATTTGTCAAACTGACTTCTTTCCTGGTGCTGTTAAACTGCGAGACAAGGTTCAGGGTGATAATCAAATATTAGCGTTTTGTTTAAGTAAAGCACTGAGCTGTCTTGTCAGTTTGGCAGTTGAAACTCGCAAATTAGTAAATGCATTAAAGTAAATGCTTGCTGGCTAAAGGGACAGAAGCACTATTGTAAGTAAAGCTTTAAAGGCCAATATTTTGCTGTTTTCTGATCTGTTATAATGCATGTATGTCTAGGTACAATATGTGTGCTCATCACAAACATACCTGGCGTTGTGTTTTGTTTCAGTCACACATATTTAACTGTTAACTTGAAAAACTGCTTCATGACATCACAAGGTGGAACAGAGCATTTTGATCTTTGTAGACTAAGATTACTCAAAAATGTGTGAATGAAACAAAACACAACTCCAGGTATGTTTTTGATGAGGTAACATTATAACATGGCTTAAATCTCACAAGAGTCACAAGAAATAGTGAATTTTGCGTAATATAGGACCTTTAACAAGAGATGTCAAGAATAATCAATTTTACAATATTTTTTCTTTTTACAAATTAGCATTATATCAAAAAGTTGAGTATAAGAAACAAATCAAATTACCATATTTAATCAATGGAGAGGTCTACAAAAGTGCCAATTCTGTGACGAAAAGCATGTGGTTTGGAGCAGAGTTCAGACTGTGGAGGAAGAAATTTGACTATTTTTGATGATTTCAGGAAATTACTACTGCAAATCCATTTTTGAGTAATTTTTAATAAGACAAAATAAAACTGAATAGAAAATGTGATCTTAATATGAGGGGCAAAACATGATTCATTTTTGTAATAACTGAAATCACACTTTTAATATGTGTTGTGAATTATAACACTTTTGTTGTGTGACCCATAATTCTGGACCCTTATTGGAATATCTCAAAGTTTTTTTCCTCAATAATCCACGCCAAAATCTCTCTCTTGTGAGCTTTTAGCCGTGTTATAATGTTGTTACCTCATAAAAAACATATCTGGAGTGTTTTGTTTCATTCACACATGTTTGAGTAATCCTGCATTGTTTGGTTGTCTTGATTTCCAAAGCTCAAAATCTCTCTTCTATCTTGATGTCATGTAGTGGTAGTTTTCATGTCAGGAGCTACCTTTTACCTTTTGTTCAGTATATATTATAAAATCCAGGTCTGAAATTACCCAAACGATTCTACTGAAGGTGTATGGAATAAAAAAAAAAAAAAAATCCAAGTGTGTTTGTAATAAGGAAACAACATTATAACATAGATCAGAAAAAAGCATAATATGGCCCCTTTAATCACTTAATATGACAAATGAGTAGTAGTTTGCTTTAGTAATGAGTGTGATTTGTGCTGTCTGCGTGCCTCCAGCACCACATGGAGCAGCTCTGATGGATGGAGCCGGGCTAATTTGTCACCTTTGTGTTTAACCTTTGACCCCCCACACTCAAGGCCAACACAAAAGACCAGAGTTATGGCCAAAGCAAGAGCACAACCAGCAGAGCTGCTAAGACAGTTGGTTAAATGCAAAAAACATTAAAAATATATAGGTCATTTTAGAATTGCCACCTCTTATGAAATATTTGGTGTTGGTAACTGACCCCAAGACCCAACTAAATTTTTAGCAGCAGTTAAGATTCCGAGATTGTCAAAAGTATTGAAAATTAAATACTAATCTAAACTTGATACTCATTTGAGCAGGTAGTGATACTAAAAAAGCCACATTCACTAGTAGGGGTGTGCAAAAATATCAAAATATCAATATATCATATCGTTAAATGTGATGATACAGTATTGATATTGTGGGCTGCTGTATCGGTAAGAGTATTTTTTGTTATATTTTCATAAGTGATTTTGTTATAGTGCTACATTTTGTTGCTTGTTTAGAGGAAAGAAACTTGTTTATGCCACACATTTGATATTTTCACTGTTTTGATGATTAAAATGTTTATGTTTCATATTACCTTTGCACAAGAAGTGGTTTAACAAGGACTTTTAGTATCACAGCCATCATTTAGTGTTTATTTTTTATTTAACTATATTGAATTAATTTGAAATACATCATATCGAACTGAAAGTGCACTGTATCAAGGTATGTATCGTATCATAGCCTATGTATTGATGTATGTATCATATCAGAAACTTCTTTATGATACCCAGCCCTATTCACAGGACAGAAATGAATCTTTCCTGATGCGCTTTAGAATGATCTTGAGCAGTATCAGAACAAGTATAAGAGCACATAGATTAAGATTATACGTCCATGGAACACTATGGAACCTACCTGGTTTATTTATGTGTAAGACCCCGTGATAATATAAAAGAAAGTATCACAGTAAATATCACAGAAAATCACAACTGAATCAAAATCAATTGCTATTTAAGTTATTGTAGTTAGGAAATTGCGAAGGCTATATTTATTTTTATAACTTAAAATCCCTTGCATACAACAGAAACTATTGTTTAATAAATGCTCTGGTCAGAAACTGTTCAAATTTCAGTGCACTGTGAAGTAAAATTTGATTTTGTAACATGAATTACAAATCCAAATCACAATAATTATCTTTTTGTTCAATGTTGTAGCTGTCATATCTTTTTCTTATTCCCCTGATGTTTGAAAGCAATCTGGAAAAACTTTACGCAACCACTTTGACACATAACTTTTAGCCACCTTCTTTTTCCTGAGGCTGATTTTGCAGGGCAGGAAAGGAATACGATGAATAGATTTTGATTCTTGGTTGAAGTGGACATTTTGAAGTGATGATTCAGTGTTTCGTTTTGGCTTGTACTAAATGTCTTGTTTGACAGTCTGAAATGAAGTGTGAACGCTTCTGTAACCAGCATCCCACTGAAATACCTGATCCATGGACAGTACTATCCGAAAATCACTGCCTTGGCACCTTTTAGAAGAAATTACTGTAAAAATATCTGTATAATCCCTGAGTCATCCATGCTGTCCATAAAATCTATATAGGTTGGCATTTGGTAATATATTTTGTTTATATTACAGATTCAGAATTTTAAATGAAGGGCACGGAGCAATTTTTATTCTGTGGGAGAGATTGTTTGTACAAGATATATGCATATAGAAAACACACATTTTGTTGAATTTAGGTACACAATAAAGAATCTCCAATTACCAACATTTGCTACTATAGTGAAGAAGTCATTTTCCATAGTTATTTTGCAGTGGTGGAAGAAGTACTCAATGTTGTTACTTAAGTAAAAGTACAGATAGCAGAGCAACAAAATACTCATAAAATGCTTGAAAAATGTATTCAAGAAAAAGTATTTGAGTTCTTGTTAAAAAAATTGCTTCACATATAAAAAGTAAAAGAATTTTGCGCAGATATTGAGATCTTTTAAGACTTTGAATGTAATGATTTTGATAAAGAATTTTGCTGAATTTTGTTTGACAGAAACAATTGAATTGATTTTTTTTCTTGCTGCTTTTTTTGCGTATTTTTGTTAGCTCAAATTATGAATGTCTTAAAAAACACTTGAGCTTGGCTTGTCAGCAAGTCTCAAACTATTATACTTTGACTTTTCTGTCCAGTTAAAAAAAGTAGTGGAGTAGAAAGTACAGATACCTGCTCCCAGTTGTAGTAAAGTTAAAGTAAAAGATATCTATTTTAAAGCTCCTGAACATGTTTAAAATGTGCAGATAACTCAGTCCTGTTTTGAAAATATACTTTGCCAATCTAATCCCACTGCTTACCCTCGTAGATAATTCACTGTTGTTGTGTCATATGGCAAGACACTTCAGCCATTGCCTTCTACTGTTACAGCATGGGTGTGATAAGCTGTATACAAAATCAAATATGACTCATTTTCTGGTAACCTCAACGACTTGCAAGACCACTTTTAGGGTGCATTCTCTAATCCAAGTTTGGTTCTGGTTCAAATCCATCTTAGTTCTGATGTAGATTAGTTTTGGTCCTGTTGTAGTCTTGTTGTAGCCCTATTGTAGTCCTGTTCTAGTCCTGATCTAGTCCTGGTTTAGTCCTGCTCTTGTCCTAGTTTAGTCCTGGTCTAGTTATGGGTTTAGTCCAAATGTTGGTGTTTGTGTGAACATATGAGAGTAGACATAGAAATTGCTTAAATATTACCCATAAACTTGGTCAAAACTACACTGTGAATCTTTACCTGGACCTTTATAATGATACATCATAGCATGATCACTTTCTATTAATGCCATACATATTTAGATAGTGGTGTTTTGAGAATTCTTGAAAATCAGATATGTTTCACTCGTCCGGGTGACCACAAAATGAAAAAAGTGACATAGAATAGTTCTTGAAAAAAGAGACAGTTCTAAAAGCTTGTACCACGCACTCCCAAAATAGGTTTCATAGTTATTCAACAGTTCTAGAAAGGCCTCTTTCAGTAACTCATACTGGCTAATTGTCTACCAGTAAGAACAGTTATATAAAGCAACAGGCAGTTTTGTAATTGTCTTGAATGGCGCCTGCATGATTAATCACAATTGAGTTGAAATGACAATTCAGTAATGGTAATTAATAATGAAGGCTTGGTTTAGTTTTCAACTGTAGGATGGCTGGTTCAAGCTGAGCCTGAGCAGAGACTTTGGCTGCATAATACACTACTATCAAATTGAGATTGCGTTTTGAATTGGCACAGTTATCAAATCGTAAAAGCTTCTATTATTAAAGCAATGGATGTCCTATTACACCTGTAGTTTTGACCTCACTTCAGAAATACATGTGATTCTTGTATTAGTTCAGCACTTCATATTTAGTCCTCTCTCAAAAGCTCCTGAAAGTGTTTAAAATAACTCTATCTTATTTTGAAAGCATACATTGCCAATCTAATCACACTTTTAACCTTAATAGATAGTCCACTGTTGTTATTCCGTACTGCAAGACACTTCCCCAGTTACAGCATGGGTGTGATAGGAAAGCCAAATGCAAAATAGCTTATACCAAGTACATTGTATTAGTGTTGTAACGATAGTAAAATTTCAAACTTGATTTTGATAGTAAAGAATTATCTTGATACTTGACGAGATTTTGATACCCAAATGATCATTTTAAAAGCTGTTTTTTAGACAATATTGTAGATTTAATCGCAAATTAATAGTATTTGTTTATTACATCATGTGGTCTTACACTAGCTCTGATCAAACTCAAGATGAAAATGTTCAGAAATAGTCAAATTTGATCAAGTTATGTGATTTTTCAGTATTTATACTTGCTTAAATTAGTATCTAGTTCCAATACTAGTTTTAGAATCGATTACTGTCTGATTTTTGATACTTTTGACAACTTTACATTGTACAAGACAACCAAATTCTTTTGAAAGTAACTTAGAAAATCGAAACATGTGACAGTATGGATGGTTATGATTGGAAAACTATAAGTAAAAGCAGTTTTCTGGTAACCTTACACTGAATACATTTAATATAGAACAAGTGAACTACATAGCATTAAAATATCCTACTGTACAAAACCAAAACATGCTTTAAAGGGACAATTCGGACATCATTTCCTATTTATCCAGAGTGTTGGAGACATGTGGAGACCCTTTTTAAAATATTCCATCCAGTTCTTGTATTTGCAGAGGTCGCTGGTGCTAGGCTAGTGCATGTCAATGGCCATAGTTATCCTGCCGCTAAAAACAGTCTTACCCACTCCACAAAACACCCGAAGCAAATCTATTATTACACCACACTTTCGATGTGAATGTCTGTGTTGATAGGATAAATTTTGAAATAAAACGAACCTTGTATCACATGAATCATCGCATGTTGAGGGACTATTTTCTCATATATCAGTCCACCGCTGCCAAGCTTTCTGTCAGGAAGTACAACTCGCTGCTGCTGCTCAGACATAAATCTTTCAAATGCAAGGTTGTTTTTGTTCTAAAATTATTCTATTGACACAGACATTTACATGGACAGTCTGGCTTTATAATTGTTTTGCTTTGGGTGTTTTGTGGAGTGGGTAAGACTGTTTTTAGTGGCAGGCTAACTATGACCACTGACATGCACTAGCCTAGCACCAGTGACCTCTGCAAATACAAGGACTGGATGGAATATTTTAAAAAGTGTCTCCACACATCTCTAAGACTGGTTCACTAGGAAATGAGATCCTATGTCCAAAATTCTGAACTGTCCCTTTAAAGGCGCACTATGTATCTTTTTCGTTGGAGTTCCGTCACTTGCTTTTATGGATATCTCACTGATCAGCTTGGAATGCTCCGCAGTATGACATTAAACAGCTCTACTTTACATTTATTCAATTACTGATGGTTTTACTGCTAAAAAATAAGGGTGTTTGGACTGTGAGCGGGGTCGCCTCTCCAAAGATCTGACCTGTAACTTGGTCTGGTTTGGTTTTCATTACGATAAAAAGGTTTAATGCTACACTGTGAAACGTTCCAGACAAAGCATCCAGCAACATCTCCATAAAGAAAAAAACATTTGACATTCTCCATTAGAAAAGTTACACAATGCTCCTTTAATATAGTTTAAACTGTGTAAACTAATTGAGCAGTGAAACATTTACAGAAATCTGTCCTTGTCCCTTACAGCAGCTCTTTCTCCTTTCCGTTGCAGGCTGCTTGTCTCTGTGCTGTAATGGCCCCTCCCCTCCTCTTCAGCGCCACTATGATCTAACTACCCCCTCCTCTCCCTCTCTCCTCCCCCTCCCCTCTCCCTCTCTCTCTCTCCCTCTCCTCTCCTCCTCCGTCCCCTCCCTCTCTCTTCACTCTCTCACATGCCTCTGCTCACTCTGCCCTCATGCAACGAGCTAGAACCAAGCGGGGTGTGTCTATCTAGCAGTATTTTCCAGTCTATATTTTTACATCTATGTTTTTATGTCTGTGTTGTTTAAAAGTGGAGAAAGCATGGTACTCACTAACTGTTTTTCGATCTATCAATCAATACATAAAATCAAACTTTATGTGTAAACAAAAGGCATTCATTTGCATATGATTGCGTTGTTTTTAAGTCGTCAACAGGGGTATCAAATTCATTTCAAACCGAGAAATATAAAATTTTTCAGCTTTTGATTCTTTGAAATGCAAAAAATTATTTATTATTGGCGGTTACAAAAATCTGATCTTATAAACTATAAAGTGTTAGGAGTTGTTGCTATAGAGTTAGATCCTCAGTTTTTTCCTCGGATGGGTCAAAGTTCCCCCAGCAGCCGGAGACGCGCTCTGATTGGCTGCGCAAAGGTGAAATTAAAACCACGCTAAACTTTTGACCCCGTAGGAACAGGCAGGAGGAACGCCCATCGCCCGCTCCCCCTCCTCCTCCCTCTCCCCATCCCATCTCTCTCTGTTCGTTCTCCTATCCCCCGTACCCTTCCTTCGTTCATTCCTTTCTGATTTTGTTTTGCTCACACGCATTCCAAAACCACCTTCCTACAGTTCGAGAGCCGAGATTTTCTGTTTTTTTCCATACCCCGGTGAATATGTGCCTTGCTGCATGTAGTCTGATGAGAGACAGGCGGGCAGGAAAAGAAGAGGGGGAGGGTGTACAGTGTGTGGAGAGAGAGAGAGAGAGAGAGAGAGGAGAGGGAGAGAAAGAGAGGAAGGGGGATGGTGAGGAAGACCGCAGCAATAGAAGGCAGACGACACAGAGGAATGCAGCCTCCTTGACTGGGTGCCATGCTTTGTACAAACTGTGACCTGTTCCGCAATAAAGACACCAGCGAATGTACAAATAGATTCACGGCTATGATTTGGTCGAGATGTAGAAAATGTGCTGTATGCTGCCGCGCTTACATGCTGACATACTGTGGAGATTAGGTGTACGAAGCGTTTGGTCAATTGTTGATTTGCATAAGGGACAGGTGGGTTGGTATTTAAGCATATTAGGAAACATTTAGCCATTGATTTCCATTGACAGTTAATGTTTAAATCCGTTCAATACAAAATGTTTATTCAATTATTTGTGTGCTATTATTAAACAGAACTGTAGACTGCATTATATGATTTTTTATGCAAACAAACAAGTGTCGAAACTAGTGTCTTTGACTGATTTAACATTGTCACATAATTGTTAATTGCAGATTTTTTAAACCTATGGATGCAAACTAGTTAGTAACGCATCACTTTGTAAAATCTTTATTTATAAGAGTAACTGAAACTTTTTTCCAAATGAAAATTTCAAATGAAAATTGCCACTTTTGGTTGAGATGCCGCGTGGATGGCAGCAAAAATGAGCCGTGGATGTTATTGGGTTAACCAGACACAGAAGAAGGGAGGGCTCACATGGAGAGAGAGATTGAGATAGAGAGAAAGAGAAAGAAAGAGGAGGAAAGGAGGGGGAGGAGAGAGAGAAAGGGCTCACCTGGGGAGAGGGGAAAAGAGAGAGAGCGAAAGAGGAGGATAAGAAATTAGAGAGAGGGAGCGGGAAGAGATGGAGGATATAGAGAGCAATAGGAGAGGAAGAAAAGGAGAGAGGGAGAAAGTGACAATGAGGAGTAGAAGACAGCGACAGAGGAGGTGAAGGAGACAAGAGTGATAAAGACAGAGAAAGAGAGAGAAAGGAGGAGGAGGTGGCGATGGAGAGGTAGATGGGGAAGAGGAAGAGGATGAGAGATGAGAAAGAGAGAAAGAGGAAAAGGAGAAGGAGAGACAGCAAGGTGAGAGACAGAGAGAGGAGGAGGTGGTGAAAGAGAGAGAAAGAAGAGGGAGAGAAGACAAGAAGAGATTCATTTCTGGCTACCACACACACAGTGGGCACCATATGCTCAGAACGTATATCCAGCATGCCAGTTCTTCTCCCTGCCTGCTTCCAAAAAACTTCGCCTACTCCTCCGATGTTTTCGAGAGCCAATTACTCCACCGAGAGACACACTATTACATCCAAAACCCACTCTACTCGTCCCATTAGGTATAGCGCCCCCCACTGACACGCGTCCATATGGTTTCCAAGGGCAACTATCCCCCACAAACACATAAACAGTAGGAGAGCATGCCCCTCCCCCTATCCTTTTCCTCCCTCTCCTCTTCCTCCCTTCTTCTTCCTCCTTCTAATGGGGAATAAGATTGATACAGACACACAAAAAAGGTTTCTCAAGATGTCGTGGTGCCCTGCTTAGCTCCAGTTGTTATGAATATTTAAAGTATTTTTTTTTCCTATTGTATGCTCCTGTTTGTTGTAATGATGCTAGGTACCAGCTCCTATGCATCGAAAAAGGCTTCCACTCATGTGAAGGTGAAATAGATTCTTTTGTGTTTTGCAATCACCATGTATGTAGTCAGACTGCATCTCTCAGGTTGCAATTAGGGGAAGGTGATATGAGAAAAGCAATAGGGCTGCAAGATTAATCGCAATCGAATTGGAATCTCAGTTTGAATGGACGCAAATCAGTTTTTGAAGTACCATCATTTCCTCCAAGAATAACAAAATATTCTGTCTTATTTTGCATAAGAACTGCTAACCCTGTAGTTTAGTTATTTATAGGGATGCACCAATACCGATACTGGTGTTAAATATTAGCACAATACTGAAAATTTAGCTGTATCGGATATCAGTTAAGTCGAGCTCCTGGTTGGAAAAGACATCTATTATGCAAAATCTGAGCTTTTAATTGTGTTATAGCTGTTCCCCCTTCTCATTTACCCTCTGGAAGTTGTATTTGGATGATTCTACACAACCATGCAGACGACAATCAGATCTATGTCTCTCTAGTAGCAGGTGACCGCTTCTGCCACTGCATCCAACAAATCAGTGTGTAGATGCAAAACGACCTTCTCCAGCTAAACTCAGGCAAGACAGAAGTCATAGTCTTTGCCCCACAGAAACAAAGAGACAGGATCAGCAGTGACCTCCAGTCTCTAAAACCTTCAAATCAGGCAAGAAATCTAGAGGTAATAATGGACTCAGACTTGAATTTTAACATCCAATAACATCTGAAGCCTTTTACCATCTGAGAAGCCTAGCAAAAATCAAAGGTATACTGTCTAAAGCAGACTTGGAGAGACTTATCCTGTAGGTTAGACCACTGTTATGGCCTGCTCGCTGGCCTTTCCAAATGAGCAGTCAGACAGCTGCAGTACATACAGAACACTGCAGCTCGGGTCCTGACTCGAACCAGGAAGTACGAGCACATAAGTCTCTACACTGACTTCCTTTGGCTCAGAGAATAGACTTTAAAGCGGCTTTGCATGTGTACAAGTCTCTTCATGGCCAAGTGCCAAAGTACATCTCTGACATGTTAGTGCCATATGAACCATCTCGCACTCTGAGGACCTCAGGGACCGGCCTCCTGCTGGTGTCCAGAGTCAGGACTAAACACAGAGCCTCCAGATTTTGGCCTCATAATGTTTGAACCTCTATATATACAAAACTCTTCAGTAGTGATTTGAATGATTAATAACAGTTACATAACACACTAGGATCTCTTGTGTAATAAGTTAACTGCGTTTTAAGGAAATAATTGCCATTTTCTGTCCCAGGTGTTGGCAGATACCTACATTTGAAGTATTGTTATCGTTACCAGAACCGAAAACTCTGAACTTGTATTAGTTTCTTCATATTTTGTTATTTTTGTCAATTCTTTTGGATGTGTTTATAATGTGAACTCTGAACAGAATCTTATTAAAACCGCAAATTTAATCGCAGTGTTTCTCAGAAAAATTGCAATTCGATATTTTACACAAATTGTTCAGCATGTCACTGTTTCTTTCCTTATATTTATTAATCTTTTTTATTATTTGTCTCATTAAAAACTGATCAAAATGTCCTAAAAAAAACCAAAGCATACTTTTATCATTGCCATTCAACACAAAATAGTCCAAATTCCTCCTCTAAGGTCTGAAATCAACTCCAAACCACATGATTTTACTGGCTGTAGACCTCTTCATGAAACAGACCCAAACTTATCATTGACATTTACAAATGATCGTATCTCCATCTTGATACAAATTGATTAGTTGCACATTCCTTTTTGCAATCCATTTTTTGAATCTTAAATACTTTTGTCTGTGAGATGGTGAGATGTTGGTGTAGTAAATTGGTTCCCCATTAACTGCATGGTACCCGGTCAAACCATTTCCTCTGATTTGTACCATGTATGTTGTGCCTTTTTCATGTTTGCAGTACAATTTTTTTTTTTTTATCTGGAAGAGATAAAAAAAAGTATGGCGAGTCTGCTTGATCCCCAATTTAAATCTCTGTCAATACTGTTGTTGTGTCCCTGAGCAAGACACTTTCCCCACATTGCATTCAGAGAGAATTTATATATGTGGCAGCTACTATGACAGACATGATCTGGTTTTTAAAAAAAAATGCGATATCACTCTGCGATTGTCTTAGCAACTAAATTCACTAAAGGAATAACAATTTGTGTATCCGGCAGGGACAATGTATGATACATATATAGAGGGGAACCAGCTGGAAAGTCCTGCTGGCTGGAAAGTCCCCAAGCTGGAATGTTCCCTGAATTATACAATTTATTAAACTAAGTTAGTTAATCTATATACATATAAAAAAAACTTTTTTTGTCATTATATATAGTACACACGCAAATTACTAGAGCCCGACCGATATGGATTTTGTTGTGGCCGATATGAAACCGATATAATGAGAGTTGTCGCTGCCGATAGCGGGGCTATAATTGCTGATATATTTAGTGATGTACAAATTCGCTGTAAATCTTGAATTGTTTAAAAAACTTAGGTTTGGCTCTAGTGGATTCTAAATTGGGTTTATTTAGGCAACATTTATTGTTATTCAGACTCTTTACATCATATTTACATACAGTAGATTGGCCTAATGGCATTTTTGCATCACATTCTAGCTACTAGTGATGGGTATTACAGTTTTTTTTTTGGAGAACCGGCTCTTTTGGCTCAGCTCACTAAAGCAGCTGGCTCTTTCGGCTCCCAAGCGACTCTTGAGATTGTTTTGTTGCAAGCAGGACTAAACCAGAACTGAACCAGGACAGAAAAAGGACTAAACCAGGACTAAAACAGATTTAAACCATGTGTAAAACAGGACTAAACCAGAACTGAACCAGGACTGAGTGTCGAGACTCGGTCTTGATCTGTCTCCCTCACTCGAGCCCAAGATTAGTCCTGGTTTATTCATTTTATGCTGAACTGCAGCCAAATATGCACTTTTTTAAAAATCCTATGCACACGCATATTTCTGAAAGTTTCGTTTTCAGCCGCTGCTGCTGTCAAACTATGGGTCTACATGTGGTTTGAAGAGAAAAAGTGACAAAAAGAGAAAACACGGCTCCCAATAAGAAACATGCTCCCGTTGTTCGCTTCAAAGAGCCGGCTCTAAGAGCCACTTCGATCGCGACCGACCCATAACTCCTAGCTAGTAAAGAAACTACCGTTATTAGCCTTTAGCCGTAAAAACGTGCGCACCGCGGTAATTAAGTATATGCATAAATGTGGATCATTCACATGTCTATTCAAAGCTCATTTACATATCAGTGCAGGTCCAGTAACAAATATACGGCCAATATAGTCACTTTACAATAGGCCAATAGAAAACAGCCTGTTTATGTGTGGGAGCTACAGCAGCTAATCGCTAACAAATAACCAAAACTAGCTTCAAAGTCGATGTATTTCCAACACTCACCGCTCACACAGGCTCCTCCTCACATCACAAGTCTGCACTAATAAATGTCCTTTTAATACAGACTCAAACCGATTGTCTGTAAAAAGAAAATAATTTCAATGTTGCGCACGGCTGCGGGTGTAAACAAGCATACGTGAGTGAAGTGACGTGCTCTGGTGGTGTGTTCAAAGACAGCACGGACACAGACACAGACAAATTACACCGCAGATAAATACTGATGCGGAGCCACATATTACAGACATTTATCTGTAAATTGGATTAAATGAACATAATGTAGAGTCTAAGCTTTATAACGAGGTATAACATGCCCACGTGAAATATCGGCCCATATCAGCAAGCATATCGGCCGTTAGCCGGTATGTCTCCAGGTGCCCATATCGGCAGATAATACCGGCCAGCTGATATATCGGTCGGGCTTTACAAATTACCATATATCTCAACATATTTTTCCTACATACAAAAAAAAACAACATGCAAAAAAAAAAAATGATGTGGTCTCAACTGTGCTGCAACTATTTCAGGATTTGATCTTACATATTTCAGTTGAATACTTAAAAACTTCCTAAAAGTGATTATGAGTAATTTTTGAACTAATTCTGTAGCTTTTAAAGTTTCTTGTGTTGCGCTGCTTACAAATTATGTTCATGGCAGCAGGTAAGGAAATTATGAATATTTTTTCCCATATCAACAAGAAAAAAATATTTAAAATTTGGTTTCATAGTAAACTTCTGCGAGCAAATAAGGATTATATTGATATTACTGAAAAAATGTGTGCTGCTTCAGGAAGATCGGTAAAATGATATTTGCTCTCGCTACATTCACATTGAACTTTGTTATGATACAGAAGCTGATTTTCTAACTCAGTACATCACAGTGTGTAATGCAGCCGACTAAAGGCCGGCGAGAACATCCCCCCTCTCCTGGGCACAGCAGTTACACCTGTGCTGCCCAAGAGAAGGGGGCGCCCGGAGGGAGGAGGTGGACGTTCAAGATGAGAGAATGGGACGTTTGAGCTGGGACTTTCAAGTCAGGGGACACTCAAGCCAGTGTTCATATAGAGACAACAAATTTCTGTTTAAGGAAAGTCTCATTGATATGTTATTGCTTTGCCTGAAATGTTCCATATAATATAGTATAATATTTAACCTGTGTATCTGGCATTTAAGTCTTTGCAGGTGTTTATCACAAAGAAAGACCTCAGAAAACATGCATTCTTACAGTGGTCTAGGTCGCCTCTCTCCGCAGATCTGACCTATAACTTAACCTGATGGCATCACCTTTAATAATAGTGTATGACTATCCACTCTAGAGTTGTCAAAAGTATCAGAAATCTGACACGGATCAATACTAGAATCTTGTATGAGAAAGTTCTGATACTCATGTTAGCATTTAGTATTGATACTAACAAAGCCGAATGATCCAGGAGCTATGTTGCCCCGGGCATCACGCCCCTGGTAGGGTCTCCCATGGCAAACAGGTCCTAGGTGACGGGGTAGACTAAGAGCAGTTCACAGAACTCATATGAACAGTTCAATATCGAGGACCGTTACGTCGCCCGGTATGGTGCAGCTGGGGCCTCACCCTGGAGCCAGGCCTGGGGTTGGGGCTCGAATGCGAGCGCCTGATGGCCGGGCCTTTGCCCACGGGGCCCGGCCGGGCTCAGCCCGAAAGGACGACATGGGTCCACCCTCCTATGGGCTCACAACCCGCAGAGGGGTTCATGGGGGTCGGGTGCACAGAGGACTGGGCGGTGGTCAGGGACGGGTGTCTCGACGGCCTGGTCCGCACACACAGCATCTGGCTGTGGCGACGTGGAACGTCACCTCACTGGGGGGGAAAGGAGCCCGAGCTTGTGCGGGAGGTTGATAGATACCGGCTAGATATAGTCGGGCTCACTTCTACACACAGCTTGGGCTCTGGTACCCAATTCCTTGAAGGGAGTTGGACCCTCCATTTCTCTGGCATCTGGTGTGGGCTTGCTTATAGC
Organism: Boleophthalmus pectinirostris; assembly: GCF_026225935.1. Taxonomy (NCBI): domain Eukaryota; kingdom Metazoa; phylum Chordata; class Actinopteri; order Gobiiformes; family Gobiidae; genus Boleophthalmus; species Boleophthalmus pectinirostris. The sequence goes on along the minus strand of NW_026571515.1, from coordinate 33,289,237 downwards.
CCCACAGCTCAGCCGCCACGTGTTGGAGTTTACCCCGGTGAACAAGAGGGTCGTGTCCCTGCGCCTTCGGGTTGGGGACAGGTCTCTCACTGTTGTGTCGACCTACGGGCCGGACAGCAGTGCTGAGTACCCGGCCTTCTTGGAGTCCCTGGGAGGGGTACTAGACAGTGCACCAACTGGTGACTCCGTTGTTCTACTGGGGGACTTCAACGCCCACGTGGGCAACGGCAGTGACAACTGGAGAGGGGTGATCGGGAGGAACGGCCTCCCTGATCTGAACCCGAGCGGTGTTTTGTTATTGGACTTCTGTGCTAGTCACAGTTTGTCCATAACAAACACCATGTTCGAGCACAAGGGTGTCCATAAGTGCACGTGGCACCAGGACACCCTAGGCCGGAGGTCGATGATCGACTTTGTCGTCGTGTCATCTGACCTCTGGCCGCGTGTCTTGGACACTCGGGTGAAGAGAGGGGCTGAGCTGTCAACCGATCACCACCTGGTTATGAGTTGGATCCGCTGGCAGAGGAGGAAGCCGGAGGGACCTGGCAGGCCCAAGCGTATTGTGAGGGTCTGTTGGGCAGAGCCCTCTGTCAGAGGGATCTTCAACTCACACCTCCCGGAGAGCTTCTCCCAGATTCAGGGGGAGGCTGGGGACATGGAGTCCGAGTGGGCTCTGTTCTCCACCTCCATTGTCAATGCGGCCGCTCGTAGCTGTGGGCGTGAGGTCTGTGGTGCCTGTTGCGGTGGCAATCTCCGAACCCGGTGGTGGACACCGGAAGTAAGGATGCTGTCAAGCTGAAGAAGGAGTCCTATTGGGCCTTGTTGGCTCGTGGGACTCCTGAGGCAGCTGATGGGTACCGGCAGGGCCAAGCGTGCTGCAGCCCGTGCGTTCGCAGGGGCAAAAACTCGGAGCTGGGAGGAGTTCAGGGAGGCCATGGAAGAGGACTATCAGACGGCCTCAAAGAAGTTCTGGCAAACTGTCCGGCGCCTCAGGAGAGGGAAGCAGTTCTTCACCAACACTGTTTACAGTGCAGGGGGAGAGCTGTTGACCTCGACTGGGGATGTTGTCGGGCGGTGGAAGGAATACTTTGAGGATCTCCTCAATCCCACCGTCACGTCTTCCGAGGAGGAAGCAGAGGCTGGGGACTCAGAGGCGGACTCATCCATTACCCTGGCTGAAGTCACTGAGGTGGTTGGTAAGCTCCTTGGTGGCAAGGCTTCGGGGGTGGATGAGATCCGTCCTGAGTACCTTAAGTCTCTGGATGTTGTGGGGCTGTCTTGGCTGACACGCCTCTGCAACATCGCGTGGCGGTTGGGGACAGTACCTCTGGACTGGCAAACCAGGGTGGTGGTCCCTCTGTGTAAGAAGAGGGACCGGAGAGTGTGTTCCAATTACAGGGCAATCACACTCCTCAGCCTCCCCGGTAAGGTCTATGCCAGGGTGCTGGAGAGGAGAATCCGGCCGATTGTCGAACCTCGGACTCAGGAGGAGCAGTGTGGTTTTCGTCCTGGCCGTGGAACACTGGACCAGCTCTACACTCTCCATCGGGTGCTCGCGGGTTCATGGGAGTTTACCCAACCAGTCCACATGTGCTTTGTGGATCTGGAGAAGGCATTCGACCGTGTCCCTCATGGTGTCCTGTGGGGGGTGCTCTGGGAGTATGGTGTCCCGGGCCCTTTGCTAAGGGCTGTCCGGTCCCTGTATGAACAGAGCAGGAGCTGTGTTTGCATTGCTGGCAGTAAGTCAGACCTGTTCCCAGTGCATGTTGGACTCCGCCAGGGCTGCCCTTTGTCACCGGTTCTGTTCATTGTGTTTATGGACAGAATTTCTACACGCAGCCAGGGGTCGGAGGGGGTCTGGTTTGGGGACCACAGGATCTCATCTCTGCTGTTTGCAGATGATGTTGTCCTGATGGCTCCATCAAACCAGGACCTTCAACATGCACTGGGGCGGTTTGCAGCCGAGTGTGAAGCAGCTGGGATGAAGATCAGCTCCTACAAATCCGAGGCCATGGTCCTCGACCGGAAAAAGGTCGCTTGCCCTCTCTGGGTGGGTGGAGAGTCCCTGCCTCAAGTGGAGGAGTTCAAGTATCTCGGGGTCTTGTTCACGAGTGAGGGGAGGATGGAGCGTGAGATTGACAGGCAGATCTGTGCAGCGTTGGCAGTGATGCGGTCGTTGTATCGGACCGTTGTGGTGAAGAGAGAGCTGAGTCGAAAGGCGAAGCTCTCGATCATGAGCTTTGGGTAATGACCGAAAGGACAAGATCACGGATACAAGCGGTCGAAATGAGTTTCCTCCGCAGGGTGGCTGGACGCTCCCTTAGAGATAGAGTGAGGAGCTCAGTCACATGGGAGGAGCTCGGAGTAGAGCCACTGCTCCTCCACGTTGAGAGGAGCCAGTTGAGGTGGCTCAGGCATCTGTTTCGGATGCCTCCTGGTCGCCTCCCTCGGGAGGTGTTCCGGGCACGTCCCACCGGGAGGAGGCCCCAGGGAAGACCCAGGACATGCTGGAGGGACAATGTCTCTCGGCTGGCATGGGAACGTCTCGGGATCCCCCTGGAAGAGCTGGAGGATGTGTGTGTGGAGAGGGAAGTCTGGGAGGCCCTCCTCAGACTGTTGCTTCCGCGACCCGACCCTGGATAAGCGGAAGAAAATGGATGGATGGACTAAAAAAGCCACATTCTCAAGACAGAAATAAGCCTTTACTGAACAGCTTTAGAATGATCTTGAGCTGTATCAGAATAAGTATAAGAGCACATAGATTAGTATACGCCCATGAACCACTATGAAACCTACCTGGACAACTGAGAGATTACACAGATAAAAGGCCATGACATGATAATATAAAAGAAAGTACTATGATTTAATGTTGAAAATGATTCTATTGTCTAAAAAAGGAGTGTTTTTTATTATCTTTGTGGTATCAGAGTCGGTGTAGACTATCAAATGTATTCCATAGTTTCGAAATGGAGTTTGAAATGTGATCGTGACAACACTAATCCACTCTTATGTAAAGTTGATTTCCTGTATGTTTTGTAATGCGCTTCAATCTTCAGTGTTATTCTCCCTGTTCCAATGCGGTGTCTGCTGTGTGCGCGTTTGTCTGTGGGAGTGATGGATCTCAGAAGCAGATAATATGATTGTGAGTCTCATCCAGGAGGGATCCACATGCCGGCCTCTGCAGTACATGTTTATGCCCCTCCCTCCTCCTCCTTTTTCCCCTGTGTGGTGCAGTTTTTGGACTCACAGCAAATAAACAGCAGGTAGGAGAGAAGAGAGAGGGTGGATCTCACCAGCTCCTTGTCAACAGGCAGAAAAAGGCTGCAAGAATGTTATATTGCTCATATCTTTGTCAGAAAAAATTGCAATTAGATATTTTTTCACAATGAAGCTGGTAATGGCCAATATGAAACAAGATTAAACCAAATTGAATGGTCATAATTAGCAAATCACATAGGCTGCAATAAAGGTGCACTAACTTTCTTATAGAGGGCCACCGCCAGCTGGTCTCCATGGACAGTGTTGGGGAGTAACAGATTACATGTACCGCTGTTACGTAATCAGAGTACAAATTATGAGTAACTGTATTCCGTTACAGTTACTGTTTCAGTGAGTGGTAATTGGATTACAGTTACTTTGCTGAAATAAGTGGATTACAAGGCGGTATTTTCCTGTTTTCACATTTTGTTCTACATCCCATTTATTTATTTTTTTATTTCTGTAATTTCACTCATTGCCGGAAACCCAAACAGAACGCGACAGTAAGAGCCATGTAAACGTCATTTTAAAGTTGGCGGTGTCAGTCACACAATGGAAGCAGCAGTGCATTGGTAAAAACGCATTTGTGTCTTGGAAATTCTTCTCCCAATGTGAGATATATATATAAAAAAAATATATATATATAAAATCACCTACAATTTAAATGTGAAACAGGAGCTACTGGCACTGGTGAAAACAACCTGCATAGACTCATAATATCTGCACTACTGTCCTATAGTGACCTGCCACATGAGTGGACGCGCACACAAACACACACCTTCATCATCGTCATCAACCTGAGAACGCGCGGACCACGTCTCCTTCCGTAGTTACTGTGTGGACACCGCCGTATCGTGCGCCGCGTGTGGACTATGTTTTCTCGCGTAAACCGCGCTTCCTCCTTTGCGCCTCTAAACCAGAACTAACACCAGGACTAAAACCAGGACTAACCCAGGACTAAACCAGGACTAAAACCAGGTCTAAACAACATGACACCTAATGACATAATTTAAGGTGATCTCATATGAAAAAATAATTTCTCTATCAATAATATTTTTTAATATGGTGAAGGAAACTGTCTTTACTGTCTTTTAACAGACAAAACCTTTTATGTTAAGATATTGTGGTCTTTGTTTCTCTACAGCAAACAGTCGCTTATTCATGGAGACTTGGGCTCAGACAATTTGAAGACAACAAACAAGAATTTTCAGGATGTGGTTGCTACATTCATGTCGTTTAAAAAAACATGACAATATCAAGTAATCCAAAGTAATCAGATTACTTTACTCATTTTAAGTAATTTAATGGATTATGTTACAAACTACATTTTGGGGTGTGTAATCTGTAATCTGTAGGGGAATACATTTTAAAAGTAACCTTCCTAACACTGTCCATGGAGATGTTATTGCTTTGCCTGGAATGTTCCACAGTGTGACAATAATCTTCTATCTATTCATTTAAAGTTGATAAAAAATACCTTGAAAAACATGCACTTACTGCTTACTTGAGTGCATGGATTTGTATCTCCATATACCTGCTACTTGCCCTATAGTGATTTTGTCTTTTTGTGTCCATGGAGATAGATAAGTTTAATGCCATGCTGGGAAACATTCTATGGAGACAAGCAGGTGACTGATAGCCAGGCTGGCACCACCTATTGTCTCCGCTCAGTTTCATTTCTCTCCAGCATCTAGGTCAGGAATCGAACGGTTCGCATAAACCCCAGAAGTGCGAGTTCGGGCACCAGCCAATCAGCAAAGAGCCATACATTCTGTGTTGGCAACATTTCTCGAGTTCGAGGATTTAAAGCCGGAACAAAGAGAATGTTTGGTGAATTTTATCAAGGGGAAAGACGTTATTGCCCTTCTTCCTACGGGATTTGGGAAAAGTTTAAAATACCAGTTAACCCCATTAGTGGTGCATTACATGTCATGACCAAATAGCAGCGATTGGTTAAATAAAGAAAGTACCTGCCTAGTGTTGAACGATCTAATTCTAACACTGTGAGGTCAGATGGTTTCCACAAAGTGAAACCGGCTCATGAATCAGGCTAGGTTACTGACCCTCCATCAGAAAAGTTATGTAGTGTACATTTAAATATCCCATCTCTATGAGGTTGATGTATAAAACCTGCTGAAAATGACTTCTATTAAAAAAAATAATAATAAAAAATCCTTACTCGCTACCCCTCTCTCTCCTTCTCGCTCTTCTCTCTTCTCTCTCTCCCTCTCGTCTTTCTCTCTCCTTCTCACTCTTCTCTCTCTCTCTCTCTTTCCTCTCTCCCTCTTTCTTTCCATCTCTCCCTCTCTCGCTCAGTTGTTACATGCATCAGCAGAGAAGTGCCAGGATTAGTGCTGTCTGCTTTGTGCTATTAAAATAAAACTCCCATAACCCTCTCCATAAAGGTGGGCAATATTGACTCAAATGAACACCTCAATTTCTTTGGAATTATTTGAGAGTAATGATCAGATAATAATTTTGCAATCTATTCAGCGTGTATGTAAATTGTGGTTATAGTTTTGTTATATTGTTGGGGAAGATAAAGCAGAAGAAGAGAGGTTTTCCATAGCCTTGAATGGTGGAAAAGAAAGTGGGATGACAATACAGGTGTTTTTAAAGCCAAAATATATGCTGAAAATTCTTACTTGGGCTTGCCTATCCACAGATCTAACTTGGTCTGAAGGTGTACAGACCCTACAACAGACTAGAGCCTAGGATGGAATGTCAAAAAATGTCTGTTACTGTGGAAATCTGCCATGTTTGTGGCAGCAGTGCAAAACTCTCACAGATAAAGAGAGAAAATAACATTAAAAAGTAAACAGAACCCCTGTGGAACATCCCAATAAATTGCTGGGTCATTACTGGTAAATACATTTATCACTTTAAAGTGTCAGAAAACATGGCTAGCATTTAGTATCTTTAAATCTCTATTGGTTTAACATGGCTCACTGAAAATACTATGACCTGTGATATCACAATCCAGACTCTATATATACATTTGTTGAGAACTTTGTACTACATAAAATTGTGAGCTTTTAGCTATTGCCTCCTCAAAATTATGTGCTGAGTTGTGTTTTTTATTCACAATTGTTTAAGTAATCCTTTGTTACTGCTGTCTGCATCTTCAAAGGTCAAAATGCTCTTTCCCACCTTATGATGAAGCAGTAGTTTTCAAGTTAACAGCTACAGTTTACCTTTGTTTAGTAGAAATTGGCAGTTCCACGGCTGAAATTATCCAAATGATTCTAGTGAAGCTGTATGGAGTTTAAAAACACAATGGAGCACTTCCTGTATTGTCACATGACATCACAAGGTGGAACAGAGTGGTTTCCGTTTGAGAAAATAACAGAGCCAAAATATGCAAGATTTCTGTGTTAAACATGTGAATGAAACAAAACATAAACACAATGTTTTTGATGAAGAAACAACATAACACAGATTTAAAAAATCTCGTAATCTAGGCTCTTTAAGGCTAGTTTTCTTATTTTTCTATCCCATTTTTATCTACAGTTCTTTTTAAAGTTAGGGACACACCCAGTATTCGTATCTTCAAAACATAATTTTTAACATTATAGTATAGAAATACTGTGCTTTTCCTGGTACTTGTTCTGATCTAAATACATGATCACTTCTTGTTTTTTTGGTTTTTTTTTTTTTTGGGGGGGGGGGGGGGTTGAGTTGACCTAAAACAACTTAATAATAGAAATGAGTCCATTGACTTCCTGTTCAAAACTGCTGAACTTCATAGTATTTCGTTGTTACACAGTACACGGAAAACTGCAAAAACAGACACTTTATGAATTCTCAAGCCTTGAATATAAGACAATATAGGATTATTCAGACATGTATAAATTAATCAAAATACAACTCAAGGAAATGGTTATAATATGTTCAAAAGCTCATAAAGTTGATTTGGCGTTTGTCTCCTTCTTGTATTTAACTACTCAGCTTTTTAATCTTGGATAACATTCATTTGCACAGTCCCACATTACTAAGCTGCCCCTGAATTTGACCTGGAGTTTTAAGGTCATTCTAGGAGAGGAGCTTTCGCAGTTTTAAGCTGTTCAGTCACAAACAGGAACTGTAATTGTGGCAGAAGAAGAGATGGCATTCACCTCAGTCACATACAACTCGAATACTGTACATGTGTGTCAGGGAGGGCTGCACCTATTATCTATTGGTTTCATAGATTTTTACCATATAGTATCATATTCTCTGCTAAAGTCAAATTGAATAAGGTTCCTACTTCTTGTGTCCTGTTGCTCCTATTAATAGAAAAATTAACTGTTGCCAAAAATTCAGTATTCACAAATGTTTTTTGTTTTTTTTCTCCAGTGCCATCCTCTTTTGGTTTGTACTCCACTACATTTACTCAGTTATGTTGACTACTTTTTTTTTTTAGAAATTGTACTTTTCTGATACTTTCCCAGAAGCGTACTTGGTTAATGTTTATCGAAGTAACAGTACTCTTACTTGAGTAAATGTTTTGGTTACTCCTCCCACTGTGAGTAAGTGTTTAAGTGAGAAAAACGTAATGTCGACAATATTCAATCATTTGAACATTTGTGTTTTTGCACCACTCCTTGTCTCATTTTGTGTCTATATTTTAAAAATACCAGAGTTTGGACATTGTTTAATGTTTTATCCATCAAATTACATTAATTCAAATTATAAATCAGATTTTATGTCATGACAATTACACTTTCAGCACTCTTAATAGTTTTTTACATTTACATTTTTACTCTTTTTTGAATAATTTCTTGGTCCACTACTTTGTACTAAAATAATATTGTTTTGAAGTAACGGTACTCTTGCTTGAGTGCAATTAAATAAATGATTAGGCTATTTTGAAGAATTATTACATTTTTTCAGAATTTTTTCTGTCATAACTATTGACATCAACCTTGAACAAATGTGTACTTTTCTTTTACTGTCCAATCATTTACCATAGCTTTATCTTCCCTAAACAGTGAATAAAGTGGGCTATCAAAATATGACCATGCATGCTTCATTTTCTCTGACCTGTAAAACTAATGAATCTAATGGTTTTCAGACACATACATTTTCCCCACTAAATGAGCAATTGATGTCTGTATTTATGTTGTGACCAGGTAATTCACTTTGACTGATGACAGAGATGTTGCCGTAGTTACCGTCGTGGCTCCTGTCCTCTCAGATATGACAGACTGGCGGTTCAGTGTTGATTAAGTGAGAGGAATGACTCTGTGTGCTGGGATAATGCATAGACACTGCATAATTGATGGTTTCCAATGAGGCGTTATATTTAATCTACTTCCACGCTCCACTGGGCCGGCTGTTTGACTGTGAGCCTGATACATGTTTCTGCTAGGACGCTTCACCTGCACAAAACTCAGGCAGGGACAACTACACACTTTTATCGCTCTATAGTATGGCTCACTGAAGCTTTAAAACGAGGCCTATATTACACAATTTGTATAACTTTTGTATTGTAGATATATATAGGTAGATAGATAGGTAAGATATATAAACTACATGAAGGATTAGGGGAAAAATGAATTGCAATTTTCCTGACAAGCATTGCAAGTAGATTTCCAAATCATGTTTTAACATCCTATATTATGCAAAATTGACTCTTGTGAGCTTTAAGTAATTTTAGAATGTTATTACCTCATCAAAAACACATTCATTAACACATGTTTGAGTAAACTTTTATTTTTAGTCTTTCTACACCTACAAAGCTCAAAATACTCTGGCCAACCTTGCGATGTCATGAATAGGGGTGTGCAAAAATATTGAATTATCGATATATAGAATCATTTAATGTGATGATACAGTATCAATATCGTGGGCTGCTGTATCAATATATTGCCAATAGTATTTTTTTTATATATTTTACGAAGTGATTTTGTTAAGTGATTTTGTTACAGCGCTACAGTTTTATTGTTTGTTTAGAAGAAGGAAACTTGTTTATGCAGCAAATGTGACATTTTCACTGTTTTGATGATTAAAATGGGAGTGTTTCATATTCACTTTGCACAAGAATTGGTTTAACAAAGACTTTTAACATCACAGCCATGATTTAGCCTTTATTTTTTATTGAACCATATTGAATCAATTTAAAATATATTGTATTGAGTCGTATCGAATCGAAAGCTCACTATATCGAGATATGTATTGTATCACGACTTATGTATCGAGGTTTGTATTGTATCGGCAACTTCTGAATGATACCGATCCCTTAGTCATGAAGTGATAGTTTTCAAGTTCACAGCTACTCTTTACCTTTAGTTGAGATTGGCAATTCCAGGGCTGATCCAAATGATTCTAGTGAAGGTGTATGGAGTTTAAAAACACAATGGAGCACTTCCTGTATTACCACATGACATCACAAGGAGTGCTTTCTGTTTGAGAGAAGAGCGCAGCCTAAAGATGCAGGGTTTGTGTGTTAAATATGTGTGAATGAAAGAAAATAGTATGTTTTTGATGAGGAAAAAACATTATAACATAGATCAGAAAATGGCATAATATGGACCCTTGGGATAGGATTGTTTTCAAAGTAAAATTTGAATGCATTTAGAAAAAATGGCAAGAAAAAACTATGAACTAAAACAAAAATCACATTTCAGAATATGGTTAGGACTCCTGAAGCAAGAAGACAGGATATGTTGTTGTTTGTTTGTGGAAGAACTGATGGTCCTTCCGTTTCTCAGGTGAAGATCATCAGTTAAAGTGAATGAAGAATGAGACAGTGTGTTGAGGCCTTAAGCCTTAGTTTTCCGCTAAGTACGGACCTGTCGCCAAGTTAGGTGTGCAGAGTCTACCCAGAAACTACTTCAAATATGCAACCTGCCTTCTTTTAGTTCCAGACCCTTCCGTTTTTAGTCTTATTTAAGCTGTCTTACATTGCGCAAGAACTACTCAATATGTTTTTCTTAGGGTGACCAGAATTTCAAAATCAAAAACTGGGACACACTCGGTTTTGGGGTTGTTGGTAATAATAAAATGGTGAAACAAGTGTGCAATTAAGGAGAACTGTTTTACACTTGGCCCATTCACAACTAACATGCGAGTCAGTTTAGTCACATTTTCTTTGCATTTTGAATATTTTTAAGCAGCTTTTATATATTTTACCTCAACAAATGTCAGTGTATGCCTCCCTATACTGTCGGCAAGTATTAAATTGCTCCAAAATAAGGACATCAGGGACATTTCTTGGATAAAACTGGGACAAATCTGTAGTTTTGGATAAATCTGCTGGGACAAGGGACACAGCGCTCAAAACTGGGACTATCTCGGGTAAATAGGGACATCTGGTCACCTTAGTTTTTCTATGCAGAGAAATAGATGTAGAATTACCGGTAATAAAATTTTTTTTTATTGCTTTTCAGTTGTAAAATGTGCAAAACTGATTTACAAATATTTTTTAAAGCCTGATCTAGCATACTGTGAGCCTGTGCAGGGCTGTAGCTTGGTTTAGCCTCAGGTGCTGTTTGGGGGGGGCACGTGCCGTTTACTGTAGTTCTCTTTATCAGGCTAAAGCTGACAGGTTCCACTCATCACTGCAGGGAATGCGCTCCTTCATACGGCCCGTGTGTTAGCAGGTTAGAATGGATCAAATGAACTGTATCCTATAACTGTAAAGGATCACTGTCAGCTTATGTTTACTTTTCAGTTTCTGAACATGACAGAAGGTAAACATGAGTGTCAACTTTTAAATTAGGCATGTGGCAGCTCATAATTTACCAGGTTTTCATCCTTTGGACAAAATAACCAGAAATAAAACTTCAGTGGTTAAATATTATATAACATAATATCATGAAAGAGTATTTAAATTTATAGTCTTACTTACTTACTAATATGGCATTAAACTGATCTATCTACTTTGGGACAAGCAGACAGCATCAGCTCAAGTTACTGCTCTGATCTGTGGAAAGGTGAGTCTATTCACAGTTAGAATTCATGTTTTTCAAAAGTTCTTTCGCATCTGTAATGGAATAAATGCAAGATAGATCAGTGTAATGTAGGGTGACCAGTTTTTTAAAATTCAAAACTGGGGCACACCCAGGTTAAGCCTGACTCGTTAGCTGGTTTCACTTTGTAGAAACCGTCTGACCTCGCAGCATTAGGATTTGTTCGTTTGATGGTAAGCGGGTACTTTTTTTATTTAACCAATTGCTGCTATTTGTGCTCTTTGGTCGTGAAGTAATGTAATGCGCTAAATCTCGTAGAAAGAAGGGCAATAACGTCTTTCCCACTGAGAAAAATTCACCAAACATTCTCTTTGTTCAGGCTTTAAATCCTCGATTTCAGGAATCATTGCCAACACAGAATGTCTGTCTTTGTCTACATCCATCTCGACCGCTTTGTTTACTGTTGTGCTGTACCAAAAAAGGGACCTAGACAGGCGCTTGAGTTTGACGTCATGGCTTCACAGCTCTTCGCTGATTGGCCGGTACGTGGTCTACAACTTCTGGCGTTCTTGCAAACCTTCTAGTGTATTTCGATTCCTGACCTAGTTGCTGGAGAGAAATGAAATTGAGTGGAGGCACTAGGTGGCGCCAGCCTGGCCACAGGGTTTTCTGTATTTTGACTAAACAAATAACAATTTATGCACCGTTTTACAGTTGTCCAGGATCAGATGAGTCAAAAATTGTTATAGTCCTGATTTAGACCTGATGGAGTCCTGGTTTAGTGTTTGTTCAGTCCTGGTTTAGATCAGATTGGTTAAAAATAGGGACACCTGGGACATGTCTTGATAAAATTGGGACAAATCACTGGTTTTGTATAAATCTGCTGGGACAGGGAACACAGGGCTCACAACTGGGACTGTCCCGAGTAAATAGGGACATCTAGTCACCCTAGTGTAATGCCATATTGTGAAACATTCCAGGCAATAACATGTCCATAGAAATTAGTATGTAGCATACTCTCTACTAGTAAAACATACTGTAAACACTGATTGCAGTTGAAACTATAGTACAGCATTCCCTTTTTGTGGTTTGACATCAGTGCATTCAAAAAGAGCACCTGTTCTTACTGTCAGCTGGTTTCTCAAACAAGTGTCTATAAGTGAAAAATTACAAAGCGTCTCAAGATTCAATTACAAGCATCATACATTTTGCATTGCCTTACCACTCATCCTATAGATTTTTAGCCCTGGTGTTAAGTTTTCATTTCATTCACAGATTGTTTCGATTATGCAACACAAAGATCAGCACTCCTGGGCATTTTACTCGGAACCAGAGCTTTAATCAATAACTCCTGTCCAAAGTAGATATACCAGGGCATTTTTCTTATTCTTAGGTATAATTTTGTTTGCCTGATTGTATTTCCATGGCTCAGGGTCTGTAGTAAAAAGGCTAAGCTTCATGTGTGCTCTCTGATGCCTCATCTCTGATCTTTTAATGTGGTCTATACAGTCTTTGTGCAGTTTTACAGAGGAAAAGTGCCCGTTTTATTACATTGAGTTGCTGTGTACTCAAAGCAGATGTTGCAGTGTAGAGGCAATTTAAAATGGCCTCCAGCTTTTCTGCCCCAAAACCTGATATCTGATGCTGCTTTTTACAGAATAAGTTGCGTTCACGTGACTCCACAACATTCTGAACTCTCCATAACATTGAGGTGGAAGACAGGTCAGATTCTATGGTGGAATTGGCCTTTTATCTTTAAATGCAGATCGTTCGACCTACTGGGCCAATTTACATGAAAAAAACACTGGTACAATGTTGAACGTTTCATCTATCAGCAAAAATTAACTTCTGAAGCATTAAAGGAGCAATATTTAACTTTTCTTTTTGGAGGGTCTGAAACCTATGTGTTTCTGAGATATTTTATTTTACACTATATTAAATAGGGATGTAACAATAACTGAAATATCGTGATATCGTATCGTCAAATTTCTTAATAATATCGTGGACCATCACAATATATCGAATTACAAGTCTCTGCTTAGATTAAGAATTATGGTGCAGCAACAGCTAAAAAAGACCGAGGGAACTACATAGACATGATCCTTTGCTCCATTTTAGTGCAGACTACAAGAAAAAATAACAGTTCTAAGCACTTTTAAGTCCTACTTCTTGGGATTAAGTCTTGTCAAGGCATTTTAAAAGGAAAAAAATTGCATATTAACAGTTTTGTTTGCCTCCACAAAATATCACAATAAATATGGTACCGTGAGATGTATATCCTGAAAATATCGTACTGAGAGATTTGGATATTGTTACATCCCTAATCATGAGCCTCAGCACCATATCGTGAGCTTTCCCACAATATCGCTATAAATATCACACTGTGAGGTTCATACAGTGACGTATCGTATCGTGAGACTTGGATATCGTTACACCCCTAATAATAAACGTATCTCAGATTACTTTTATTGCTAAAAAGATTACACTGAAAACTTAAATTCTTCTCCACTGATCTGACCTGTAATGTGGCTTGGTGGTGCCACGTGTATGTTTCAGCTTCCTGTGTGCAACATATTATTTTCGAATCTGTGTTATAATGCCGTTTCCTCATCACAAACATACCTGGAGTTGTGTTTTGTTTCACTCACTATCACCCAGACCTTGCACATTTAGGTATGTGTTCTTCTCTCGTCTGAAAATAGTCTGTTCCACTTTGTGATGTCATGTGGTAATACAGGCAAAGCTCTGTGTGTTTTTAAAGTCCATACACCTTTACTAGAATCATTAGGATACTTTCAACCCTGAAATTTCCAATCTCTACTAAACAAAAGTAAAAGGTAGCTGTTAACTTGAAAACTGCAGCTTCGTGACATCACAAGGTGGAACAGAGCATTTTGGACTTGGGAAATATAGACACACTAATAATACAAATAGAAATAAATAAATAAAATGGTCCATAGAGTTATAAAGGTTCCTACTGTCCTTGAAATGATGACATTGAATTCTATAGTGTCATGAACACACGCTGTATATCTTTTCGAGTGTATATTGCCCATAGTGAGTTTCTATAGAGAGTGGAGTGACTTGTAGCCCTGTGTGTGGTTTCCTCTACCTCGGTGGAAAGGATGACTCATGCAAATGTCTGCTTCCTGTTTAGTATGCAAATGAGAGAGTGTGATGGCGACCTCCACAAGACACAGCCCCAGCACCGCTCTGGTCGGAAATCTGAGTGCTCTATTTACACCGAAAATAAACAATATAAACCAACATTTGTTATAATGTAAAAGTACTGTAAGAAGAAAAAAATGTGCTTCAAACTGCGCTATTTGTAGCCAACACATAAAAGTGGTCCTGGTTAGAGGATCCCAAGATTTAATTTTACATTTTTTGGTTTATCTCTTATCTGAATCTGTGTTGCAGAAGTGAACTATGACATGCTTCTGAGTGTTTTGCTCAAAGAAACAATGGTAGTTGTGGTGAAGTTTGAACCAGTAGACTTCCAATTAAAGGGATAGTGAGTGCGCTATGTACCTTTTCTGTTGGAGTGTTCACCACCTGCTTGTCTCCATGGAGATGTGATTATGCTTCCACAGTACAGCATTAAATTGATCTTTCTTCATAAGGACAAGAAATGCCACCCAGCCAAGTAAAATATTAGATCTGTGGAGAGGCGACCCTAGACACTGTAATAATAAATGTTCTTCAAAGTATTTAAAAAAAATATATATTAATTTTTTTTTTGCAACCACAACCCTGTAATAAATTAAAATTACATACGTTTGGCAAAGAAATAACATTTTCCATTGAGACCCCCCACTAGAAAAGTTACACAGTTCACCTTTAGACAAACAGTGGTGCAGTATCAAAGCTTGATTACACTTGAGAGGGCTGTGGTTAATGAAGACATGAAGGAGCCTGGCACTTTCAGCTCCTCTTGTTTGGGGCTGTAGTGTTGGAGCTCCCCTCTCTGGTACCCCTCACCCTCCCACCCCCTCTCTCCCCTCGCTTCTGCACTGTGAGGTTTTTATTAGCCTCTCTGGTCGGATTTGTTTAAGGTCCGGCACACAGCCAACATGTGTCCAGGCTGCGTTCTGCTGCAGTCTGTGTGTGAGGAGAGGGAGGAGAGAGGAGTCACCCAGAGTCCATGCACTGTTATACAATGTGCTTTGTAAGGCAAGTCTGGGGCTGCTTTACACTGCAGCCAGTGAAGGAAATACAGCTCTGCCACAGGTCAGGAAGCAACAAGTCTGCTCCACTAATTATGGATTTGTGTTTGAAAAACCTTAGGGTTTGGGCTCTAGTTCTTTTAAACAGGATTTGACTTCCATCATGATAATGCATTTGGATTTGTAGAGCGCCTTTCAAGATACACAAGGCTCTTAACATTACATTGCATTATTCATTCACTCCACACTTGGTGCCTGGGGCAAATTGTCGTAAGTGAGGCTGCCAATCTGCGCCCTTTGCCCCTCCAACCAACTCACACACACCACATTTACTTGGCAATGTGTCTTGCCTAAGGACACCACGACCCATCCAAGTACTAACCAAGGTCAGCGGTTTGATTCCAGCTCATATTACTGTTGTTGTGTCCTTGGGCAAATCAACCACATTGCCTATATGAATGTGTGACGATGATTAGATCAGTCTTCCCCAGGACAGCTATGACTAGTATCAGATGTAATTGTGACTTATCATAAAATATTTTTTTATCACAATGTTTGCACTACAATGTCTAGATTTTAGTTTGAACTCCTAATGTATTTCCGGGATGAGTCTGAAATCATAAATTCATCTTTTTTTTAACAATCAGAAACAGACTTTTAACCAACTTTGAAGCTTCTTGAGGAAGTTAATAAAAAGCAGAGCAAAAAAAAAAATCTGTAGCTTTATTAAAACAAATTTAAATAACTGATTTTCAAACTTTTCACGTCAATACCACCTATTTAGTCTTCTGAGTACGAGCAGAGCTAAACCAGGACTCTAACAGGTCTAAACTAAGGCTCCAAATAGAAGTACATCTACACAAGGAGTTACCCAAAGGAAGAGAAAATTTGCTAATTTGACCCACATCAAATGTCAAATAAGGACACAACTTGTTCTTAGCTACTTCTACAATGTTTTTACAAATCTAAACCTTCAAACTTGTGATAGATGCCGCAGTGGGTTCAGGTAAAGTACAAAGTCTGGATTAAGATAAGAGTAACAAAAACACAGGACACGTGTTTAGCGACGATACAAAAACACAGAGAACCATGTCCTATCTCCAACACCAGAGGAGCACTTTTCACTGATTTATCTGCGAAACATTTGTCAAAATAACTTTCAAAGGAGGTTTTTGGAGTGTGCCTGTCCGTGACTAAATATAGATAAGATGAGATACTTGGTGCGGGGTTGAAGGTCAAGTAAACAGTGACTCATCAGAGGTAAAATGCTCCATCAAATGAAGCTAAATCTACAGGGTTTGTACGTGTCAGACAGTAATGAGGAAATGTCTGCTATTATCCACACTGCTTGTTTTTATGGCTTAAAGAGCCCATATTACACTATTTTCTGGTCTATGTTATAATGTTGTTTCCTCATCAGAACGATACCAGAGTTGTGTTTTGTTGCATTCACATGCTTATAACTTATAAATCTTGCATAATTTAGACTTCTAATTAGACTAGTTCTTCTCTCAAACCGAAAACACTCTGTTTGACCTTGTGATGTCATGTGGTAATACAGGAAGTGCTTCACTGTATTTTTTAAACTCCATACACCTTCACTAGCATTTGGATAATTTCAGCCCTGGAATTGCCCATTTCTGCTAGACGAATTGAACTGAACTAATGATAAAGTAAAAATAGTATAAACACAACTGCAGGTATGTTTTTGGGGAGGTAACAACTTTATGATAAGGCTTAAAGCTCACAAGTTTGCATAGTATAGGACCTAAAGAACAGGAATAAGAATATTTTGAAATAAATGTAGGAAGATATAAGATGTATTACTACCTAGAGGTGTGGAGATACATTAGTTTACAGACAGTTAGACCTGCATAGTGACAAGCAGGTGCTGACCCTCCACCAGAAAAGTTACATAGTGCACCTTTAATTGTTTTTGGCTAAAAAGAAAATTTAGTTTGAAATTAACTTGAGAGGAAAACACCACACCATACCATTTTGAACTGAGTATGCATTATTATTAGGGAGCCCTGTATAATCTTGAATTAAATAGGGGGGCCATGGCTCTATAGACATTACGAGCTGCTCTAGTCTATACCCAATGCGCAATACTTTGTTCTGTCTTAAAGTTTTGATACCAAAGAGGGCAACTGTAATCCAGATGTGCATGTATCATATTAAATTAAATATAAAATATTTATTTTATGAAACGGCTCGGCTGATATAACTACAGTAATAAACGGGGGGTTGGGTATGGACATATGAGGGCCACTGTGATTGGTCTAACAGGCCAGCCAGGAACATGCAATGGACTGCTGGTGAAAAAAAAAACAGTAAGTACTAAATCAAAGGTCAATGCACACATTTAAACCATTTTTGTTTAGTTTTTTAATAATCCAAGTGTAAAGGGTAATGTTTGGAGGTGTTTTAGTGCTGTTGACACCTGGGCACGCTCATCTGCTCCTTCACTACGGCCGCTCCTTTCGGGAGGCTGGATGACTGTGACCTTTGACCCTTTCAAATCCTCATTAGACGCAGCCCCTCCTGCTGAAAAAAGTTTAGAGGACAGCTTCCTGTACCTTCCTGGACAGTTTCTTGTTTTCTTTGTTGGTTAGATCTCCACCAACATCAATACAGGTGGTTTGAGTGCCCATTAGGTGCTTGAAGTTTTTCTTTGAACTTCTCGTAGACTTTACTGGTTTTGGCCAGCTCCTGTTTGAGCTGAACATTGTCTCTCACTGCATTGTTGTAGAGATAACTTATCTCCTTGTACGCACTAACTTGGTTTTCCAGCTCTTTATCTTTCTTGTGGAGAGTTGCTTTGAACTCTTTCAACTCCAAGTCTTTTTCATTCGTCTTTGGCATGACTTTTTTGGAGTTGGCAAGCTCTTGTTTCAGTTGCACTTTTTGTATTTTTTTGTACTCTTAGTTATACTGTACTGAGTTATACAGGTTAGTTATACAGGTACCGGATCTCCTTATGTGTGCTAACTTGGTGTTGTACTTGCTTGTCGTTATTTTGAAAGACAAGCAACAGTGAGGTTTTGCAACTCCAAGTTCTTTTCTCTGCCAGTCCTCTCCTGAGTCTTAAGCTTGTGGTCCAAATATTTGGTTATTTGGACTTGATTTGCAAGCTGGGTCCTTGACTGCTCCAACTCTTGACGTAGAGCCCTCCCAGAGCTCTCTCCTCCAGGGGTGGAAGTACCTGAACCAGACTTCTTTCTTCAGGGTTTAAGGAGTCCTGAATGTTGGGAGACACCAGTTGGGTCTCCTGTAGCTCCTGAACAACCTCTGTTGGGCATCATCCTTTAATGTATAGAGGTACTCAACTACCGAAAGTAGTTGAGCTGCCCATGTTTGTGTGCATATTCACCAGTGTGCTGAGAAGTTATGAGCCAAAACTTGTCTCTTGAGAACAGAACATAGGCACATTCTATATTCTACAGAAAGAATCTAAGGTTTGAGCTTTTACATTTTAGTGAGGAAAAGGTTACTCTGCCCTAAGCATCTTAAAAAAATCTCTTATAAAACCCTAATCACAGCCTTTTACACAGGAATTGAACATGGGACCTTCTTGTTGTGAGGCAGAACTACCAACCACTCCACCACTGTACAAAAATCACCTTTGTTAAAGCTTGTCAATAGTTAGCCTTCAGGACCCATCAAATCTTATTGCAAGAGGCATCCGTAGCCTGCAGTAGTAAGTCGTGTTGACCTTTTTGCTGCTAATAAAATCTCACATATATTCTGAGTGTGGCTGTGAAAAGGCCTGTGCAGATAGAACATTTCTCTATTGACTCCTTGTCTGCATCTTAAGCTCATTCACAGTGCTGCTACATTCAAGGCTCTGCTCTGGTATGAATGGCTGCTGCATTCTTCCCAGAGACACTTGTATTCACTCTCAAAGAGAAGCTATGATCTCTGTCAAAGCACTCTGTCTTCACTGCTCAAACATGGTGTCAATTTAAAGCCCTCCACGGAACATTTTGGCACTTCTGTGGGTGATTTGGCATTAAGTTGATATTTCCGCTTTTTTTATAGCTGTGTTCTGGCTTTTTCTGTAAATAAATAAAAACAAGTTGCACATTTCTTCCTCTAAATGTTTTCCCAAGCTGAACGTTGACAATTGGAAATGACTGAATCTTTATAAGCATGTGGTTTATTGCACATCCTAATTGTGATAAAAAATTGACATTGTAATGTAGTCCCTATTAGAGCTGAACGATTTGGGAAAAGCATTGCGATTGAATCACATTTTAGAATATTTTCTAATCTAAAATACAAGCAGTAGTTTCTTGCAGATTAAAACAGGATATTTTGTTGTTTGTGGAGGATTATGGTACTTAAAAATTGCCTTTGAGATTTGCATCCTTTCAAATTGCTATTTTGTTTTGATTGCAACTAATCATGCAGTCTCTAGTCCCTATGATCTTTTTGGCACCTCTATCAGCAGTTACACACAACAGGCTAATCTTCCAGCCCAAAATCTGGAGATTGGTCCTCAAAGTGACACTGAAGGAGGGTTAAAATTCAAAGAACACATTTTTCATTGTTATGTTGCTGTTACCTCATTGAAAATATATCTGGAGTTGTGTTTTGTTTCATTCACACATGTTTGACTAACCCATTTTTATTAGTCTCTCTGCATCTCCAAAGCTCAAAATGCTCTGTTCCACCTTGTGATGTCATGAAGCGGTAGTTTTCAAGTTAAAAGCTACCTTCTACCGTGTGTTCATTAGAGACAATATCGGCAACTTCAAGGCTGAATCCAAGGGATTTGTAGCCAGGCTGGCGCCACCTAGTGCTTCCACGCAATTTCATTTCTCTCCAACGACTAGGTCAGGAATCGGAATACGCTAAACGGTTTGCAAGAACCCCGGAAGTTGTAGACCACACAAAGGCCAATCAGCAAAAAGGTGTGAAAACATGACGTCAAACTCAAGAGCCTGTCTGGGTCCCTTTTGTGGTACAGCACAGCAGTAAACAAAGTGGTTGAGATGGATGTAGAAGAAGCTATACATTCAGTGTTGGAAATGATTCCTGAGATTGAGGAGTTAAAGCTGGAACAAAGAGAATATTTGGTGAATTTTATCAAGGTAAAAGTACTCGGCTACTGTCGAGCAAACGAATCCTAATGCTGTGTGGTCAGAGGGATTCCACGAAGTGAAACTGGCTGATGAATCAGACTAAGAGGTTTGTGACAGTGTATGGAGTTTAAAAACAGAGTGGAGCACCTCCTGTCTTACTACATGACAACAGAAGGTGTTTTCTGTTTGAGCGAAGAACTCATTCTACATATGCAGGGTTTGTGTGATAAACTCCAGATCTGTTTTTGATGAGGAAACAGCAGTATAACATAAATCATAAAATCACAGTTAAAAATCCTGTATAACTTAAAAAAATTTCTTGCACACACCATATGAACAGATAAAAAGAACCCTCCTGCAATCATGAAATTATTATATTGTTTGTAGCACATAATGTTTTGTAATTAAATTTTCAGATGCTAAGATGACGCTTCACTTGATGCAGCAAATAAAAGACCAGCCACTTTATTTAATATTCTTTATCAAAGCCTAATTGCTCGGCATAAATTACTTACTTCTGTTTTGCTTGTCACTTGTCGTATTTAATTTGCCATCGTTATGTGAATTTTCCTTGTGCACAGTGAGTAATTACCTAATCTTATCATCATCATAACTTTTTAAAGCACTCATTCACTCCAATAGGGCCTATAAATCCCCCCCTTTAACCAGCCACCCTCTAGCTCTGTCCATTTTTCTCAACTAAACAATTAATAGGCACCACAGCTTTTCAAGGAGGGTCTTTGTTGCGAGTTCATACATCACCTTAAACTAGTAACCCCCCCTTCCCCCCATCTCCTCCCCCCTCTCGCCCCCCTCCCTCCTTGTTTAAAACACACAGGACGGCCCCCATCTGCTCCCAATCAGGGGTGCAGCCAGCGGTCAGGGCGCTGGGACTGAATGGCTGAAGCTAAAACTGTTACCGGCCACTTTATTAGGCACACCTGTTGTAATGATTCACGCAAATGCCAATCGCCTATGTAGTATATAACAATAGGTCAATGTGTTTTTGTACAAAGCAGTATTCATTCAACCTATAAAAGTATTCAAGTCATGGTAAATAGTAAAGTGAGTAAAATGTAGAATTACACTTATTCGTAGGACAGTTGTATTCTGATATTAAGCGCTTTGTGAACATGGAATTTATTATATATATTTTTTTCATTCTACATGATTAAAACATAAACTAAGTAAACATTTAACACTGGTTTTGTTCCAATCAAGATATTGTGGAAACCTATGATACCTAACAATACCCAGTCCTCTCTATACTTTCACTTTTTAAGCCAAAGATCAAAATTCTGAACTGGTTTGTGTGGGAGAGGGATCTAAAAATGTAAAGCATGGATGAAATGAGAAAAATATATATGGATTTTTTACTTATATTAACGTAACACAATGTTTTATTCATTACATATTGTCTAAAAAAAAATTCTTTCACCATTAATTCCCTGAACATAAACTATAAAAAGTTAAACAATAGTAAAATATGCATCATGTTTTAGTCAAATGCTGTTGAAAATGCTGTTCTTTATGTTGGTTATACTGAAATAAGTGCAAAGAATCGTGCAGTTCCTTATACTGTCTTACTCGGCTGATTTTTACGGTCTTAAAAACATGAAAAGCAGAACTGGTCAATTTTTTTTTCCACTTCCTAATTATCGAACAATAAAATGACTTCTAATCAAATGCAGACAACACACAGCAGACATATTTTGAATTCAAGAGCTGTTATACAATATCTCTGTACTGGGGCAAGACACATTTTGCTCATTACAAAAAATTTAGTACAGGGATGTCGACCAAAGATCTGACCTGTAACTTGGTCTGGTGATGTGGCCTGCTTGTTTCTATGGAGATACTTTAATTTAATGCTATTCTGTAGAACATTTCAGGAAAAAAACAAAACAAAAACATGGAGTCAAGCAGGTGGCGGGCTCTCTACCAGAATAGTTACACAGTGTACCTTTACCAGAAATGACCAAACAAACTATTTTTTCATACCTGGACCATTTTTTTGACCTAAAAAACATTAAGATATGATTTTAGTTCTGGATATCCTTGTCACACTGTTGAAATCATCACATTTTAATTTCATTGATACAGATATGCATTGAAAATCATAAAAATACTACTTTAGACTTTTTTATTTTTATTGAATATTTTGAATATTAACCTCCAGACCAAAAGGCTGTCCATGCACAGTTAGCGCTGAGCAGCAGCAGCAGCACCGTGACAGATGAACATGAGACGTCCTGGTGGCGTGGGGTTCGCAGATGACGCGGGTGTCATGGAAACGCCTGGCCTTCTCCATGGTTACGCACTCTTTACCCCACGGGATGCTCTTCTGATCGTTCAGACAGAGCACTTCAAGCCACTGCTGCTACACAACATAAGCAATCAGCAATGAACACACACACACATGTATAAACATGCACACACAGTTTCTTATCACAATCTAAATGGACACAAATTAGCCTATTAGCTTCTTTTGGGATTAGTGATTTAAACTAATGGTGTGCTTTCAGACTGAGTTGAATTTGTAAAACGGGAAATATTTGCAGATAAAAAACTCGATAGCTACATCAAGTGGTATATACAGTATTTGTGTTTATGTAGTAGACTATTTTAGTCTAAGGAAATGTTGTTCATGTTGTGGTTTGCGCAACAACGTTTAAATCATTTTTTAAAGGGTCTGTATTACACAAAATTGATTCTAGTGAGCTTTTAGCCATGTTATAATGTCGTTACCTCATTGAAAACATACCTGGAGTTGTTTCATTCATACATGTGTGAGTAATCCTGTGTTTTTGGTCTGTCTAAAGGACACCACACACTATTTTTTGGTCTTAAACAATTTTTAAATATGCGATAAAAAGCAGACACCACAGACACAAGGAGAATCTTATGAGATTTTAAATCTCCAATCACAAACATTTTAGTTGACGTAAACTGTTGGCAGTTCAATCTAAGCTCCGACCAGTGCATACTATTTTGTGTTATAGGGCAAGACACTTCACCCGCCTTGCCTATGTATGTATGGTGTGTGATTGATTGATGATGGTTGAAGAGGCTATTGGCGCTCTCCACTTCCAAGTTCCAAAGAAATAAGGGCCAATGCATAATTTAAGATACTGGGATCACGTACATATAAAGTCAACATTCTAATTATACAAGCATAGATAAGGTATTCTCTCATGTTGCAAACGTGCTTTCTCTGCTCCTCATAATGAAGACTGAGGCACGTGGCACAGCTCCCCCACTGTTCCTGTTCGTTAGGCTCCTAATGCTGCTTCCTGTGTCTCCAGGCCATTGATTAATAATGCGCTTGTTGTCTGTTAACTCCAAAATACCTCTCTTTGCCCACACACACTGGCCCTAATATCTACTAGTGCATAATATATGGTACTGTGAGCTAACATTGAAATAGTTGTTTTGGAAGTATGCAGAATTTTGAACATTGAGTGCAGCGCATTGTCTATTTTGAGAAAAGAGTTGATAAAAACAGGTATTCATGGTTTAATCAATTAAACAAGGGTATTTCCTATTGAAAATGTACTTGTTAAATTGTCACTATGGCAACGGTCCTAATTTTTCATGATTCTTAAATCCATAGACATTGACTACAAGATAATACTGAAATTGTTGTTTAGATGTATATAAAATTTTAATATTGAATAAATATTGAGTAAATGCATTGTTTATATAACCTCAAAATTCAGGCCTTTCTGCCTTTCAAACAATATAATATTTAGTTTTAATTTGTCAATCACTATAACAACAGTCCTAATTTTCATCATTCTGAAACCCATGGACAAGATGATATTTTAGTTTTTATTTTTTGCAATCAGATTCACTTTTTGTGTTAATTGAATCCCAATCAAGCTGTATTTTTGCACATTTCTGAAAGATTGCAAGAATATGATTTAATTATCTAGAGACCCATAATATCAGATTTTTTTGTTTTGTTTTTATCAATATTGCCAACCCTTCTAACATTTCTCTCTTGCTCTCTGTTTTCTCTTCCAGATTCCACAGGACACCCCCCCCTCTGTGAAGTGAGAGGGGCAGGATCTGTGCGGCCATCTTTGAGACAAGGTGGGTCCTCCTTCGTGTCCTGTTGTCATGGAAACGGTCCTCTGCATTTAGGTGCAGCTCTATGGCATGGGAGGTTTGATTTCTCGTTGTTGCTACATTCTTGCACCATCCTCCTCCTGAGCTGCCTGTTTTCAACCTGGTATCTGTTTGCGTACCATAGGTGTTCATATACTTGTGATTTTTGTGGTTCAAATTAAAAGATGCTTCCAGTAAGAAATCTATGGGTTTCATAATGATGAGAATCCAGAACCATTACCATAGCGATTAACAATTAATACTAAATATTGCATCTTTTGAAAGGCAAAAAGTCCTAGGGTTTTGAAATATGGATATGATTATAACATTCTATACGTTAATACTATTTAATACAGATTGGGGGCTGGTGAAATTTATATCGTAAGATGCTGATTTTTTTTACATAGCATGTTATAGAGCGCAGCTTGTAGTGGAAATGATCGAGTTTAACATTTATGACTCTACCTTTTGGATATTTCATGCCAAAGTACAATGTTATCAACAGGAAATCAATCTCTTGCACCCATTTGGAAGTATGATGTCATCACCTTATTGAATGTGAAAACCACCAATATCGTGATTCTACATTTGGTGATAAGAAGTTTTCAGCTTGTCCAAGGGTGGAAGTAAAAGGCTTAAGTAAAAGTTTATTTACTGTCAATAATGCAGGCCTGCGGGGACTTGAAAAGTCAACATATGATTTCAAAAGAGAACATAGTATGATCTTTGAATGTTCAAGCCCCTTGACTCTGCTTCCAAACAAAGAGGTTTATAAAGCAAGTGTGGTGAGACTATGACTATGACACCGTTAAGACAGCAATATGCCACAATTTAGATAATGGTATGCCAGTGGTATGCCAAGGGAAGATGACCTTGCTACTATAGCTCCTGTTAGCCAATGTTAAACTGAGAGATGTATGTGGAGAATAAATTACTTAAATTCTCTTGCAGTAAGGTAATATTGTGGACTGCTGTATCAATGTATTGTCATGAATATTTTTTAGTATATTTTATTAAAATATTCTACAACAGTGCTCCAAATGTAATTTGCATATGTTTTGATATTTAAAATAAATGGGTGTTTTTCAATTTAAATTTGTGCAAGTGGTGGTTTAACAAAGAAATATTGTTGTATTTGATTCTTGAAAATAGTGATAAATCACAGAATAGCATGAGTCATGTATTGTGTATTGTGAAAGTATGAACTGTTTGTCTCCTTGGAGATGATTACTCTGCATTTCCACAGTAGCATGAAATTTGTATATCTCCATGAAAATAAGCAGGTTAAGGATAAAGTACACTTTATTGTTTACATAGAGAAATTTAAAATAAGTGGTGCTACCACACGAAGTTACAGACCAGACATGAGGTAAGCTCACTCTCAGTAAGAATGTAGGTTTTTCAAGGTATAACAAAATCTGTAATTGATGCTAGATATATTAATTAATAGTTTAAAGTTAGACTGTGGAACATTTCATTGGAACAAGTTAATATGTATGCCCAGATATCACATTGATTTAACAGTAACATTGTTCCTTGTTGTTCTTTGTTATTGTTATTTAAACCACTTCAAATCATGAGTTTTTAGCCCAGCTGCAGGTGACCACATGTCATAAACACACACACTCAGAGGAGCAGGCACAGAGGAGGAGACTAAGACTAAAGCTGAAGCTAATGCTGAGGTGAACCACACAGTGTGTGTGAGTCACGTGTGTGTGCAGATTAGCTGCACTGTGCTCACAGCAGCTGTAGATGTTTAAGGACAGACACACTGGTTCACTGAGAAGGCACAAGTGAACTCAAGTCTCAAGTCTTTCCTCAACATAAACAAGACACATTTTTAATCAGAGACATTTAACACAAGAAACCACATGCTCTTACTGACTCAGGCTTGGCTGTAAACCTCTCGATTGAAAGGAAGAAAGATGGTTATTGACAATTAGAAATGATCAAATCTTGGTCTTCATTAAAATTTGATTAATTGCAAAGTTCCACAACCTGCTTGTCCCCCTGGAGATGTTATTACTTTACCTGGAATGCTCCACAGTATAGCATTAACTTCTCTATTTCCATGTAGCCAAGCAGATGATGCCTTTAGAACAAGTAACAAGCCAGAATATTCCTGTGATTGATTCAGTGCAAGATAGATGTGTGTATGTTTAATGTTATACTGTGGAACATGCCAGGCAAAGCAATGACATCTCCATAATGACAAGCAGATGACAGAAGTTACATCGTGCACTTTTAAACTACTGTGCTGCTATAGATTTAATAATATAAAATTTTTTCCATTTCATTTTTTCTTGCTCCAGCTGCTGGTCTTTTGCTGGTGTGAGTTTCCATGTGGGAGCAGAGCTGTGTGCCCATGTTTTGTAAACACAGACACAACAAGGGGGGGTTTAGTGGTGGTGGAAAAGGCCACGCCCACTCAGTGCACTGTCCCGCCCTTTTTGCATCTGCTCGGCTTGAAATAGACCTTCTTTTCTCAGCACAGACACGATACTTTGACCTTGACTAGAGAGATGCACTGGACACTGGTCTAGCCCTGGTTTAGAACTAGTTTAGGCTTGCTTTAGTCCTGATTTCTTCCTTGGCCTGGCTTGGACCTGGTTTAGACCTGGTTCTGACATGATTTTTATCTGGTTCAGAGCTAATTTAGTTCTTGTTTAGACTTCGTTTAGACTTGTATTAGTCCTGGTTTAATCCAGGTCTGGTTTAACCTGGACCAAGCCTATTCCTAGATCTGGTTTGGTCTGGGTTTCAAAATGATTTGGGTGTTAGGTTGTGGTTTAGACCTGATTTATGACTTAAGTCCTGGTCCTTTATCCAGGTTCCAATCTTAGAACTAGTTTAGACTAGATTAGTCTTGGTTTAGTCCTGCTTTAGATCTGGTTTAGTCCTGGTTTATTCTTGGTTTAATCTTGGTTTAGTCTTGGTTTAGTCCTAGTTAGTCCTGGTTTGCCCAAGATGGCTTGTTGATGTACTTGACTGAAAACATGCACTTTAATAATATCATTTTTGTTTTTATGCAGCCAAGAATGAATTAGCTCTCTTGTAACTGAGTAAAGGCGAGATTAGCTGAGTTTTATTTCTGCTCTTTGTTCACATGTGCTGCCTAAGTCTTTCCAGCACATTCATGTTTACCATCGTCTAATTTCCACCTCACGTGTGACTCACTGACTGTGGGAGGCCAGACAACTCCATCTTTATGTTCACACAAAGAACGTCAACAGGCTCATCTCAACTTTCTCTAACACTTTTTGTTCTATTAAGGTTTCGCTAGGCCTCATAATGTTAAAACTACAATGAAGTATAAGACTTATCTGTACAACTTTGTATGAACTACAGCGTAATTAGCCCCAATAAAGCATGAGCAAAGACCTAAAGGTGTACTATGTAAGTTTTGGTTGGGAGTCTGTCACCTGCTTCTTTCTATGGATATGCCACTTTTCTACTTGGAATGTTCCACCTTATCACATTAAACAGTTCTACCTTACCTTTATACAATTACAGAGGGTTTTATTGCTCAAAGATACCAAGAAATATAGGCATTCTGACTGTAAGCAGCGTTGTCTCTTCATAAATCTGACCTGTAACTTGCTCAGGTTTGGTCTCCATGAAGATAGAAAGTTTTAATGCCATCTTGTGACACTTTCTATACAAAACACTTTACAGACCCTCCACCAGAAAAGTTACACAATGCACTTTTAAATCACAATGAACAAATAATTTATTAACAATGATTCACGCTTAGTAACTACTTAATAAAAGGGTTATGTGTTGGTTGTGTATTAATTAAGTACTACTAAGCCTGAATCATTCTTAATAAATGAGTTGTTCATTAATCAAGTATTTGTTCTTGCTTTATTAAGGCTAATTAAAGTGTAGTTATGATAAGGTGCTAGTATCTGTTCTTTCCAAATGGCTAGTTCCATCATCAAAATTATAAATAAATAAATCTCAGAATAAATAAATTCTGAGATAATAAATATTATGAGATTACCAACTGAAACGAAATATTGAAACCATATTTTGATTTAGTTTCAGAAAAGTAATTTGTAAGAACTGGTTTAGTCTTATTAAAGATCCTCTATTACACAAAATAGATTCTTCTGAACTTTACGCTATGTTATAATGTTACCTCATCAAAAACAGACCTGGAGTTGTGTTTTGTTTCATTTACACATGTCTGAGTGATCCTTTATTATTAGTCTGTCTACATCTCCAATGCTCATTATGATCTGTTTCATCTTGTGATGTCATGAAGGGGTAGTTTTCAGGGTTTTTTTACTTTTAGTTCAGAAGAGATGGGCAATTCCAGGGCTGAAATCATCCAAATGATTCTAGTGAGGGTGTATGGAATTTAAAAGCACAGTGGAGTACTTCCTGTATTACGACATGACGTCACAAGGTGGAATAAAGTGCTTTCAATTTGAGAGAAGAAGTCAGCGTAAATATGCAGGGTTTGTGTGTTAAACATGTGAAAGAAACAAAACACAACCCCAGGTATGTTTTTGATGAGAAAGCAGCATTATAACAGATTAGAAAATAGTCTAACATGGGAGCTTTAAGTCAGAATTG
This sequence comes from Boleophthalmus pectinirostris, assembly GCF_026225935.1. NCBI lineage: Eukaryota > Metazoa > Chordata > Actinopteri > Gobiiformes > Gobiidae > Boleophthalmus > Boleophthalmus pectinirostris. The sequence continues at coordinate 33,260,143 of NW_026571515.1, read as the reverse complement.
TAGCAGAATTGTATTCGTAGAGAATGTGTCAAATATACAGCACAATTTCCCGTTTATTCCCAAGATGGTTAGTTCTCTGTAGCAAAACGTAAAAATTGTTTGAAGCTGTTTTGTACTGACTCACTTGTAAACATGTGAATGCATCATCTGGAATAGATTTCCTTTGGTGATGAGTACCACAGGGCCCCACACAAGAGGGGCGCACTCTTCAGTGTGCCTTACTTCGTTAGACTTATGAATGAGTAAAATTTGTTTCGTGTACATAGTTGTATTATATAATCTATTTAATGTTCTGATAACTGTGATAGTGATTTTTTTTTTTTTTTTTTAGTTGTTGCGGCAACTTCCCTTTTCTGTGGAGATTATTAAGTTTTGCCTGGAATGTTCCACAAAATTACCTAAAAAATGTTGCAATTTCCATGGAAAATAGCAGGTGACTCAAACGAAACAAGTTATTGTAAATTAATACATGAAGAGAAATAAGTGTACACCATACTGTGGAACATTTCAGGCAAAGCAATAACATCTACATGGAGACAAGCAGATGGCAGAACCTCCACCAGAAAACTCACATAGTGCACCTTTAACTTATCTCATAACATAAATAATTGTTTGAAATTATAATTTTTAATTGTGACCCAATATATTCCACTTAGGTTAGGCTTATTTATTTCACTCTGTAAAAGACACAGCATGATTGACAGTATTATACAAAGGAATGTGGTGGATGGAAACCATAAAGAGACATTTATTTGTATGTGTGCTACGTGTGTGACACGACAATCAAAACAGAGATACATGCCAAGTGTAAAAGGAAATACCATTTGGAAAAGTGCTATTTAGTATTCACTATTAAAGGTGCATTGTGTAATTTTTTTGGCGGAGGGTTCGTCAGATGCTTCTCTACATGGAAACGTTATTGCTTTGGCTGGAATATTTCACACCATGATATTAAACCTTTCTATCTTCATGGAGAAAAAACCAGAGCAAGTTGCTGGTCAGATCTGTGGAGAGGCAAGCCCACTCACAGTCAGAATGCCTGTTTTTCTAGGTATTTTTAAGCTATAAAGCCAGCTGTAGTTGTAAGGCAGAGCTGTTTAATGTCATACTGTGGAACATCCTAGGCAGAGCATATATGAGGAGGCATACCCATAGAAACAAGCAGATGACAGAAGTTACATAGTGCACCTTTAAATCAGCCAATTTGTTTGTTTTGATTAAACAGCTGCTCCCTCAACATCTCAACATTATGTTTTTTTAAATAATGAATTTCATCCTTATCCAGCCCGTAGTGGACATCCTTACTCTTGTACAAAACCACTCTCAGTTTAATGTTCTATACAGAGGATCTAAACTATGAAAATGTTGCATTGTTTTATTAGACCCTTTATGCATTTTATGTGTCATTCTACTGTACAAAGTAGGAAAAAGTTTAAATAATTTAAACTAAAATTCTCTTTCCACACCAAGAAAGAGACAGCTTCCCAACAGTGTCCTGCCCTATCCTAAGTTGATCCTATCACTTGTGAACTTCACCGGTGTAGGATTTCTGAAGCTTCCTCTTATTTTAAACTCACCATAACATAGTAAAGTTTGTGGCCCCTCAGAGTGAGCCCCCCCCGCTGGGCTCCCGGGTCACAAACAGGGTCCTGACCTGGAGGAGTGCATTTCTCTTCTGTAGAATGAGCCTTATTTCACACCCCTCAAACGACCCGGAAAATATGTGGGTCAACTGTCAGTGTGAAGAGGCGCCCCCTGCAGGTGACCTGGGTCAAGATCAGGGGTGAGCGCGGGGTCGGGCCGTGAACTTCCTGGAGGAAAAGTTCTCAGTTGTTTATCTAAAGGGCTGGAGCACAGACCTCAGTGCTCTATGTATGTTTAATATATTAGCTTTATGGCAGGTAAAAGCAGATGAAGATACTTTTATTTGGATTTTAAAAAATATTATCTTATTTGATTAATTGTGAAACTAATTAACTGCTAAACTAATTAACTAACTTAATATTGTTTTATAATGAGTATAGTAATAGTACCTGCTCTGTGCAATGGACTTTCTAATATTTGTAAAGAGCTATATTCATAAAGTTTACTTAAGAATATGTAGAGACAAAATGGGACAAAAATGGAAAGATTATGTACTGTATGCCTTCTTTTGACTGATAACTGTTTCAGTGTTGATTCAACAAACAGAAAAAAGAAAACCAAACCATTCCTCTTAAACGTGTAAAATGTACTACTGTTGTCACAATACTAAAATTTCAAACTCAGTTTCGATACAGATTTTAACACCAAAATTATCATTTAAAATTTTTAGACAATGCTGTACTTTTTCCAAACTCAAAATAACAACATTTTTATTGTACCATGAGGACTTACATTATTCTATTAAAACTCAAGATGGAACTGTTCAGGAAAGGTCAGATTTTACTAGTTATGTGATTTTTTTTTTTTTGTATCGACACTTAAATCGTTAAATGAGTACCTAGTTTCGATACTAGCTTTAGTATCGATAAATATCTGACCACCCTAAAATGTACCACAGTTTGAGACCCACTGCTCGTATTTCAGTCGCCTTCATCTCCTCATATACCCCTCCGCGACCCTCTCAGAATTGGCTCGTTCCAGACCTCACTCCCGGAACCTCCTGCTGCCTCCTGCTATATGCCCCTCTGGCCCCCCTACCCCAGCCCCCTGCCCCTCCTGCCACCCTGCCCCTCCTGCCCCTGTCTATACCCCGGCTGCCTGGTGACACCCCGCCCGGTGGCTGTGGCGTGTAATTGACTCTCTCCCTCCCTGCGCCGGGCTGGAGGTGACCCATTTCCCTGGGGCATTCAGCAGCTTCTAATCAGCCATTCTCCGGGGTCACCTCTTTCTCTCTGCAATTAGAGCGACTTGCCTTTGAGAGCCCTGTGCGCGACACAGAGGCGGGCAGGCGGGCGTTATAGGGTCGTATAGGACTTACAGAAGACACTTTATGCATTTTCACGTATTTAATATGAATATACAACATACTTAGAGATAATTTTACATTTTGTTCACTGTAAACTGCTATATTGATCAAAAGCGGCTTACTAATACAAACTGGTGCAATGACTTCCTGTTCCAACCTGCAGAACTGTTAATCCCTACCTCCTTACAGTGGCATTTCAGAGTAACAAAAAGTAAATTTTTATTGAAGTGTTTTATTGTTGGAAAATGGTTACATGACCTCTTATGCATGACCCATGGAGTCTGATTTCTTTTGAGTAATCACAAGTAAATACAGAGCAGTGAGCGGACAAAAGGGACAATGCAGGATTACTTAAACAGTCAATCATGAATCAGAAAGCTAATGGGGGAATACTGTTAAAAAGTCATTAAAGTTGATTTAGCATATTATTTCCCCTTTAACATCAGACCCTTTTAAAAGTTGTGAGTCTTCACTGTTGTTACCCATTATGTAATGTTCCCAGATCAGTAGCTGAGTTTTGTTTTGTTTCATGCCCTCATGTCTGAATAATGCTGAATACTGAGCCTATTCATGGGTTTCAGATAAACAGTTCTTTCTTGATTTGAAGGACTTTGTGAGGACCCAGAGGACCTTTCCCCATTAAGAAGATATATTATTTTTATTTAACTGCTTAATTACTTTGACCACAGAGACAGTTGCATAGCTTGAAACTCATGAATTGGGTCCAGGCGGGTTTTGTCTGAGGCTTATTAAGGTTAAGGTACACTTTGATGGTCCCTCTCGAGGAAATTCATTCTTTGCCTTTGACCCATTGTTCAACCAGTGCCCCTGGGGCCACCTGTCAGAACTAACTGTCGGATAGTGCTGTGCCTCATGACCCATCTCCAGATCTTGAGCTAGGCTTGGTCAAGACTGCTTTAGTTGGAGGTTTTAGTTATGATGTATGTTTTGGGTTGATGGGGTAAACTGGAGAAAATGCACCCAAACACACAAAGAACATACAAACTTGAACTGAACCCGATTCTTGCTGTACCCGTTTCATTTTCAAGCTGAAGACTGTGAGATGTTTAGACGCACAAAGAACAAGTGGAGATTGTGAAGGTGAGAATGGTGTTAGCAGATAAACAGGTATGACACAGACAAAGAGCTAGAGACACGAGGAACTCAGGGGAGGAATAACACAGAAATCTGAACCAACTCAGGAGGAGGGACTGCGTTTCTTCACAGCATCACGTCTCGCCATGTTGTGTTTTAGACGATGTGCAGGTATTCCCTATTGTAGCCTTAAAAGAGAATACACACACAATTCCTGCACTTCAGAGGATCCACGAAAGCACCATCCTTATTGATTCTGTCTCACCACCAATGAACATCCTCTACCACATGTTTGAACCAAATATAAAAAAAAAAAAAAGATTAGAAAATGGTCTGTCTAAGAACGCAATCAGATTTTTTAATGGATTGCCGGTGATCGCAGTAGAAAGATTTGGAGATGATGGGATGAGATGATTAAATAAGAAGCCAGAACAGCTCCTCCGCTCTGGGCTGATTTGAAATGCAGAAGAGGCCGTGCTTTGGTCAGAGGATAACCATGTAATCAATGCGATGAGGAGGCTGCCCTGGCTCTGAAGGTTAAGAGGGTGCACAGGTTTTTGTGAATGTGTGTTTCCTTCCTTCACCTGAGCCTTGCTACTGCCCCCATTTACTTCTGTGTATGTGCGTATGTGAAGATAAATGAAAAAAATGATAATATTGCAGTAGTTGTTTGGGGATATGCAAAATTAGAATATTGAGTATATTGTCTATTATTAAAATGACTTAAAAGTGTAATCTTAACAGCACAAATCAGCTCACCTGTTGTAGTTTCAGTCATTTCTTTATAGTCAGATTGTGTTCATTTTCAGATCAAGATTCAGATTAAATCTGGAATTGAGCAACAACTTCAGACAGAGTAGTGCATCAAGTTAGAATGTTAAAGGTTCCATATTAAATAAATATGCTATTTTCTGAGCTCTGTTATAATGTTGTTCCCTCATCAAACACATACCTGGAGTTGTGTTTTGTCTCATTCTCATTTAGGCTGAGCTCTTAAACTCTCAAACAGGCCTCGTGATGTCATGTGGTAATACAGGAAGTGCTCCACAACTCTTTACTGAAGGACCTGTCAACTTGAAAACTACCACTACATGGCATCAGAAAGTAGAGCAGAGCATTTTGAGCTTTGGAAATATAGACAGACCTGTGTACTCAAGTATGTAAAGTGAAATCTTTTGTGGTTAGTTTTACGGTCCATTCATGTTTTGTACAAGACTTAAAGGGCCCATATTACACTAGTTTCTGATCTATGTTATAATGCTGTTTAATTGTGAGGTCCCACACAGACGCACCACATTTGGGCAAAGTGTGCTCTCAGTCAGAGGGACTAAGTACTGGAACAGTCTCCCATTATCAATAAGAGAGACTGCAACACTGGCCACTTTCAAATCCCATTTGATACAGTGGCTAAAGGAAAAACTGCTGCGCTGTCCATATTAAAAAAATAAATCAAATAAAAATAAAAAAGTTATCAAAAACATACCTGGAGTTTTGTTTTGTTTCATTCACACATGTTTAAGATACAAATTCTTCTCTCTAACAGAAAACACTATTCCACCTTCACGAGAATAATTTCGATAAATTTACACCTGGAATTGCCCATCTCTACTAAACACAAGGTAAAAGGTAGCTGCTGACTAACTTGAAAACTGAAATTGAAAAAAAAAATTGAAAATTGAAAAAACACTACATGACATCATAAGGTGGAACAGAGCATTTTGAGCTTTGGAGATGTGGACAGACTAATAAACCAAGATTACTCAAATATGTGTGAATGAAACAAAAGCCAGCTCCATGCATGTTTTTGAATAGGTAACAACATTCTAACATAGCTAAAAGTTCACAAGAGTCAGTGCAGTGTAATATAAGATGTATGCATATTTTAGCCTTCTCCTGATGTATTGTTAAATGTTAAAATTTATGGCCTGCACATCATAATTAAGATAATGCAAAACATTATCTAGGCAGTCATTTTTGTTAATATCAACCTCCCATAGTGTCCATCAAGCTCTACTAAGCAGGACTTCATATTAACACAAACTATTAACACTAACCAGATATTAAACAAATGCAAGTCTGTTTGAACGTTGTCCATGCAGGTCCATTATGTAACTTTTCTGGTGGGGTGTCTGTCACCTGTTTGTCTCCATGGAGATTTTACTACTTTGCCTTGAATGTTCCACAGTATAGCATTACACTTATCTATCTCACATTTATTCACCTACAATTGTTTTATTTCTTGTAAAATTCATTACAACAGTGAACAGTGTTACCTCATCACAGACCTGACCTGTAACTTGGCCTGGTGGTGATAATGCAATGTTGTGGAACATTCCAGACAAGCAATAACATCTCCATGGTGACAAGAAAGCTGCGTACATTCCTCCAAAAAAGTTACATATTAGCTAGATAACAGATTTCATAATTATTTGAAGAGTACACTTCAAACATTTCCAGCTGTGATTTGTTTTATTACTGACAATATATGCTCTAGACTTGCATATCTCAAAATCAACCACTGTACTATCCTTTTATTCATCTTTTATATATTTCCCACCTCTTAATCAGGTTCAACATTTGTGAAAAAATACCATATTTACACGTTTATTTATTATACATAAATGAATACTAAATAAAGAGCCCAATATGAGACTGTGGTATCACCGCATTCTTCAATCTAAAGACAACCATTTTCGTCTCTGCCCCTTCTGTTACTCTTTTACTTCTTTTTCTCTTCCCTCCATCTGCCCCTCTCCTCCACAAACCTCTATCATCAGCAGCTCACTTCCTGGACCAGAGTGTTGCATTATGGGATACAGACGGTGGAGTGTAGCGGGGTTATCATCGGAGACATGCCTAATCCTCTGTGTGTGTGTGTGTATGTGTGTGGGACGGATGTGTGTGTGTGTGTGTGTCAGCATGTGTGTGTATGCGTGTGGGAAGGGTGTGTGTGTGTGTGTGTGTGTGTGTGTGTGTGTGTGTGTGCGTGTGCGTGTGTGTGTGTGTGTGTGGGAAGGGGAGTGTACTATATATGCACAAATAGAGAGATGCCTACTGTTTTTCTCAAAGGCAGAGGCGGAGGGCTAGACGGCGTGTTGATATTTGCTGTTCCCTGCCAAGAGGACATTTGCATGATTTCTACATAATTTTAATCTAATTTTATCCTGGTTTGTAGTGTAACTGTCTGTGTAGAGCTACATGTTTCAGCAGGTGTTTCTCTTTAAAGGTGCAACATGTCACTTTTCTGGAGTAGGGTATAGGCCACCTGTTTGTTTCCATGGAGATGTCATTGCTTTGCCTGGAACGGTCCTGAGTATGGCATTAAACATATCTATCCAAATGGAGACAAGCAGGTGAAGCCAAGTTGCAATCTGAAATCTTCATTCACTTCCATTTATTCGTCGGTATGTGAGTGAGAATTTAAAATTAAAATAAGATTGTCCTACATTTTACAAAACAGTAGCCTGATTCATCACCAGGTTTTACTTCGTAGAAACCATCTGACCTTGCAGCATTAGAATTTGTTTGCTCGACGGTAGGCGGGTACTTTTTTCATTTAACCAATCGCTGCTATTTGGTTGTGATGTTTGTAATGCGTCGCTAATGGGGCTAACTGGTATATTAAGCTTTTCCCAAATCCCGTAGGAAGAAGGGCAATAACGTCTTTCTCCTTGATAAAATTCACCAAACATTCTCTTTTTTCTGGCTTTAAATCCTCGATCTCAGGAACTATTACCAACACAGAATGTATGACTCTTCGCTGATTGGCTGGTGCCTGAACTTGTACTTTGCACTGGGTTTGCGAACCGTCTAGTGCACAGGTGTCAAACATAAGGCCCGGGGGCCAGATCCGTCCCTCTAAGACCTTTAATGTGGCCCTTGGGTGATTTTCTACTAAAATATTTTAATTATATTTTCTATTAAAATATTGGTAATTTTCTGCGTCGCTTAGCATAGCAGCGTCTCCAGAGCCCCTGTGCATGGCCCCTCCCACCAGAGCAGCACAAATGAAGACTTGTCTCTTTCCAAACGCTCTTAAAGGACGATCGTTTTGACTGTTGACCATGACACCCTCATCAGCAAAATGTCCAACATGAGAAAAGTGGAGCCGAGTGCAGGATTTTCCAAGAAAAATTGACTTATTCCTGTTTACATACAAGTTATTGTTAAAACATTGTGTTGAAATTGAATTTTTCTTCAAGTTTCAGGTTGTTCATGATATTATAATATTATAATAAGAAAGAGTTCATCAATTAAAAAACATTTCTGTAATAGATTTGCGTTTCTCTGCACAAATATTTTAAGTTATTGTTATTTTTGGGGTTTATATGACATGAGGTTTCTGATCCAGCCCCTCTGGGGTCAAAGTAGCTTGGATACAGCCCCTGGACCAAAATGAGTTTGACACCCCTGGTCTAGTGTATTCAGTTTCCTGACCTAGTCTCTGGAGAGAAATGAAATTGAGCGAAGGCACTAGGTGGCACCAGCCTGGCTAACAAAAAAAGTATTAATCTATCTAAAATATATGAAATCAAACTTTCAAAATGATAAATACAAGTTACAGAAATGTTCAGAATCAGAATCCTTTTATTTATTTTTTAAGATTTATTGATGTATTTGTATTCATTCTTCTTCATTCATTTTAGTTTTATACTTTTATTTCTTGCAAACACACAGTTACAAAAATAGTGCTCTGAATGTCTCTAACTGTATTTGTGTGTGTTTGTGCAGGTGCTGATATGTGTGCAGGATGAGCGGACTGGGGGACAACTCCATGGAGCCTCTGAGCTCAGAGAACAGGAAACGCAAACTGTCCACGTGCGACACGCCTGGACTTGGGTGAGTGTGTGTGTGTGTCTGTCTGGGTGTGTGTGAGGGGGGTGAGAGAGGGTGAGGGAGGTGGCTGAGGAGAGAAAGAGAATTAAGAGAGGGTGAAGATGGATAAGAAGAGAGGGATAGAGACAGTAAAGATGTGACAGGAGAGAGAGGAAAAATAGAGGTTTGTTGGCAGAGAGAGAGAGAAAGGAGAGGTGGGTGAGAAGGAAAGTGAGTGAGGGGTGAGGAGACAGGAAAGAGGGAGTAGGAAACAGGGGAGAGGAAAGACTGAGAGAGAACCGAAAGGGAAAAATGGGAACAGAGAGAGAGGTGGAGGGGACAGAGGGGAGAGAGGAGGGGGAAATAAGAAGAGAGATAGTAAAGGAGTCAGAGACAGAGAGAGATGTATGAATGGAGAAAGAAGGTGGGTGAGAAGAGTGAAGGAAAAGAGCGGTAGTAAGAGAGACAGGAGGGGATGAGGAGACAGGCCTTTCAGTCTTTCCTCTCTCTGGTCTTTCCTACTCCTGCTTTCCTGTCTCCTCACCCCCTTCTGCAGGAGAGAGAGAAGGGGAAAGAAGGGAGGGAGGAGAGGGAGGTAAGGAGGCAGAAAGTGAAGGAGGAAGGATAGATAGAGACTTAAGCACGGACAGAGGAAGGGAGGATAAAGAGAGAGATACAAATGGAGAGAGAGAGGGAGAGAAGAATGAGAAGGGTGAAAGAAGAGAGAGAAAAAGAGGGAGTAGGGGGTGAGGAGATAGGAAAGGAAGGCAGGAGGCGGGGGGCAGAAAATATGTGAGATGGGAGAGAGAGAGACAGAGAGAAAAAGTGGGAGGGTTGAAGAGATAGGCAGGAAAAAGGGGCAAGGGGCGAGAGCACAGGGGTGAGGGGAGGAGAGAGACCGGGATAGAGCAAGGGAAATGGAGAGCAAGGGGGGTCATTTTTGGGTTTTCCTGTGTGAGAAGCTAGTGTCCTCATGTGAACTCTGAAAGATTTAAAATGATCCAGATTCTGAAACCTTTTATTCAGCACTTTTTCATTTGTTATTAGCCAGGCAGGAAGTCAGTAATCTACATTAACAGTCAAAAGTTTGGACACACTTTAAAAGTTTTTCTTATTATTATTTACACTGTAATACATTGTCACTGAAATCATAATATCACTTAAAACTACACTTAGATTAAAAAGGCACACCTTTCAAGTGAAGACTTCACTGATAAGCTCATTGAGAGAAAGTTAAAGAGAAAAGTTGCAGCTCCGTTGGCAAAGCAAAGGGCGGCTGTGAGTTCTGTAACTTCTTTCTTTGCTACATAATTCCATATATCTTGCATCATATATTTGATGTCTTCTGTGTGTATACAAAATATAGGAAGTGGTAAACTAAAAGTATGGCACATTTAATAAGAGACTTTTGCGAGAGTGTCCAAACTTTTGACTGATTCCAATGGTGGTCATTTAGTATCACATTAAGCCTATTTCATATGGATTGCCATAATATTATGTAAATGCTTCTTTTTAGGATAGGTTATTTGTCATTTGTAATTTAAAAAACACATTGGAAAAACATGTCATATTCGCCAGTGTTGTCTATTCCTTTACTTTATGCACTATTCTTCTGTGAAGTTTTTGTTTTCATAACAATTTATGTCTGTAAACCATCATTGGGATTCCTATTTAAACAAATGCTCAAATATCAGGGTGTACATAGAGGAGGAATATGATGGTTCCAACAAACATTATTGTTCTAACCAGACATGCCTTTATATTTTGTTACATGTTGTCTTAACTAAAAACATTTAGCCACTGGTGGAATGAGTAGGGAAAATGTGAACTAAAGTAAAAAAAAAAAAAAAGAACAGTTGCTTGGCTAAAATGTATTTAGGACAAATTTGTAAGGAAGTAAACTGAAGTGAATTATGCATGAAAATAAATTTTACACAATTTTCGATATTGATCCTTAAGGAAATCTAAAATTCATCAGTGGTTACGCAAAAGAGTACGATAGGTGATTAGAATTATACTCAATTTCACATAGAAGTACATGTTTAAAAATCTATTCAGAAAGTTCTCAGTTACAGTATGTGTTTCTGACTGTTTGTATTTAGTTGTTTTACATCCCGGCCTGCATAGTATCACCTTCTAAGTCCTGTATCTGTGTGTCTTTTCTTCAGGTGTGAGAGAAAGCGTCGGGAGCAGGAGAGTAAATACATCGAGGAGTTGGCCGAGCTGATCTCCGCAAACCTCAGTGACATCGACAGTTTCAACGTCAAGCCCGACAAATGTGCCATCCTCAAGGAGACCGTGAGACAGATCAGGCAGATCAAAGAGCAGGGTGAGGAGACACTACTGCTGTTGTCCTGCTCATGATGCCAGTTTGTAGAGTTAATGATCCTACATTGCGTGAAATTGACTTGTTGTTACCTTCTCAAAAACAAATCTGGAGTTGTGTTTTGTTTCATTCACACGTTTGAGTAACCCTTTATTGTTATTGTGTGTGTGTGTGTTTGGCCTCTATGTATCTCTTTAATTGCCTGGGTGCAGGTGATAGCACTGTGCCTTGGTTCTGCTGAGCTACAGTCTTAGCTCCTCACAGCTGCTCCTCTGCTTTACACAGGCCATTTTTACACCTCACACCTCCAGAGTTCTGAGCCGCTAACACTGCTGTAACTGTAACAATACAGCAGCAAGAATCATTTATTATTCACAATATTATTTGAGCCTGATAAAATGTTTGTGCCAGAACCTTTTATAAGTTTAGCTTTATCTTTAGGGTTGGGTATCTAGGGAACCTCACTATTTGATGAATTGCCACATGGGGATAAATAGATTTATTGACTGATACAATATGTAATATTTGTCTCATGATAATTTTGATATTGGGCATGTTAATATTCAGCATATTTTAGAACAATTAAAACAAAGCATTTTTACAACTTTGGAAAACTAGTACATACACTCTATACTTTAATAATTGGCATAATAAATTCATCCTCTTTATTGCATGAACAAACTTTGCTTTTTTCCCAAATCAACAACAATATGCCATGGCAAAAAAATAAATATATATTTCAAAAAGTCCAAACACCAGTCTATGTTATCAGTACAGTACCAAATTATATATACCACTAGTGTAATTTTTCAATTATTTTAAATTCTTATTATAGTATGATCAAATTAAAGATTATTCAACCAAATGTAGGTCATTTTAAGTCTTATTCTTATTTTTCCCTGCAGTCTACTTGTGTCAGTTTAGATTCTCATGTTGAAGTTGAATTTTCAAAGCTGTTTGATAGGGTTTTGTTTCACGTTTTGGTCTTGGCTCAGCTCTGTCTCTGCACCTCCTCGGGAACAGGAAGAGGCTGCTGACTGGCTGCTGACAGGTTGCTATAGTTACGCAGTGAAGACAGAAATGACACGGCGTTTAGTCTTTCACCTGCTCCTCTCTCACTCTGCCAGGCTCTGCTCTTTTTCAATCACTTAAAGGGGCACTGTGCAACTTTTCTAGTCAGGGGTCTGCTATCTGCTTGTCTCCATGGAGATGTTAGTGCATTGCCTGGAATTTTCTACAATATTACATGAAACAAATCTCCCTTGAAATTATTCAATTAGGCTACAGATGGTTTTATTATGAGATGAAAAACATGCATTCTTACTGAAAGCAGGTTTTTCTCTCCACAGATGTGATCTGTAAATTGGAATTAGATAAGTTTAATGCCATACAGTGGAAAACTGAAAGTTGAAAGTTGAAAGAATATGAGAATGTAAGTCATTGTCTGTAATTTATTATGTTTTAGTTTATGTCTATTGTCTAAAATGCATTTCTAAGATAAGTTAAGACAGCTGAAGAATGTCTCAAAGTTAAGAAATTTGCTTCTTGTTGTGCTACAAAACTTTAATGCCATATGGTGGAATATTCAGGCAAAGCAATAACATCTCCAGGAAGACAAATGGGTGGCAGAACCTCCACCAGAGAAGTTACAGAGTGCAGCTTTAACACTGAAATTTGACATGGTGACATCCATATTTATTTTGATGCACTACATCCTCTGAAGACCCCTCTGCGTTCTCTCTCTCTCTCTCTCTCTCTCTCTTTCTTACATATTATACTATTTTTCCTGTTTCTTCTCCTTCACTTTTCCAGTCGCTGTTTCTATGCTTTTTTCTCTTGCACTTTGTCTTTCCATCTCTCCTCTCTCCCTCCTATCCTCTCTTTCTTCTTTGCTCTCTCCTCTCTCTTGTTTCTCTCTCATCTCTCTTCCCCTCTCCTCTTTTCCTCTGCTCTCTTCCTTCTCTCCTCTCACTCTCTTTCTCTGCCCTCTAATTCCCCCCTCTCTTCTCTATCCCTCTCCTCTCCCTCTCTTTCTGCCCGAGCCCAGCAGTCCCTCTGAATGTGACACTGAATATAAAGCATGAGGATGGCTGCTACCTGCTCCTCTCACACAAAGCGTCTCTCTTCCTCTTCCTCCTCCTCTTTCCCCTCTCCCCTCTCCTATCACCCCCTCTCCTTACCTGGGCTCCTGTGCTTTAAATCCCCCCAAAGTCAAGTGAAGAAGATTGAGAAGCACTGCCCCCTGCTGGTGATGTTTAAGTAGTGAAAGACCAAAAAGATTAGCCAAATGAGTTTTTGCATAATGCTGATTGCTCTAATTCCACCTACAACAAACCTAGATTTCAACACAGTATTTGGCAATTTAACTGGATAGGCTAGTCCAGTCTTTTATGATAAAGGACTTTTTGAAGTGCGATATGTTGCTGATGAAAATATAGATGAGTAACGATAATACTGAAACTAAATTATGTCTCTGACAAAACAAATCTAAACCAACATTATCCCCAGAACTATTCTAAATGTATGATATTGTTAAAAAACTTGCTGCAATAAATAAAAGGCTGAATGAAATGGTTTTGTAGTTAATTTGTATCTATAATTACTTATTGGTTAGTTACTTATTAAACCCACAACACCTCAAATATAATCGTTCAGAAAATAGCACAAAGTTCCTAGCTAGTACAAAGAGAAAGTTCACATGACACAGATTTACCCCCATAAATGATTCTTTCATCTATCACCTTTTAAACAATACATTAATTACAGTGACTGGCCTAGTTGGAGTGCCTCGAATTTTTCATTTGTCATTTAAAAGTGATGCGATCCTGAAGAGCTCCTGATTGACCCACTGAGTCATTGATCTTTTTAATCTTAACAATATTTTGTATGCACTTTGTAACTGGAGTTATTGTTTTGTTGGTTTCCAGGCAAAGCTACATCCAGTGATGATGAAGTGCAGAAGTCAGACGTGTCATCCACAGGTCAGGGGGTCATTGACAAGGACCACTTAGGGCCGCTCTTGTTGCAGGTGAGTCTTGGTCTCTTTCTCATTGACATGCTAATAAGGCAGCTAAACAGAAGAAGAAATAATAATATAGGAATGTATAAAATTGTAATAAAAAAGTATGAGTGTCAATTTGTGAAATATATATCTATGTGACATTTATTATGTAATTCTCACAATTTAGATACCTTGTTTGCATCATACCTTTCTGTATTTACTCTTATTCTGAAGGGACTATACCTGTTTCCTTTCGTATATGATTATCTGTATAAGTTTTATACTGAAAATCTTAGATCAGTTTGTGCGAGGATTAGGGCCAACCTGAGGGCTAACCAAAATTGCTCTATTGGCCACATTTAACTCCAGGCGTCAACACAGTTTTGCAATTTATGACGCATGAACGTTTAATCCCCTGTTTGGCTGGTTTCTTGAAATGTGTTTTAGCCTGACAGACTTAAAGTTGTACATAAACCAAATTGTCTATCATATTACTTAACAATACTTTGAAAAATTTTATTGAATGATTTGATATTAAATGTTTGCTAACCTGATTTATTGAAGTTTAAACTCACTTGTTGTTATTGTTATATAACTCTGACTTATTTGTGTCTCTCAGGCCCTGGACGGGTTCTTGTTTGTGGTGAATCGTGAGGGGAACATCGTGTTTGTGTCGGACAATGTGACGCAGTACCTTCAGTACAGACAGGAGGAGCTCATCAACACCAGTGTGTACAACATCCTCCATGAAGAAGACAGGGAGGAGCTACATAAGAACCTGCCCAAGACTAACAGTAAGCACCTCCCTCTAATAAGATCAATGAAACCTAAAATACTCAATATGATACAACACCCCCTTTAATTTGTAGTTATATATAGTCACACATACAAAGGCACAGGGATGCACAATAAATCACAATCAAATTGTGATCAAAATTACAATATGAGTTGGGTCAATTACCAAGTCACAAAGGCATGAAATACACTAAACAGAAAAATCACAATTAGCAGCCCTGATTATTATATAAATGTTTATTCAAAGGATGTTTCATGTGTAATGTGTCATGTGGCAGAAGCAGAAGAAGATTAGTTTTAAAGGTCCTATATTAGGCAAAATCGACTCTTGTGAGCTTTAAACCATCATATTATGTTGTTACCTCCTCAAAAACACACCTCGAGTTGTTTTGTTTCATTCTTTTACCTTTAGTTCAGTAGAGATTGTCAGTTCCAGGGCAGAAGTTATCCAAAGGTGTATGGAGTTTAAAAACACAGTGGAGCACTTCCTGTATTATCACATGACATCACAAGGTGGAACAAAGTGTTTTCTGTTTGAGAGAAAAACTCAGCCTAAATGTGCAGGATTGAAACAACAACATTATACACACGGTCGAGAAAATAGTGCTTGACACTCACAAACAGGAATCATGGATCTTGGTGGTAATTGATCGAGCCACTATTACTATATAGATTACTGAAAAATAGCTTTGAACTGCTAATGTTTGGAGCATAAAGGTGTGCACATGAGCCTAATGTGGTCATTTATTGTGGTCATTCATTATATAAAAATGTAATTGTTTTGGATTCCAATGATTCATCTGGATCCTGAAAACTCAAATGGTTCACGGCTGCGTCAGAGGACCAACAGAACCTGAATGAGCTTGGCACTCAACTATAAACCTTAATGGTCCTATATTACACAAAATCGGTCCTTGTGAGTTGTGTTTTCTGTTTGAAAGAAGAACTCAGCCTAAATATGCAGGATTTATGTGTTAAAAATGTGAAGAAAACAAAACGCTCCAGGTATGTTTGTGATGACATTATAGCATAGATCAGAAAATGGCATAATATATTAGTAGCCCCTTTAAGGCAGCAGGAGTGACACTGGTCTCCAAAATATCTGTCTAACTCAGCTCTTTCATCAAATGGACAGGTGCAGCAGACAAGGGTTGGATCTGGGAGAGTGAAAGCAGAAATAGCAGGAAAAATCTCATGACCAAGGAAGCAGAAATCCTTTTTTGCAGTGTGCAGAATAAACTCCCTGACTTATTTATGCTGCTTAGCTCCTCTCCCCGTTTTTAATGAGCAGCTCTTGGGAAACTGTTCATGTGCACTGGCTCCTTACACCTGACAGAGCACACAAGGCCCGCCCACTGCAGCGGCTCGGAGCTGTCAATCAAACGCACTGGTCCAGACAGTGTAGAACAGGCCCCATTCTGATCCCACTGCCATCTGGAGACAAGTTACTCCTGAATAATGCACACTGTTTCAACTGCTCAATTCAACGCCTGTTTATATCTCTGCGTGCTCGTCTCTCTGGTTATGTCTACTGCTTACATGTATGTGGGGTAATACAATTGTTGGTAACACTTAATTTTAGGGTAATTTGATGCTAATTAGTATTTATTAATGACTTACTTTGCATCATTTTAATTTGCTACTGATTAGACTTTCACTAACACTCCTTATTACTGCTTATGCAAGTGAGTCAGGCAATATCAGATCACCACAGATCTCTCACACACCTCATTCCAACAGGCTGGTTGGTCGAAGGACAAGGACACGTCATCACTTGGTCTAAGCTGGGATCAAATGCAAAAGACTCTAAATGCTGAGCCACTGCTGCACCTATTGTCTCTGTCCTAAGTATGCAGCTGCTATGTTTAAAGGTGCACTATGCAACTTTTCTGCTTGTGTCCATGGAGATGTTAATGCTTCAGGCCTGATTATCTTGCATTCATTCAATTGAAGGTTTATTTATTGCTCAAAAAGCCCTTGAAAAACATGCATTCTTACTGTGAGTGTGATCACCACTCTACAGATCTGACTTGTAACCTGGTGATGTCACTTACATGTCTCCACAGAAACAGAAAAGTTGAATGCTATACTGTGGAGCATTCCAGGCAAAGCAGTAACATCTCCATAGAATCAAGCAGGTGACAGACCCTCTAACAGAAAAGTCACACAGCGCACCTTTAATTAAGCTGTGATTGTTGTAACCATAGGTGCAGATGTAGACAGCACTCCGCTCCTCTGTTATGTGAAGGTGACCTGTTTGTCTGTACTGTGTGTGTGGTTATCGGGGGGAGCTGTGATGAGGAGTCAGGCCTAAATGAGGATAGATTACCCAGTGTCCCTGGCCTCTGCCCACTGCAAACCACACTGAGGGAGAGGGCTATTGGAAATCGACTCCTTGGCTACATTAATCCCATGGTCCATTTAGCCAAAGGTCCACACAAGAGAGGCTTCTGCTTTTCAATTTGGGAAGAAAATGTATGTTACAGAGAGGTGTGTTGGTGGCTGCTGTTTATTAAGTAATGTCAAAATATATTATATTTTTTGATTCCTAAATATTAGTTCTGCACAATATAATGCAAAAATAATGGCTAATACTTGTTTATATTGCAAGAAAATAAATATATCACAACTACTCAAAGTTCCCATCTTGGTGTAATATTTTTAAAAAAGGCAAATTTCTACTTTTAGTTCAGTCTCTGTTAAGTTCACACATTTAAATAGTAAATTAAGGCATACACATTTTTGTTTTAAGTAACTGAACTAAATGTATCAAACGTATATTAAAATACTGCAATAATATTGTTATAGTGATGTAAAACATCTACTGAATATTGCATTTTTTTTGTGCAGATCTACTATATGTCTAATTGGTAAATTCCTGAACATTGAATAGAAAAAAGCAGTTAACCACATAGATAAACAGGTGTTTTCAGTGCAGTCGACATTTCAGTTAACGCTTTCTTTTTCTCATTATCTATTCATTGGTTTTAAACAAACAGTTTCTTCCTGATTTCAAGGACTCAGTGAGAACCCAGTGAGGACCTTTTCCCATTCAGAAGATAAGGTCTTTCTCATCTTTGTCAATCTTTGTCATTTTTTGCCTTATCAACATGAAACTTGGCACTGCACACACAGGTACAATTAGGATAACACCCTTCGAATTTGAGATGATTCGGATGAGTGATTCAAGAGTTATGCGTGGAATAGACAAACAAACAAAGACACAGACAGATGGTCCTTGCATTAATAGATACATAATATTTCGATGTGACTTAATGTGAATCACTCTGACCATGGAGACGGTCGCCATAGCTTGAAATTTATGAATATTGTCACTTAAAGATACTAGTCATGTTTTTTGTTTATGTAATATTATGTGTTTTCTCCTCAGTGAACGGAGTATCGTGGGGTGGAGATGCAGCGAGGCAGAAGAGCCACACCTTCACCTGTCGGATGTTGGTGAAGTTTGGCCACGCCCACGGCCCGATGGAGGAGGGGCACGGGGGACCCCTGTATGAGACCATGCAGTGCTTCGCTCTGACCCAGCCTAAAGCCATGATCGAGGAGGGAGAGGGTACGCGGGCATCCTCACTATATCTGCTGCGTGTCAGTTCAATGGGGAGGAACAGACGCATTTGAAACTAATAGAATATAATAAGCAACAGAAATGCCCCAAGCTAAATCATTTATTTCCTATGTACAGTGTATACCAGGTGTCAAAACTATGCAGCTCTTATACCAATTTTTGTTATCCCCAAGGCTTCCTGCTGTAAATGTTCTTATTAAAGCTATGGCGGTTCCTTCAAAGTCATGTAACCCTAATCTCCACCATAAATGTTACATAGTGTATCTTTACTGCCCACTTTGAATGCTTAATGAAATCCCCCTTGCTCTTTTGTACAGACCTACAGTCGTGTATGATCTGTGTGGCCCGAAGAGTGACAGCGATGGAGAGAACTGAGAGCTTCAACACCCGTCACGAGCTGTCAGGTGAGTAGCAGGTCCCTCTTTAAAATGCATATGACAGGTTCACACAAACATAGTTAACATCATTATATTTAAAGACGGGATAGTAACATTGATTTGTTGAGGTTTCTACTGTGTTGTTCTCTCATAAAAACATGCCTGCAGAGGTTTTATGTCATCCATGCATGTTTAAGTTTTTTAGCGATCTCTCTCAGATTCTGTTCAAACCCTCCTTACGGTTAGATTCTGTGCAATGCTCAGCCCACAAGCCTACATCAGCCACTCTCCCACATACTTGACAAACCAGAATGCAGTATTTTCATTCACAGGATACACAGTGATTGGGGATGACTTTGCACGGGGAGCAAAAAGAGAGCGGGACTCAGACCATCAAAAACTTATAAAACATGTATCGGCAAATATAACATTTTCAAAATAATAAAAAGCATCATGATGATCTCAATATGTTAAGTGTTAGCAACAAGAAAACCTGTGATCATGTGCTTTAAGTTTTCTTCTCTCTCTGAGTTCATTTCTTCTCTCTGACCCTGTAGGGAAACTCATTCAGATCGACCAAAACTCGCTCCGAGCCTCCATGCGGCCGGGCTGGGAGGACCTATTGAGACGCTGCATTCAAATGTTTCTTCAGCACAGCGATGGACAGCCCTGGTCTCACAAACGCCACTATCATGAAGGTGCATAGAGTTTGTTTAATGATACTTATAGCTCTCAAGATCTTGGCGCTGTTGACCTCTGTATAATATGCCTTTATGAGCATAGTAGAAAGATTTCAAAGGAAGTCATCTGGGGATAGTATGCTTTACACTATAGTGAGTTTAGAGCTATGACAGTTTATAAAAGAACAGAATGAGTGAGCGTAATAGTTAGAAATGAATTGGACTGGGTTTTAGATTAAAATTAAAATACATAAATATAAAGTCAAGTCAAGTCTATATTCTATAATGCTTTTATAATGCTGTTTCCTCATCAAAAACATATCCAGAGTTGTAAATAAATATAAATGCACATGTGATAAATGTTTAATGCCATATTGTGGAACATTCCAGCACATGTAATAACATTTCCCCACCTGAAAAGTTACATAAATTTTAAGACTTGACCTAAAACAAAGGAAGGACAGATAAATTGTTCACTGACTGGGTTAACTTACACCAATATAATTACGGAACTACGAGAGCGAATGATTAACTCTGAATCTACGTTAGAAAGATGTATAAAAATTGTACCACGGCTGAAATATATCTTGTGTTCTGTTTGCTGTAGCCTTCCTTCAGGGCCATGCAGAGACTCCTCTGTACAGGTTTTCTCTGTCAGACGGGACCCCGGTCACAGCCCAAACCAAGAGCAAACTCTACCGCCACCCCATGAGCAATGAACCACAGGGCTTCATCTCCACACACCTGCTGCAGAGGTCAGTCACAACATGGCCATAAGAAATACTCATAATAACTCAAAGATATAATAATTGGTCAGAATTCATATTAACAGTGTTGAGAATAAGTTTAGAATAAGTTTAATTTGTTCAGATATTTGATAAGTGAGATTATGTTCAAACATTAATCAAAAGATTTACATGAAGGCAAATATTTTACATTTCCAATCAGGAACATAGGTTTCAAATCGATAATTCAGAAAAGGAGCAGGAAGAAGTAAACGGGAACTAAATACTTGTACTGAAATACTGAACTGAGTAACTGCATTCTCTTACTCTCTTGGAGGAGTTCAGAAAACAGTAGTCTTCAGAATGTAAAATTTCCTAATATTATTTTATCTATACAATTTAAAATGTAAAGAAAAGTTAAGATTTTTTTATGTCAGTTATCCTGATGTTAAACCGATGAGATTTTAAGATGCTAAATCCCATTAAATTTAGTGTTCATTCAAAGTAATCTAGCATCTTTACTTGTTCACTTTTTAGAAACTATTTTAGTGTTTTCCATAGTTTTTAAAATTTGATCCTCTTTTCTACTGTATATCTGTTTAATATTCAATTTTATTTTATTTTATTTCATAGGGAACCAAATGGGTACCGCTCAAATCAAGGTGGTAACATGATGCCTAACAACATGAGACAGCAGAGTATGGGTGGTCCTAACCCAAACGCCCAGATGAACATGAACCCCAGTGGTGGCATGGGCATGGGCGGGATGGGTAACATGAACAGAGGATACGGCATGAATGACCCTAACCACATGGGTCCTATGGGTGCTATGGGTGGCGGGGGTATGTACGGACCTAACAGCGGAGGAGGAGGAGGTGGAGGAGGAGGCGGGATGGGTAACAGAATGATGCAGATGAATCAGATGAATCAGATGGGACCCATGAACCATCCCGGACAGGGCATGTCACAGCAGCCCCCCTTTCAGAGCAGTGGCGGGTTCGGTCTAAGCGGCATGAACAGTCCGTCAGGGAGCCCCCGAATGAGTGGACCCCAACAAGGCCTCCTCATGTCCCCACGGACCAGAGGTAGCCCAAAGATGGGAGCCAACCAGTTCTCACCTGGAGGTTAGTTTATTATTATATAGTCTTACATAGTCTTTGGTGAAAATACAATATCAGTATTGATTTAGGTATTCTGTAATCCTGATAACGATACATAGAGTTTATTTTTGAAATGTATTTATTCTGAAAACTTGTCTTTAAAGGTGTGGTCACACTACTGGTTGGTCCTGTTTGGATTCGGTTTGAGTCTTAATGTAGACTTGGTTAGGCTCCGTTTTAGTCTTGGTTTAGTCCTGATCTCATGAAGATTTAGTCCCTGTTTTGATGTGATGATTGTGAACACACCCTAAATATTATAGTTAAGGTTTCAGTATTAAGATAATTTTGAAAACATTGTAATCATTTGCTTTAGATCTTTAGATGCAATGCTACGAAAAGAAAATGATTCTTTCCTTTTCTTTTAGCTTACTGATTATCACCAGATCTAAACCATGCATTTAAATAGGACTACTCCAGGTCCATCTATCTATGTATCTGTCTATTTATCTATCTATGTATTTATCTATGTACCTATGTATCTATGTATCTATCTATGTATCTATTTATATTTGGACAAATATTTTGACATTTGGTATAGTGTAATTATTTTTTTTTGCAGGCTTACATTCCCCAATGGGCTCTCTTGGCAACAGTGGAGGCACTAGCAGCACGACCACCTTCTCCAGCAGTTCTCTCAACGCACTCCAAGCCATCAGTGAAGGAGTGGGGAGCTCTCTGCCCTCAACTTTAACCTCTCCTTCACCCTCTCACAAACCAGACAGCTCTCCCAGTGTGCACTCCTCTTCATCCCAGCCCCCTCAGCTCTCCAAACCAGGTCCAGATGGGTCCAAAAGTCCAGCAGGTGGTCTAGGGTCTGCACCAGACCACCATCACCCCATGCATCACCATCATCCACATCATCAGCAGCACTCACAGGCCGAAGGTTCTGCAGAGAGACCAGACAGCCAGGCAGCTAAAGAGGGTGGAGATACAGGAGGTGAGGGCGGAGTTGGTAGCTCTGAGCCTCCTCGCAGAGTCCCTGATAGTAAGGGACACAAGAAGCTTCTGCAGTTACTCACATCTCCCACAGAAGAGCTGGGACTTGGCGCAACCGGACCCCCGGTCCCACCCCCTCCCGTTCGTAGCTCCACTCCCGCAGACACCAAGGACCCCACTGTAGGCATGACGAGTCCCTCTTCTACCGGGGTCTCCTCCTCCTCTTCCTCAGCCACTCCCAACCCAGGGCAAAGTGCAGGTGCCGGATCTGCGTCGCTCTCCTCTGCACATTACACAGGGTCTCTACAAGAAAAGCACAGGATTCTACACAAGCTTCTCCAAAATGGCAATACTCCAGATGAAGTGGCAAAAATTACAGCTGAGGCGACAGGTAAAGTGACACTGGGCGGAGGACAGGAGGCAGGTGAGGCAGGTGCGACAGGGACAGGTGCTGCAATGATAACAGAGCCCAAGCAAGAACAACACAGTCCAAAGAAGGAGAAGGCCCACGCTCTGCTACACTACCTGCTGAACAAGGACGACTCTAAAGAACCTCCAGATGTGAAACCCAAACTGGAGGACCTGGATGGGAAGGGTCCTGTGGGGGCTGGGGCCAACAGGTGTGGAGGAGGCTCTGCTCCAGAACTGGCCGAGAGCAAGATCAAGTCTGAACCACCCGATGAGGTATAATAAAACATACATAATTCAACAATTTATGGCTGCAACTAATTCCAATTGTTGATTAGTCTAATTTTAATTCTATTGAATTAGAATTTTCAATACATTGTTAAAGAGAAAAAGGTAGAATATGAGGACTGGGGATTTCTATATAGAGACTAATTACATATAAAGTGTATTTTTATTATAATCACAAATTATTCATTCCTTTTCTGCCATATTGATTTTAAGCTACCATCTGTAATTAGATTGACCAGCCAGGCCCTGTTGTATTCTCACCTGTCACCACTAGATGCTATCTATGGTACTACTGTCTGATAGTGTGCCAGTTTTGGCCTGACAGATGAAGACCAAAGACCACAGGTAAGCCTGAACAAAGGCTATCTGGTAAAAGAAAATCATGTAAACTTACAGATGGTAGCTTTAATATTGCTACTTTGGTAATAACAAATTCTTTTGGTATGTGTTTTAGGGTCTCTATACTCGATACAAGATTATTGAAATAGTCAAAGATTATTGATTATTGTTGATTGGTCACATTTATTCTGAATAAATGTTACAGTCCTACAGCAATAATATGTATGTACAATTTGCACTGATCATTTCTGTGTTACTTTTAGCTTCATAACCTGGAGTCCATCTTAGGAGATCTGAGAGGTTCAGGCTCTGACTATTACCCTGATCAGACGGGAGCCGGAGCCAGCGACACAGGAAACAAGGGTTGCCTTGACGACGGTCTGCAGGGTAAGCTGGAAAGGAACAAAGCCTACTCAGAGCAACAGATGCAGCAGTGGCTCAGCATCAAGCTATGCATATAGTTCAAAGAGAAATGTCACCACAAGGATCACTGTTGTAATTGTGTTTGGTTAATATATATTACACTGTGTTATATTTTATAGTGTAAAGATGAGATATATATATTCTTGTGGTATATTTTTAAGACTCAGATATGTCTGAATTTTGATTTATTTGCTTATTAAAGAATCAAAGGTGCAGCCAGGCTTGTTGCAAAAAATATCAGGATAAATGATAATATTGCCACTGACAGAATAACCCTAAAGCAGGATAATCCCAATAAAATAATCTAATTGTACAATATTGTTAAAAGCATGCAACATTGTGTTATACAGAAATAGCACAATGAATTACTTGGAGCTAGTTAGTGAG
Source organism: Boleophthalmus pectinirostris (assembly GCF_026225935.1). NCBI lineage: Eukaryota > Metazoa > Chordata > Actinopteri > Gobiiformes > Gobiidae > Boleophthalmus > Boleophthalmus pectinirostris. The sequence continues at coordinate 33,235,852 of NW_026571515.1, read as the reverse complement.
TTAATGTAAAAAATAAGTCATCTTCTACCTTTGACCTTCTACAGTGCAAATTAGTAACACTTTATAATAACTATTTATAGCCTTTGTAAATCATGGGCAAAGACATAACTCATAATGAACACAGTTTATTAACAATGATTCAGGCTAGATAACTACTGAATTAAAGGTTAGGGTTAGGAGTTAAGCCTGAATAATTCGTAAAGGGTCCATATTACACTATTTTCTGATCTATGTTATGATGTTGTTTCCTCATCAAAAACATATCTGGAGCTGTGTTTTGTTTCATTCACACATGTTTAATATACAAACTCAAATGCATATCTCTTCTGAATAAATGGTAACAGGTAGCTGACAATTAAACAAAACACAAATCCAGGTATGTTTTTGAGGAGGTAACAACATTATAACATGATTTAAAGCGTTAAAGAGTCAATTTTGTGTTATTTAGGACATTTAATAAACTATGTTCATTATTTAAAAAAAGATGTATGCATGGTAAAAACTTAAGCCCTATAAATCATTGTTCTTTCTATTATGTGTTGAACTATAGGTCAATATAGTGGTGATTCTGACAGTAGTGTATAATAAAAGTTCATGTTGTGTGCAGGGAGTCCTGGGATGGGTCTGGGGCCTCGGGGGCAGTTTCAGAGGGCTCCATCTATGGATGGGAAGCCCGGAGCAGGGAGACGGCCAATGCTCATCAAACAGGAGAACGTGATGGGCAGCTCTGACAGCTTCCCTGGAAATATGGGTGAGTTTTTAAACTACAGTATATGTGCAATACTTTTATAAGTAGAGTTATCGGATTATTTAAATGTCCTGTTAACAGTTACCCTTAATGTGAGTGATTTCTTTGTTATTGTTCACCCATGCAGGTGTGGACAAGGAAAATAATGCAAAAAGTAATGTAGCAAAGACAAACGTAAAGAGAAAATGTTAAAGATTGAAAGAATTACTTTAAAATTCACTGTACTTAGTCTTCCAAATACAACGGTTACTCTAAAATCCACTGCTTGACTGACACGTCACCAAGAGTTTTTGATTTACAGATTTTTCTAGTGCATCTAAACACACCAAACATCAGATCTGTCTTTGATTATTCGATTATCAATTACATTTATTTATATACCACATTATAAAAACAACCATGGCGAACCAAAGTGATTCACAGGCTCATCACTCCAAAAAATACATAAAACAATATAATGACAACAATGACAATTAAGAAAACTCTAACCTTAGTAAGGTTTTAAAACACCCTAGAGATTATGCAGATATCTCTAGGGTGTTTTAAAACACCCTAAAACGCAGAATCTGATAATTCTGGCCATCTGATTTTTGCAGGCCATGTAATTGTACTCACAGGTTTGTTAATGTGTAACTATGTCCTTTGTTACTACCAGGGCCTATGAACAGGGGCTCAATGCCCCAGAGGTCACCCATGGGTGGGTCTGGGGACTGGGGAATGCCCAGTTCCAATGCCAGTCCAGTGGGAGCAGCGGGACACCCCTCTATGATGCGCCCGGGCCTGGACTACAACAGTAAGGCCATGATGGGAGGTCCTATGGGAGGTCGCTCCAACAGTCTGCCAGGGGCCCGCTCCATGCTACAACAGCAGCTCATGGATATGGGTATGTGCCATTCAAGTAAAGGATACATGCAAAATTGACGTTCTGGAGCTTTTAACTTTGTTCATTCATAAAAAATAAAAAAAAAACATACCTAGAATTATATTTTACTTAATCCCAGGATCGTTGCATCACATGTAGAAATCCTTCCTAATTTTACAGTACAGAAACCATTGTCAGTCTGCAAAGTATTCCTTCTGTCATTGTGTTAATTACAACTACATGGTTACCTTAACATGTTTGTTATGAAGCAAAGATTAGTTTTTACCCCATTGTAATTACCTCTGCAGCTATCAGACTCATATAAACTCATTAACCTTCCTGTGTTTTAGTAGTTTTAGTTTGTTCTTGTTTTCTGAAAACTTGTGTATTTGTTCAGGTGGATCTGGCGACATGGGAATGAGCCCCTTTAGCCAACAGGGGCAGCCCAGTCAATCCCCCTCATGGCCAGACTCTATGATGGGCATGGATGGTAATCGGTATGTCCATTTTATTTCATTAACCTGCCAACATGTTTACTAAATCACTTGTTTATGTTAAAATAATAATAATAATATAATAATGAATAATGGTAATGACTCTTTTGTAAAAGGCGTCCATTTGGAAACTCTTTGGACGATTTGCTGGTGCCTCCATCGACTAGCGAGGGTCAGAATGACGAGCGTTCGCTCCTGGACCAGCTTGACTCTCTGCTCAACAACACAGATGGCATTGCTCTGGAGGAGATAGACCGCGCCCTTGGCATCCCCGACCTGGTGAGCCAGGTAATGTGACTTTAGTAATCTCTGAAATATCTTTAACTGGCTGCAAGGACAAATTACAGTTTACTATGTGTTCTGTTGTTATCTTGTTAGAACCAGGGATCAGAACAGCCCCTTGAGCCTTTCCCTGGGCAGGATCCCGCCATGCTGCTGGAGCAGAAGTCCCTCTATGGCCAAGGCTATCCCGGGCCTCCTGCGATGCCGATGCAGTCCGGGTATGGAGGCAACCCTATGCAAGGCCAGTCACAACAGGGAGGTTTTGGCCCCATGCTCTCTCAGATGGGTCAGGGGGGAAGCTTCCCAGGGATGGGGGGCATGGGGGGCATGGGACACCCACGGGCAAACATGATGAGACCCAGAATGATGAGTGCCAACAAACCTATGAGGCTGCAGCTCCAGCAGAGGCTACAAGGCCAACAGGTGACAAATATACTCCACTTTACACTACAAACCATAAAGATAGCATATTATATCATGTTTTTTTTTTGTTTTTTTTTAAATACACTGTTTTATTTACACAGTTCATGAATCAGACACGACAGGGGATGGCCATAAAAATGGAGAACCCAGGGGGAAACCCGGGTATGAGGCCTGGTATGCAGCCGGGCATGGGAGGACAGGTGAGCCATTAGTTAAAGCTTTAAATCTATGTATTTCAGTTGATGATGTTAAAAAGGCCCAGCCCTGCCTCTTTATACAGTGTATTATGTGGTTAGTATAAAACTAACCTTTGTATGCCTGTTGCAGCCTGGGTTTGTGAACGCTCAGATGATGGCTCAGCGCAGCAGGGAGATGGTGTCTCTGCAAATGAAGAAGCAGAGGATGATGATGCTGATGCAGCAGCAGCAGGCTGCTGCAGCTGGGGGCTTTAGTCCTCCTCCAAATGTTACAGCCCCCGGTGGCATGGATAGCCCCATGGGGGGGCCGGGCATGGGCCAGCCAGGCCCACAGCAGTTTGGTTATGGGGGAAACTATGGTAGGTCGTTTGCTGCTCTCTGGTGGTCACTCTAGACAGTGCATCTTTTGTTATGACATCATGTTGAACCATGTTATGTAATTATAGTATTTATTATTTATCATATTATAATATACTTACTGCATAAGATATTATATGCTTTTATATTTGTTTGTGACAAGTCTTTAAATATTAAATATTTTCACACAGGGATGGGTCAGCAGCCAGATGCTTCATTTGGCCCCAATGGAAGTCCTCCTAACGCCATGATGGGAGGGCGCATGGGCCCTCAGAACCCCATGATGCAGCAGCAGAGCGGCCACATGTACCAGGGCCAAGACATGAAGGGCTGGGCTCAGGGAGGCATGGGGCGCAACAGGTGCACATCATCTAGAAAGCTATGAATATAAAAACATATGAAATGTAATAAGGTTTTTAATGATTTGATGTTTGTCCTTGGACAGCTCCTACCCTCAGCAGCAGTTTGCACCGCACGGTGGCCCAGGGCAGCAGCAGTACGGGGGGATGATGATGAATGGGGGCATGTCCTCTGGAGGGGCAGGGCACATGGGGCAGATGGGGGGACATATGGGCATGAACCCTATGGTCATGGGACGCATGCCAATGGGACCTGATCAGGTACCATCACATTTCTGAACATTCAAATTTGTACTGTACTTTTATTTGATGTCTAAATTATATTTTTTCATGTTTTTCTTTTGCTGTAGAAATATTGCTGAAAGACAGAAGCAGTCCAATCAGAGGTGACACATCTGCAGTACAGGACTGAAGTTCCCTCTGTTTGGAGGATGTTTGACTCAGTGGCCAGTAGAGGCAGTATTGCCACCAGAATAAAACTGTCTTAAAAGAAGCCTATACAATCACATCACAAATACACTGTGAGACATTTTCCTTCAAAAACTCGTGTCTCCTTTTACTAGGGGTGTGGCCTCAGCTAAAACACACCTTCTGTTGGACCAAACCAAGAGCGAACCCCGGGACATTGTTCATATTGTAAGGCTCTTGTCTGTGGAATGTACCACTCTTGTATCTATGGGTTTCCGCTGCAGTTGTACAGTTTGTGCAGTAACATGTTGTAGATTGTGACACACTGATGAATGTCATTACGCAGTAGCACATAGTTGTGTTCTTCAGCTGAAGTACAACTCAACCTATCGTTGGCTCCATGCACTTTAACACAAGGCCAACGCCTAAAGGATTGTGGCAATACAGAGGCCTTCTCCACAAACTCTGTGTAATGTATCTGTGTCTCCCTTTCAAACAGGCGCTGTCCATCGAAAGAGAGGATTTAACGTTTTTAGAGTGGGTAAAGGTAATAGATATGCTGTAGTCATAAAAGGATTATTGTAATACCAATGTTTAAATTAATTTATTTTACGTATTTGATAAAACATGTTGAAGTCAATCTGGGTACTTTAAAAATGAAATTGTGCAGACAAAATATGAAGACTAATCTGAAACAGTTCTATTTTGAATTAAGCACATTATAATGTTATAAAGAGTCTTCTGATACATCCTCTGATCTTATGGTACTGCAGTATTAAAATATGATGTCTTGTTTGGAGCGGTCATCTGTAAATAAGAATTGTATATACATGCTCAAAATGTATTATAAATATATATTATATAAATATAAATATATATATGCTTTTGTAGGTTGCATTCTGTTTTTGCACAGATTGCAAGGCTTGATATTTAAAAGTGTAATTTTTTATTCCATAGGTCAGCTTTTATTTTCAATACTTCAACCATTGGTGTGAACGGTTCTGCCTCCTATTGTAACCTGTCCAGAGCTATCCAAGCACTTTTTTAAATTATTGTTTCCTGTGCAGTCTTAGATACAGAGGTGCTAATGAGTCTCCAGGTGCTGGATCTGCGGCTTTCTTTCATTCATAAATATTCATTCATTTGAGTTAAGTCTGAAATGTTAAATGCTGGTTAACACAACACATGAACTACATCATATGTTAATGACATAAAACTTTGCCTTTTTCTGTCCTGAAGATATGCTCAACCCAAAGATCTTCATTTGCTTCTTGTAGATATGTTTAAACGTGCTTTTACTGTTGCACATAACTATATGAAATGTTAAAATGTCATTATATTTCCATTCATGTAGCATATAGTCTGGTTTTGCTCAGATGGCTAACTTGAGGACAGTTCAGTTTTGGTGCTGCTGAATGTGTCTAAGCTCAAAATGAGGTTGAATCATGTCATTGCATTACTGTTTAATAATAATACCTTTGTTTTTCTCCTCAGTTTCCTAAATACATCTGGAAATAATGTAAAACCAACCATTTTTGCTTTAAAACAAGTGCATTGTTGAATATAAAGAAGAGACTTCTGTGTAACATTTACAGGATTAAAATATGAATGCATTTTTCTTAACCCGTTCCTCGATGTTAATATCATTGTAAATATAAATTTATATTTAAACATTACATTGCCTGTGCATTATTTTATTATAATATTAATAATAATGATAATATAATATTATTGGATTTACCTATAACTTTATATGGTCATATCTGTGGGTCTTCTAAAAAGGATTCTAGACTGTCTGCAGCACATTTACTTCTCTATTATCATTTGCAGTCAGACATTTTGAAAATTATTTTCGTAGCCTGATCTAATCATGCATTTCAAAATGATGAAAAGTTACGATCGTTGCCATAGTGATGAACAATTTCAATCAGAACAATCCATCTCACAATACATTTCACATTTGAATGTGAAAAAGTCTTCCATATGTTGCATATTACAAGAAGCTGAAACCCACGAATAAGCTGTTATTACAAACATATAGCAACTCCTACTTAAGATTAAGAGTTGCGTTTTATTTCATAAACACATGTTTGAGCTACACTTTATTATTAGTCTGTCTACATTTCCAAAGCTCAAAATGATCTGTTCCACCTTGTGCTGTCATGAAGTGGTAGTTTTCAAGTTAACAGCTACTTTTTTAGCTTTAGTTTAGTGGAGACAATTCCACCACTGAAATCATTCACATGATTCTAGTGAAGGTGTATGAAATTTAAAAATAGAGTGGAACACTTCCTGCATTACTGCATGACATCACAAGGTGCAACAGTGTTTTCTGTTTGAGCGAAGAACTCAGCCTAATTATGCAGAGTTTGTGTGTTAAACATGTGTGAATGAAACTAAATACAATTCACGGTATGTTTCTATCTATCGTTTATTAAATTACTACTTTGAATTACCAGAGTTGACTTCTTGTGAATAGCATTTGACTGTAGATAAGGGAGGAGCTGGAGGCGGGAGGCACCAATAAAAACAGACGCACCGCGGCTCCATTGGATCAGGGGGGCACAAGACGCGCCTACCCGAGCCGAGAGACTTCGCTTTGTCCGGAACAGGAGACAAGAGACTACAAGACACCTGTCAGAAGGCTGCATATCTTACACCAGCGTGCCCCGGGACTGCCAATTCAACTGCCATGGACGCACGGTCGCTATAGCGGTCCACATTTCTCTCGTGCTCTCGTCTTCAGCAGTCCTACCCTCTTCATCTGCATGTCTACTCCGCTGGGTCAACTCGCAGGTCTTCCCTTAGAAATAATGCACTCCATCAACGAAAAAGACACTACTTACACCAAAATATTCGTCGGTGGACTACCTTACCATACGAACGACGCTTCGCTTAGGAAATATTTTGAGACTTTTGGAGATATTGACGAAGCAGTGGTTATAACAGACAAGCAGACGGGCAAGTCCAGAGGATATGGATTTGTAAGTAAACTTTGAATGCAACTTTTGATGTAACGCATAGAAATTAAACTCTTCAACGAATTACGCGCAGATCTCGTGTTTCAATCTTTGCGCAGTTAGAACCTTAACTTAATATAGTAGATTTGTCAATTTATTTTGCGCCCATTTTAGAGTGTCGTGTGGTGGGTGTCACATGCTAGTTTATGGTCTCTTAAGTGTGTCATCAATTAACCCAGTAACACATATTCGACTCACAGGGGGAATTTGTTTCAAGTTAAGACCGATCCGTGTACGTTTATGAGCGTAATCTTGGCCACAGAGGTGTGACGTGCACTGCGCTGTGAGATAAGACACTGCACTATACTGAACTTTCTGACCCCCTCCTCTGCCATAGTGGGGCCTTATACAATTACAGTCTGTCATTTTGGTCCTAGTTTAATCCTGGATCAGTTTTGGGCCTGGTTTTGACGAGGTAAAATTTTGGCCTAGCTTTGTTTTTCAGATTTTCTGTGCTACAGATTTGATTTTGTAGGTTCAGGTCCTGGTTAACTAAATCCTTAGTCTTGGTTTAATCCTGGTTTAGTCTGTAATTACACCTCTATAAAGTCTTGGTTCAGTTCTGGTTTATTACAGTAATGCAGCTGTGCAGTAACCCCCTCTGACTACCAATCATTCACACACATTCATACACAGACAAGGTGGATGAAGTGTCTTGCCTTAGGACACAACAACAATATGTACAGAGCCACTGCCACTTCACTGTAGCACCTGGCCAGTTTAGTGCTAGGTTTATTGTGTTTATATTTACATTAAACATAATTAAAAACTGACCTGAATGCCTCTGAGCCCTCAACCATAATAAGGCGGGTACAGTTACAGAATTGGACGATGACTAGAAAACACGAATTACTGTTGTGGTTTTTGCATGAAAACCAATGAGCCGAGACAAACGGAATGTTCCAGTTGTTGTGCGCTGTGGGACCACTTGCTCACTTCATCCCTGACTGCCCTAAGCGGTCTATATTACCCCCAGGACTGAAAACAATGTTACTAAACTATTATGCGTATATTATTATTACTAAGTATTTTAGTGATCCATAGACCTGATGTCCCGCTTTCAGATATAGGTGGAGGACTATTGACTTGGCTCATTGTCGGGCTGTGCAATTAATCAAATTTTAATTAAACCAAGATGAAATTGTTAATGGCTTTGGAGGAGAGTTCAGACTTTGGTGGAATATATTTAGCTATTTGAAGTTGCAATGATTACATTTCTTGTTTATCTTCATGAAATTAATGCTGAAAGCCATTTTATTTGTACTGAATAAGAAAAAAAAAATTCTTATTTTATTTATTTCTAAAGGGACAGTACATATTAATGAACATAAAAAATGTAAATATGTAAAGATTATAGCCAACGTGGCTAATTTCCATCTTCAGTCCCTCGGCAGGTTGATGTAAAATCATCTATAGGACGAGGAAAAGTACAGCAACAATCACACAAAAGTACACAACACCAGCACACTTACTATACACACAATTAGTTTCAAACAGTTCATTTGAAGTTCAAAGTCAGACGTTTAAGAATTAAGTCAAGAGTTAAACCAACAACTCCTCAAAATAAAAGAAAATATAAATTGGTTAAACATGGTGACATATTTGACCATATAAAAATGTTGATTTATAAATATTAGGGAAAAAGCTGTGATGAACTTTTTGCCATGTTGTCTTGCCCTTAATAGCCATATATAGTCCTTGTTGACAGTATTTTTTATTGGGGACATTTGGTTATTTGGGGTCAGTATTTATCGTAGTACTTTGTCTATGCAGTAGTGGAAAACTTTTGTTATATTTTTGTTCTATGATAAGATTTAAGCCATAAAAGGTTTCATTCATCTTCTATGACTCATTACAGATGCAAACTAAGTACAAAAGTGTTTCATTCTGCTGTTGATTTACTGCAGCTCATGATTTAAATTTTTAACAATATTGTAGATATAGAATTTTTTCTGTGTTTTAAATTTGCTCTTGGGTTTCAGTATTATCGTTTATCATCTATATTTTCTTCAGCAATATGTTGTACTTCAAATTTTGTTATCATGACAGACCTAGCCATATGTACATTTGCACATAAAAGTCTGTTATAATTCATTAACCACAGATAACATTAAATTACACTGTAAAAGAGCGATGTGAACCCAGCTGTAGTCATGACTGGAGCTTGCATAGCTTTGAATGTGTGTGTTTTAACCTTGCCTTGCATCTACCCACTCCATGGATCACTCCCTGAAGGCAGGTCAACAAGAATCCTGTGTATCTTCTTTGGCAGCCCAATATGACAGGAAGAAATACAACCTGCCTCCCACACAGCCGCCCACATAGGACTGCTAAAACAAGTCTACTACCATCAGTCACAATCATTCTTGTGAAAATGTTGAGAGTGGGGAACAGTTACTCCCTGTACATGGGTTTCAGACTGATGAGAAATTAGGGCTGTTACCATAGTGACTAACCATTTAAAGGTCCTATATTACACAAACTTGATTCTTGTGAACTCTGAGCCATCTGCTGTTACTTCATCAAAAAACATACCTGGAGTTGTGTTTTGTTTCAGTCACATAGTAATTTGAGTAATCCTTTATTATTAGTCTGTCTACATCTCCAAAGCTCAGAATGCTCTGTTCCACCTTGTGATGTCATGAAGCGGTAATTTTCAAGTTAACAACTACCTTTTGCCTTTAGTTTAATAGAGATTGGCCAGTCAAGGTCTTAAATTATCCAAATAATTCCAGTAAAGGTGTATGGAGTTAAAAAAAAAAAAAACACAGTAGATCACTTCCTGGTGGAACAGTGTCTTCAAGGGATTATTGTTTATAAAATGTAGCTCAACACAATGTTATTTTATAGTTATTGCAACAACATTGCATTACCTTACTCTATTACTGAAACCATATAAAGTAAGAACAGCACAGTGCAAATCTTACATATATTGTATACCAATTTCTCCTTTTTGGCATCTGACTGCTGCACATTATAATCCAGGTCATGGCTACAGTCTAGAGTTACATAAAATTTAGCAAATTGAATCGAAATTGCAGTTTGAGTTGGTGCAGCCATGAAATCACAAAGGCTGTAATTATTTAGATAATACAATATTCTCTGCAAAAAACTAAATATCATGTTTTTTATAGAAAATCTTGTACCTGTAGATTTAAACCTCTACAACAAATTTTGAAATTTGGAAGTTTGGAAATGCATGAAATTCTGGTATTAGTCTAGAACACTCTAGGAGTTGTTTACAGTGTGCACTCTGAACAGAATCCTTCTTTCTGAACATATGTTGCAAATCTAATCACAGTTAGGGATCCAGCTTTTTCAGTTCCAATACAAATTCCGATACTATGGCTTTAAGTATCTGTTTATAGTGCAGAGACTGAGCATAGCATTTTTTTCCTTTAAACCAAAAATAAAATATGTGTTATGAAGCTGTTATGTATTTTCAAATGACAACAGAACAACTTTGTATAAATAAAAGTTCATACATTGTGACACTGGGTCAACTACAACCAGTAAATAGTCTTATTACATTTTTATGTCCAACTTGGATATTGGGTGAATCGATATTTAGAAGTCAATATACAGTCCAGCAAATTTTTCAGTATCGGCACATCCAATACCAATGTCATATCAGTGCATCCTTAATCATAACTGCAATACTTATCTGAAAAAAAAACTTTTTTTTTTTCCTGTATTCTGCCTACTCCAGTCTAAGCAGACACTTCTTTCCACTCCCACTCTCCAGTTTGATGGTCCCTACAGTGTTGTGTTCCCATCCACAGGTGACCATGGTGGACAGAGGAGCAGCAGAGCGAGCCTGCAAAGATGCAAACCCAATCATTGATGGAAGAAAAGCCAATGTGAACCTGGCCTACCTGGGAGCCAAACCACGAGCTCCACAGACAAGTAGGGCTGAAGTCATATATCATTCTTGTTCAAAGCATTTATGTGTGAGTGGGCGAGTATTCACACTGTGGAGACTTTGTATTCATGGTCCCATGAAGAGGACCTTTTGTGTGAATCAACAAACCAGTTCCCATAAAGTGAATCCTTCAATATTAGATCAGCAGCATTGTTTTAAAGGTGCACTGTGCAACTTTTCTGGTGGACGGTTTGCTACTTTGCTTGTCTCCATGGAGATGTTATTGCTTTTCCTGGAATGTTCCATGGTATGACATTAGTCACAATGTTTTTATTGCTCAAAAATACAATAATTCCTTCTGTGAATAGGGACGACTCTCCACAGATCTGAATTTTAATGTAATGTAGAGCTATAACCTGCTTGTTTCCCCGTGATAGATAGATTTAATCTATACTGTAGAACATTCTAGACAAAGCAATAACATTTCCATAGAGACGCCACTAGAAATGTTACCCAGTGCACCTTTACGTTAAGCTATGGTTTAGTTCTAAAAAGCAAACAGATTTTCTTGGTTCTGGATGATTTTGATCTATATTAAACCACATTATAATGTTTTTTCTGAAACTACTGTTATCACAATACTAAGGAACTGACTTAAGACTAATTCCGATACCATGATGATAAGAACAAAAAACACCACATGATCTTGTGGTTTTAAATCTGTGTAATCCCTCAGTCATCCAGGTATTTTCCATAGAGGTCTGTGACTGTGCTTCTATAGTCTACTTGTTTTGATACAGCTCAAGATCATTCTAAAGCTATTCAGGAAAGGTTAATTTCTGTCCTGTGAATGTGACTTTTTTAGTATCGATACTTGCTCAAATGAGTATCTAGTTTCAGTACTAGTACTGATAAGTATCTAACGTTCTATATTTCTGTCAACCCTAACCTTACTCAAACTGTATCAAAATATTGTCCATGCTTTGTGAATGAATTGCACAGTTAAATATAGAACTGCATTGTTATATATTTCCACTCATCCGTTGCTAAATGCTTATTTTCACTATACATTCTGCCTCTGTGCTTCCTGCTCAGGTTCATGTGTTTCATGTGTATTTGTTTGACTGTAGCTGGTAGACTCCCCCTCTCTCCTCATGTTTATACAGCAAACTGGCTCTGAAATGCTGCCGTGTAGGTGTGATTGACAAATAGCCATGCCAACAGTAGCTAGGGAAGTGGATTGAAACTCTAGAAGGGACATATGTGGTATAGCAGCCATCTTGTTACTGTAAAAGAAGTTAGACTAAAAATGGCAAAATAACAAATAAGGACTGAGGTTAAATTAATAGCTAAACATTTACTGGGAAATAGACTCTAACCTCACAGCTAGCGTCACTAGTTCCTGCCCAATTTTATCTCAATGTGGTTTTTACCAAGTCGTGCTTAAAATGAGTAAATATATAAAGATAAGGCATTGAACAGGATGTCACTGGCAACATGTTAAAAAGCACACAGTTCAAAAGAATACTTAAGCCTCTTCTGTGTTTAGAAAGAGATATGTTTGTGTCTCAGTGTTAATGCTAAATTAAGGCATGATAAATATTACAGCCATACTACAAACTGAAGTAGGCCTATACATATAAAAATAATTAGATAGAGGGATGTAACAATAACCGAAATATCATGATATTGTATCGTCAAAAGTCTCACAATAATATCGTGGACTGTCACAATATATCCTTTGTTTAAATGTATGTTTTTATAGTAGCAACAGCTTATGAACATCAGAAACTACATATCCCATGATTCATTTCAGTGCAGACAACATGAAGAAATATGTTTTTTACTTGAATTCTTGAGATTATGATGGTAATAATTCACACCAAAATCTTGTCAAGGTATTTTAAAAGCAAAAAAGTGTCCCATCTTTAATTATTAGCCTCTTCAAAATATCGTAGTAAATATCATACCGAGATGTGTAGTTCCCTCTGTCTTTTTTTGGCTATTGCACCATAACTCTTATTTTATGCAAAGAGACTTGTAATTCGTTGATGATACGATATCACAATATCTCAGTTATTGTTACAGCCTTAATTTCAGTAATATGTAATGCTATCATCCAGGGATCCATGGGTTTCCAACAGTTGCCAATGCAATTAAGCAAATTCAATCAAGATGTAATATGTTTTTAATGGACAAAAGTCCTTCATAGTCACTGAAACCCATGATTTCCTTACTCTATTTGGAAACAGCTGTTGTCTGTTTTATTGTAATATCTCCACAAAAAGGAATATGCAACAAATAAATCTTTAAAATGATTTCTACATGTTTCTATTCCCATGTTCCTATTCTATTTCAGATCTCTGTTTATAGATGCCATTTTGAGCACCATTCAAAAGATTTAATCATTTTTTTTGAATCATTAATTGCCGTGACAACTGCATTCATTTTCAACTCTCTGAAACCCATGGATAGTCACGACATGAGGTTTGATTGATGTTAGTTACTGCAGGTTACCAATCACTGTCTCCTCTTGAGTTTTTTTCCCTCTCTTTGACCACAACTGTGTCCTTATTTGCCTTGGCCACTGCCACACAGCTCCCCTCAAAACTGGCAGTGGACTAGAGATGGCAGTGCTTGGTATTTGGTTATTGTGTGTGAGGATTGCAGGAGCACGAAGCAAATAAGATGTGAGAGAAAGAGAGGAGGGACTGTTAAGAGCAGGAAGCAGAGTGTCTGTCAGGGCTGAGGTGCTGTTGGCAGGAAAATGTACTCTTCAAGACGAAGGAGGAGGGAGATAAAGAGGGGTTAGGCCTGTGTAATACTAAGTGTAGCTGTATCACAATATTGGCTACTACATTTTTAAAACAAGAATTCACTTAGCTGCATTATACATGATCCACTGCTTATTCATGCAGCTGTAGAGGTGGGAGAAAATTCATAAATATTGCAATTGTTGTTTTGGAAATATGTAAAATTTGAAGATTTAATAGTAAGTATATCATTAATAAAACATATATATAACACAAACTTTTTGTGTAAAATTTAGAGAAAGAGCATAACCACATAGTCTCACTAACAATTGCAAGCACAGCACATGAAGCGTATTGCTCAAGGACACAAGGTGGTGACAGGAGTATACTATCATAAATGCTAATGACTTGAGAAAATGGGTTGAAATTTTGTTTGGGCCACAAGTTTTCTGGTGGAGGGTCTGAAACTTTTATTATTCGATGGAGATTGTTTATCTTGGAATGGCATAGGATACCTGCAACTGAATCCAATGCAAGAAAGATCAGTTTAAAACAGCAATGTGGAATATTCCAGGCAAATCAATTGCTTTTCTGTAAAGCAAGCTGTTGGCAGACCCTCCACCAGAAAACTTACATAGACCTTCACTGCATTGAACTTTCATTTTACTAAAACACAGTTAAGACCATTACATTTAATATTTTACAAAAAGCTTTAAAATTTTTCCCTCAGTCAGTTTGGCCATTTAAAAATTTTCTTAAAAATTTCACTACCTGGTTGGAAATTATGACATCACACTAGGGGATTCCAACTTTTGCAACCATGCTGTAAGTAGGCTTCTCTGATGTGCACCGAAATTATTATTTAGCAAATAAAATTACAAAAAAACTAAATAGGAAATAATGTTTAAAGTTTCAGAAAAAAAAGTGTTGAGTAATAGTAATAGTGCTGAATAGGTAGTATCAGATACTATCCCATCAAATTAAGTGAAAATTAGAGAAACATCATTCTCACTTTAAACTAATGTAATGTTTAGCCCTTGTTTACTTCTTTAGGTCTAGTATTTATTCCATGCCGATTCATATTTGCATTGGTTTGTCCTGGTTTATCATATTGCGTTTTCGATAACAGTCTCATTAGGAGTATATGCCTGTGCATACAGTACACTGTACACATGGAGTCACGCGGGCTCACAGATGTTTGCAGTGGTGTGTGTTCACTGGCACAGATGGAGCTGGAGTATGAGCGTGCCACAGCTCCACATATAAAGATCATGAGGAGATTCAAACAGGCAGAGACAGAAGAGGCCGTATGAGCTCTGTCCTTGTCCTCGTCTCCTCTCCTCGTCTCCTCTTCTTGACTCCTCCGGCTTCTGAGCTAAAATAAAATATCTTTCCTCACTATACTGTAACTTCAGGCACTTAGACTTCAGTCTTCAGGATAAAGGCTATAGTTTGTGAAAGGGCAAGTGAAGCCTTGGGAGAAAATTGATTTCTTTTCAAGTCTGTAGAACTGTTGGACTAGTTACTCACTTAAAGGGTTAGAATGTAAGATTTTGACTTTTTATTTTATAAATAATATTATTTTATAGCTCTTACTGACAATTCTAATGCCAGTCTATTCTTAATTATAAAACCATCATTTGGTGTTTTGGTTCTGAAGATGACTATGCAGTCAGAAAGCAGAACATGAGTTGCCAGCTTCAATGCTGAAATCCAGTTGGCTTAAACCTAAACTGCCTCTCTCTGCTCTGAATGGTCACTACCTAATGCCCAGCACATGCAGCCAATCATGAATCAGTGCTAGTGCAGCCTCTGCAGCTCAGTGAGGGAATTCTAGAGGTTCTGAGGTTCACATGAGGCATAGCCTGTCCGTATACAGAGAATGAGAAAAAAATGTATTTGTTGTCACTGTAGAAATGTTTAACATTATCCAAGAGATAAAAAAGAATATTTGATAGTAGAAGTAGCAGGAGGTGTGGTGGGAGTATTTGTCTTGTTTGAAATGTCTCCTTTATGGGCCAAATAAGAGTTGTCTTTTGTAAGTTCCCTTATCAAAATTGACATTGCAATGAATTGTTTTACTGATTATATGAAAATGATATATAATGATTCAAAGAGCAGCATTTGATGTGTATTTGTATTAGATATATAGAGTTTGATAAGAAATGTACTTGTGATCTGACTGAAGAAATCCAAACTCCCTCCTCACCTTCTCTTGTCTTTTGTGTTTTATTTCTGAAGCAGGTCTCTCTGTTGGAGTGCAGCAGATTCATCCTTCGTGGGCTCAAAGACAATACGGGTAACACACAAAATATGCAATAACCTTCTCATCCAGAGCAGAATCTTGCAAATACTGAGGTTTCATTTTAGTCCTAGTTTGCACATTTACATTCAGGTCTTGTTTAGTCCTTTTTAATTAAGTTTATAGTTTAGGTTGAATTTAGCCTGTCCTGGTTTATATCCTAAAAGATGTGTAACTTTTCTCATGGGGGATCTGCAGTTCTCCATGGAGAGGTTATTGTTATGTTCCACAGTGACATTTAACATCAATAATATGCATTCTTACTGTGAGACCTTTCTTTCCTGGTTTAGGTTTTGACAATGCTTCAGTACCTCTAGGTTTGGTCTGGATCAAGAAAAAGTTCAGATTCAGATTTAGTTCTGGTTGATGCTTTACCTGCCCTCGTTTTTTTTTAAAGTCTAGTCCTAATGTAGACTTGGCTTGGTCTTGTTCTAGTTCTGGTTGAGTCCCTGTCTAGTCCAGGTTTAGTTCTGTATTTAGTCCCAGTTAGTTGTGTTGTGTACAAGAGAAAACTCCCTCAGTCCTGGTTCAGCCCTGGACTCTCTGGTTTCTGCCTCTTTGCCAGTATCAGCTCCGTGTTGTTTGTTAATTATCTGCAATTTCTCCATTTGATTTGGCTTCCTCTTTCTGCTCTGTTACACCATGCTTCTAAATTTTCACTCATGAATAATCAGTCTGAGGCACAAAGGCATGTAGTGACTGCATTCACTACACAGGCCCTGTACAGCACCTCACATGATCGATGACAAGATAAAGAATTTTACATTATAATTATGAGAATGTTTGAGCTGTTTCCAACCAGACGATGAGACAATAATTACTCTTCCACTTTCCGTCATTAACATTCCCTGGGGGTGTGAAGCTTACTGAAAGCACTACTCTGTCTGAAGCTCTGTTATTCAAGTTAGAATTAATCTGATCTTTATTTTAAAACAGTCTGACCAGAAAAAGCTGACTTGGTTGAAAAAAAGGTATGCGTAAGTCCAATTGTATTTCCTGAAGCTCATGATCAAAGTTAACATTACTATTATATTGCAGTTAACATCTACTAAAACATAAATGGCAAATATAGTAGAGTTTCTAGAATCTGATTATGTTTTGGAGGGGTCTATAACACTCTGTGGGAGATTCATTGTTTTTGCAAGAAGATCCACAAAAACGTATCATTATTTGGTAAAAAAAATTGGCTCCACAAACTTGCAATATTACTCTTAATGCTCAACGTGCTCTCAAAACAATCTGAACAGAAAAAGCTGACTTGTTTGAAACTACAACAAGTGAGATGATTTGTGCGTTTAACAAGTCTCCTGCACGTAACATAAATTTTTTATTTTTTTTTCCAGTCATGGTCACCTTTTTGTTGGAAATAAAACACCTAAACAGCACCATGAATGCTCGTATTGATCAAAGGCTCCTGAAAATTGTTTGTGTTGTTTAAATCTTGATTTTTCAAACTGTGTAAAAACTGTTTTGTCTGTGTTTGCTGTGTGCTTTGTGTCACCGTGGTAACTATTAAACATTTCATCAACAGAGATATATGTGGAACAACTCCGGGGTGATGTCACTGCAAAGTTTCAATAGCAAAAAATACTGGTGACATATACATCGGTAACAGTAATTGTAAGCATTCAGTGGCAACAACTCCATTCCTTGGCCTTTAGGTTCAATTAACATGACATCAAACAAAATGACTCTAAACTGAAATAATGCTTTTCTAACCAGAGGCTGCACAGTCATTCACAGAGTGGCTCTAAATCCCTAAATCATTTTGTTGAATATGTTGCAATAATTACCCATGAATGTGTGTATTGTGGTACACTAATTATAGAGGCTATGACTTCATTCATTCAAATTAGCAAAGCCACAACAACCCCCCCCGAAAAACGAGTTATACTGGAGCATTGAGTGTCCTTGTATGGTCTTACACATGTAGTCTAAATTTGATGTAAAAGTCACAGAAATAGTTCACTAACACTGAGTTTCATGTGATAAATTAATACACAGAATTGTACTAATAATGAATGGTATACAGTGTTAGTATTTATACAACTGCACCACAAAATGGACATTCAGCTCCTAGGCTGACAAGTCTGGAGTATTTTGTAAGATGAAACCCATCACCAGGGCTAAACCAAGACTAAGCCGGGGCATAGTCAGGCCTTAAATAGGGCTAGAAATAGTGTCCTTGTTGTTATCATCTTCATCATCCACTTGCTTTTTTGTGGTGTAAGTGATCAGGGGGCATATGCACAGATTGGCAGTAGTTAGTTATTTCAGTCTATTGATACTTTGCAGTATCATCATACTGGGGGTGGGTGTTCAGCATGGATATCTGTGGAGGAGATTACCATGGTGACACAATGTACACATTAGCAAATACTGCCAAAAAGGTTTTAAGACCATCTGAAAACTCAAGAAAAAATACAAAATGGATTTAAACAACACATTTTCAGGAACCTGGCTGTGATGAGTATAAGCATTTATGGACCTGTTTCGATGTTTGATTTTCAGTGTGAGAGACTTGTTTAACAGCACAAATCAGCTCACCTGTTGTAGTTAGTCAGTCAAGTCAGTGCTTTATGGTCAGATTGTGTTAAAATAAAACTCAGAAGTCTAATTTGAGCAACAGATCTTCAGACAGAGCAGTGCCTTCAGTTAACATCACACCCTCAGTTAATGAATGTTAATGACATCAGCTGCAAAGTATCAATACCTCAACCCTTCTGTAACTATAGAAGCAGTTTACCACCACTGAGTGTGGAGTGAAAAAATGAAGCCTATTGTCGCGCTTTGAGAGGCTTGTCAAACTTTTAAAACACAACAGAATCCATTATTATGATTATGATTATTATGAACCACACACTACACTCTATTGTCTGTGAACACATCTCCTCATAATGGCCCAGACAGTGTAGTTTCAGTGTTGTCTGTATGCTGTTGACTCTTGTACAGTAGAAATGTGTGGGAGGAAGGTATGAGTAAGTCCCATTGTTTTTCCTGAAGATGTTTTATTCTATGACAAAGTTAACCATATCATTATATTGCATTTAACATCTATTAAAACATAAATTACAAATGTAATAGATTTTGTACATAATAGTCTCTAGAATCTGTTTATGTTATGCAGGGGCCTATAACACTCTATGGGAGTTTCATTGTTTTTTTTTCCAGAAGGATCTCTAAAAACCTATCATTATTTGTTAAAAATTGGCTACACAAACTTGCAATATTACTCTTATTGCTCAAGGTCAGTTCAAATGACAGTCATCACATCTTTGTGGTTGAATAATGATACCATTTTCTGTGGCAACTGTGAGGAAATCATTTCACTTTTGTTTATTTAAGATGACAGAGAAAATGTTGAAATCTCTGCCAGTTTTAGTTTCATGCTATTACAGAGAGATTAACCATAAGCCAGTTCAACAAATCTACAATCTGACAGTCACATAGCAAATTCCACCATAGAAGATTGACCTGTCGTCCAGCTCAGTTTGAAACTGTAGCAATTTTGATTATTGATACTTTGCAGTGACATCATGCTGGGGGTGTTTTGCATGTATCTCTATGGTGGAATGTTTAGTAGTTACCATGGAGACACAATGCACACATTAGCAAAGACTGTTAAAAAAGTTTTAACATATTGATTCAAAAAGCACATTTTCAGGAGCCTGTGATCAATATGAGCATTCACAGTCCTGTTAAGGAGTTTGATTTTTAACAAAAAGGTGACAGTGACGTGAGAGACTTGTCTAACAGCATACCAGCTCTTTCTGGTTAGATTGTGTTAAAATAAAGATTAGATTGCAGTTGCAGTACTGGAGAAGTAAAACAGGTATCAAATTGGATCTTTACTGAACAGTTTTCGATTGCACTGTTGTAGCAGTGGTCCTGTAGTTTGAGTGTATACACAGGAAGACTCAGGTGGTGACTCAGTCTAAGCACAGAGCTGATCCACTCTGTTACTGATGAACCCTCTTGTGGTGAGTGTGAGTGCTTTTCACACGATTCTGGCCTGACTCACAGTTTTAGAGCTGCAGATAAAGTGTTGTTCAGCTCGCTCATGGCAAAGAGGAGTCTCTGCTGACATTTAGGGCTGTACCATGACTCAGGAGGGAGAGCCAATCTAGAAATGACAGTCCCTTATTCAGTCACATTTTTACAAGTCAGATAATTGGAGTAATCAGATAACTAATAATTAATCTGACAAGTGGAATATGTTCTATAATAAACCAAAAATGGTGTTCATGTTCATGGATTTGTAGAGTAAAAGTGGTTATTTTATAATAATCTGTATTTTAATTGATACATTAGTTATACTGTAGTTTGTCTTGTGGCTGAAATGTGAACTATCAGATTACTCTGATTGCAACTAATGAATTGAAGTTAAGGATGTGAGACACAGTTTTTATTCATTGCTGAAAATAATTGGTACATCATGAGTGGCGGAAAGTTGTCATCAGAAACCCAACATATTGATGGCCTATTGGTCAATACTAAAACAACAGAGAGACTTGGTTATAAAGTATATGGGTGCATTCACACTTGTACTGGTTTTGCTCTGGTTAGTGCTGATGTAGAGATTTTATTGATCTTTAAATCCTATATTACACAAAATGGACTTGGGAGGTTTTAGCCATGCTATAATACAGTTTACCTTCTCAAAAATACCTGGGGTTGTGTTTTGTTTCATTCACACATTTGAATAATGCTGTTTTATTGGTCTGTCATTTCCAAAATTTTCAAAAAAATCTTTGTTCCACATTGCAAGGAGGAATAGGCTGTTTTTAGTTGAGAGAAGCTTCAAACTTAGTGTATTCAATGCATGTGCATGTAATATAGAAATATTTTTAAAATCCTACAGTGAATATTTTCTTATTTAAAACAAGTTTTACTCAGAATGTTCCAAGTTAAAGCTTTAAATATTTTACAAGCTCTCTTGGTCTTGTACAGATTCCTCAGCTGTCTGACAACTCTGAAAAGGCTGAAAAGTCCATTAAAAGCCTCACTCGTTCTGTGCTATTAATATTGCAGACCTCAATTTGTGAATGAGTGATGAGGGAATCAGATCTGACCCAGAGACTGTGAATGAGAGATGATCTCCACAGTGCTTAGAGAAAGGAGACAGAGTTCATGTTATGTGGGTTTTTAATAGTTTTGGGCGCTTTTGCATTGCTTTTATTAAAATATTTAAGATCAAATGTGTGAAATAACCCTTTCTAGCATTTTCACTTTCAGTTTGAATGTTTGTATTAGCTGTTGGCAAGGAGCACTTCCTGATTTCAACTGCCACTTGGAGACTTGAAATGATCTGATTTGTCTATGAAGTTTATATTGTATGCCCTTTAGTATCTATTAGTATCGATACTTTTGACAACCCTACTCAGATCTGTTGCTACTATCAGAGTAGGGCAGTACAGAGAATAAATACTATTATTTGCTATTTTACTTGTGTTCTTAAATTAATCGTTCATCTAGGTTTAATCCTGATTTAGTGTTAGTTTAACCTTGGTGTCACCTAGGTTTAGGTTAGTCCTCATGAAGTCTTCCATTGATATGCTCCTACTTAAGGCCTTGGTGTGTGTTTAGTCCTGGATTGGTGAAAACTTTGTATAGTCCTGCCTTGGTTTAGTCCCTATTAAGTCTTTCATTAGTTTCAGTATGGTATTTGCCAAAAGATACGAAATACCATACCAAAGATTAATTTCTGTCCTGTGAATGTGACTATTTTATTATCGATACTTGCTCAAATAAGTATCTAGTTTCAATGCTAGTTTTACTATCGATTAGTATCTGATTTTCTATACAGTTGACAACCCTAAAATGTAAGTTGCTGCGGGAAAAGTCTAAATAACTTCAAGGTTTATCAACAATCAACACTGGCAATTAAAAGAGTTGCTTCTTAAATTCTTACAGTTATTTAGTTAATTTGAATATCATTGTTTTTCTTCACTTGTATGAAGTGTATTGAACTGGAAAGCTTCTGTCTGTTGTGTGGGCTCCCGGGGGACCATGGCACTGCTGCCTCTGTCACAAACAACAGAAAGATCAACTCAAGCCTGTCGCAGTAAATAAGGAAAAATTGAACCAAATGTGGCTCTGAGGTACAGCTGTGAGGAGAGGGGCACTCAAATTACTTTCGGGTTAGGTGTTTATATTTTTATAGTGCAAGATTCATCGCTATTGAATCTCAACTGAATCAGTTGTTTAGGTAATGGATGGCAGGACACACATCTCTTAGTTACATTGTACTTTGTCATGAAATACCTAAAAGGTAAATGCACAAACACGATGCTTGCTGATAGGGGCCGATATTTCACGTGGGCATGTGATACGTCCTTAAAAATCTTGGACTCTCTACATTCTGTTCATTTAATCCAATTTACAGACAGATAAATGTCCTAATATGTGGCTCTGCATCAGTATTTATCTGCGGTGTCATTTGTCTGTGTGTGTGTCCGTACTGTCCCTGAACACACCACAGAGTCGCGTCACTCACGTGTGTTTGTTTACATGTGCATAGATCCAAACATTGAGATTATATTCTTTTTACGGACAATCGGTTTGAGTCTGGATTAAAAGTTCATTTATTAGTGCAGACTTGTGATCTGAGAGGAGCCTGTGTGAGCGGTGAGTGTTGGAAATATGTCGACTTTGAAGCTAGTTTTGGTCATTTGTTATGGGTTAGCTGCTGTAGCTCCTGCACATAAACAGGCTGTTTTCTATTGGCCTGTTGTAAATTGACTACATTAGCCGTATATTTGTTACTGGACCTGCATTGATATGTAAATGAGCTGTGAATAGACATGTGAATTATGACATTTGCGCATATAATTAATTACCGCGGCGTGCACATATTACGTATTTACGGCTAAAGGCTAATAGCGCTAGTTTCTTTACTAGTTATGGATCGGTCGCGAACGAGAGACTGCTCTTTGAAGCGCACGATGGGAGCCTGATCCTTATTAGGACCCGTGTTTTCTCTTTCTCTCACTTTTTTTCTCTTCACGTCGCATGCAGACTCGTGGCAGTTTGACAGCGGCAGCGGCTGAAAACAAAACTTTGAGAAATTTGCGTGTACATAGGATAAAAAAAACTAGCATATTTGGCTGTAGTTTAGCATAAAATAAATAAACCAGGACTAATCTTGGGCACGAGATAGAGACCGAGTCCCGACACTCAGTCCTGGTTCAGTTTTGGTTTAGTCCTGTTTTACACGTGGTCTAGATCTGTTTTAGTCCTGGTTTAGTCCTTTTTCAGTCCTGGTTTAGACCTGGTTCAGTCCTGATTCAGTCCTGCTTTAGACGTGTTTTAGACCTGCTTGCAACGAAACAATCTGAAGAGCCGCTTGGGAGCCAAAAGAACCAGCAGCTTTTAGTGAGCCAAGCCAAAAGAGCCGGTTCTCTAAAAACAACTAGAATACCCATCACTAGTGTCTAGAACAGGGGTCGGCAACCCAAAATGTTCAAAGAGTCATATTGGCCCAAAAATACAAAAACCATACCTGCCTGGAGCCGCAAAAAATGAAAAGCCTTATATAAGCCTAATATGAAGGCAACATAGGCTGTCAGTATATTAGCTATATAAGCCTACTATTAAAATGACTAAGTAGGCTACAAATACAAAATGAGCATTCACGATTACACAAACCCCTTTTGCGACCCTCTCATTCTCGGTGCGCCGTCTGTAGCCACTGAAATCAGGTGGTTAGTGTTTATTCCTTTGTCATTTAGGCCCCGTTTACACATACACGGGTATTTTTAAAAACGGAAACATTTCCTTTCATTTGTACACATCGTTTACATGCAAACGGTGAATTCGCCTCTGAAAACTAATCTTTCTAAAAACTCTGGCTAGACTGGAGATTTTGGAAAACTCCGGTTTCACGTTTGTGTGTAAACTGAGATAAACTGAGTTTTAGGAGCTGACGCACTGAAAGTGCGACCGATGTTTACCTGTTGCTTTGACGACGATGATGGAAGTATTCAGAGCAGCAGTCGCATTTCTTCTGATCGTGCTGAGCTCGGGCAGGAGCGCCAAACACACGGGAGCAGTCAGCGCGCAGCTCCTCAAGACGGGGCTGGGGGTCCAGTGTTGGTCAGATTGTCCTGAGGCTTCGTCCTCCATGTCCTGGTTCCAGACCTGGGTGAGCAAGACCGGGTCCGAGTGCTTCAGTGCTGTCATCTGCGCGCTGGTTTCGTGCAGGAAAAGCGAGTTGGCTGGTTCCGAGGGGGTGCAAAGCATCCGGACAGAAGCGTGAATCCCTTTTGGTTCGTTATATGTTGTTCTGAGCGGTCCGTCTGCGCACGTGTTTTTTTGTTTGTTTTTTTTCCGGGGAAAGCGCTTCTCAGGTGGAGGCGCCGGACACCACCCTCCACTTCAGCTCATCTATTTGTTCTGCTGAAACACTTTTCATGTGTTTGCACTGATGGATCAGATTCATGACCAGAGATGAACGCGGGTTTTACCCCTAAAGAAACCATATTAAAACAACAACAACAAAAATCATTCCTTTTCCATTTTCACTCATTTTTGAAAAAGCTCCAGGGAGCCACTAGAGGAGTGCTAAAGAGCCGCATGCGGCTCTGCAGTCGCGGGTTGCCGACCCCTGGTCTAGAATGTGATGCAAAAATGCCATTAAGCCAACCTACTGTCTGTAAATATGATGTAAAGAGGCAGAATAACAATAAATGTTGCCTAAATAAACCCAATTTAAAATCCACCAGAGCCAAACGAAAGTTTTTTAAACAATTCAACATTTACAGTGAATTTTTACATCACTAACTATATCGGCGATTATATCAGCTATCAGCAGCTCCAACTCCCATTATATCAGTTTCATATCGGCCACAGCAAAATCCATATCGGTTGGGCTCTAATTTCTATTATTGATAATAAAATTTTTTCCAGATGCTCAAAGTCACTTACCAATTTATGTATTATTCACTCCACACTCAGTGCTGAAAAACTACTGTTATATCCACAAGTGCCCTTGGGCAGACTGATGGAAGCAAGGCTGCCAGTCTGTACCACCTTTCATATTAGGCAGTGGGTGTGACCTACCTTTCCTAAAGACACAACCTCCTTCACCCTGGACACTGCCTCCAACTCCTCCGGGGGGACCCTGAGGCTTAATACTCCAGCCAAGACATAGTCCCTCCAGCGTGTCCTGGGTCTTCCTCGGGGCCTCCCTTCGGTGGGACATGCCCGGAACCCCTCCCCAGAGAGGTGTCTATGAGGCTTCTTCCGTGTTACTGAGCTTCTCATCCTATCTCTAAAGGAGCTCCCAGCCACTCTGTGGAGGAGTAGTTGGCACACACCCTTCGGTCCCCCTTTCATAAACAGAGGGACCACCAGCCCGTTCTGCCAGGCCAGAGGTACTGTCCCTGACCGCCATGCAGTGTTGCACAGTCAATCCCCACAACATCCAGAGACTTAAGATACTTGCCACTGAGGAGCTTGCCAACCACGTCAGTGACTTCAGCCAGGGTGATGGACAAGTCCGCCTCCGAGTCCCCAGCCTCTGCTTCCTCCTCCACAGCTACAAGCGGCTGCATTGACAATAGAGGCTGAGAACATAGCCCACTCGAACTCCATGTCCCCAGCCTTCCCTGTAATCTGGGAGAAGCCCTGCCGGGGGTGTGAGGTGAAGGTCTCCCTGACAGAGGGCTTTGCCAGGCCTGAAGAACATGTTATCTGAAACCCAGTAATATCATGTTCTCAAACTAAAGAGTGTGTTTACACTCATTGGTTTGGTTCAATCTCCTTGGTCTTATTAACTTATTGGTCTCCATAAGTTAGTAATATCTAAAACTTGCTAACTCTTGTTATAATTTGTTCTGAAATGCATTTTTTGTGTATTAGTTTAGCAGTACATTATTCAGTTGGATCTCGAATGTTGACAGTCCTGGATATATTCAAAATGTGCTTTGTGAAGATATTTATTGCCAATCTCAATTTCATGTGTTTCAGCCTGGTGTAACTGTAGGACTCTGTCAGAAAATAACATAAAATAATCCTTTTCACATTTACATCAAAATTGGTAAATACCTCATCACATTGGCAGATAGGTGTTACAAGATTTATACAGTGTTTTCAGGACTCAATCCCAAGCCTATCAAATAACATGTCATAATTTATAGAAATCTATTTGGATATTCCTATAGTAGTAGTAGAAGCAGTTGTAGTACTAGGGTTGTCAGAAGTATTGAAAATAAGATACTAATCAATACTAAAACTAATATCGAAACAAGACACTTATTGGGCAAGTATCTATGCTGCAAAAAATGTGCACAATTTGAGATTTCCTGAACAGTTTTAATATAATTTTGAGCTTTAACATAACTAGTCTAGGCCTGTACTATTGACTTAAGAAAGCTGGAACAATATATTTTGGCACTCAGTGTCAATTCAACTTCTTTATAAAAGTGAGGAGTTTTTTGTTTTTAAAAATCCCCCTTTATTTGCATTGTGTCACTGACATAAAATAGTTTCAGTATTATAATTTTTTGCAATATTTATTTGTAGCAATATATTGTGCTTCAAAATGTGTTTTTGTGACAGGCCTAATAAGATCTCATGGTAACATAAAGAAAGTAGAATCATTTTGTGTATGAAAATTTCTATTACTAAAAAAGAATCATGTTTTATCTTCATTGTGAATGCACCCGGTCTCATCAATGTTTAAATGAATGAAATGCTCCAAAGATGTTCGCAGACTGAGTTTATTTCTGTGCGAGAACAGAGAGGCTGCGTGGGTGAGGGTTTGTGGGGGGCATTTCCTGTGAAGAAGACAAACCCACCCACACCTGCGCCTGCTGCTGCCAGGCACTGCAGATCTGTGACTGTACCGCAGGATCATATTTTACATTTAAAGAAATAGCTCAAGTTTTGGTTCTTCAATATTTTACATGAAGTTCCGTCCAAGAAAATATTTGGCTTTCTGAGTACCATCAGATCTAGGTCTATAACAGGACTATACTAGATCTAACTTTGGGCTACTCCAAGTCTTGCAGCGAGTATTGGACTAAAATGAACAAAAGGTTAAGAACATGAAAACTAGACAATCTTTTGCTCTCCGAAATGATTAATTATTTAAAGGTGCATTGTGTAACTTTTCTGGTGGAGGAAGAAGTTATTGCTTTGTCTAGAATGTTTCACAGTATGGTATTAAACCTTTCTATCTTTATAGGAGACCAAAAAAGACCAAGTTACAGGTCAGATCTGTGGAGAGGCAACCCCACTCACACTCAGAATCCTGCACCGGGTCATTTTACGGGCGGGTGGGAAGTGATTACACACGGGTGGGTTAGGACTAAATCAAGATTAAACCAGGACTACACCAGGACTAATCTTGGACCTAAGAGAGAGAGAGAGAACCCCAAGCTTGCAGAGCAGGGTGTTCACAAAGCACGATCTGGTGATGGCTGCACTTACCTCTGTGCGGCGCAGAGCTCTACGGCTTTTGCCTGCGGTCACTCTATGGTCTATGCGGGTGCACCTCCGGACCAGTCCCGACAATGAGTCCTGGTTCAGTTCTGGTTTGGTCCTGGTTTAGTCCTGGTTTAGTCCTGTTTTAGTTCCATCCTGGTTTAGTCCTGGAATCAGTCCTGGGTTAGTCCTTCTGAGTTAGTTCTTCTGCTCAGTAAATAATGCCTGTGAAGTGAGTCGCGTCTGTGAATTTATGTTGTAATGAAGAAAGCGTAACCATTTCATTTCATGTTGTGATTGTAATTCTTAAAGTTGTAATATTTCAAGTCGTAATGTTATGTTAACGGGTCCGGGTGGGTGCGGGTTTAACTTTGATAAAATCATGGGTTAACAGGCAGGTGCGGTGCTGTACTCTGTGAGTGCGGGCGGGTGCGGGTCTCCAAAAATAGACCAGTGCAGGACTCTGCTCAGAATGCATGTTTTTCTAGGTATAAAACCTGATGTACTTAAATAAATGTAAGTTAGAGCTCTTCATTGTCATTCTGTGGAACATTTCAGGCAGAGCAATGACATATCCATAAGAAACAAGCATGTGACAGCCCCCCAACCAAAAAGTTACATAGTACAACTTTAAATATAAATCAGTTTGCAGCCTTACGTTATAATATTCTGCTTCTTCAATATTCAGTCTATTGTCTTTCATTGAGTCACCAGAGATTTTGCACACAAAGCCAGCCCTCAGGTGTGGACTCTATAACCCAGGGACCCAATTAAGACAAGACTCGGCTGTAACTGAAAATGTACAAATCAGGCAGAATTAGAAGAATCTTTTGTTCTACTAATCTACAGTGCTTACAGGGATGTCATGTTTTTTAGTGTTAGGCTACAATTACTAAGGGGTGAAACATTGCAATTACGAATGCTAAAGAACAGTGAAAGAGTAATTGGTCAGACTTACTTAGTGGATAATAAATTTAAGTTGGGTAATGTTGAAGGTCCTATATTATGCAAAAATCACTCTTTTGAGCTGTAAGCCATGTTATAATGTTGTTACCTTCTCAAAAATATACCTGGAGTTGTTTTTTGTTTCACTGACACATGTTTGAGAAATCCTTTTATTATTAGTCTGTCTTCATCTCCGAAGCTCAAAAGGCTCTGTTCCTCCTTGTGGTGTTATGATGCAGTAGTTTTCAAGTTAACAGCTACTCGGGATGTAACAATATCCAAGTCTCATGATACGATATTCTCATGGTATGAAGCTCACAGTGTGATATTTATTGCAATATCGCGGGAAAGCTCACAATATGGTGGGAGGCTCACGATTAGGGATGTAACAATATCCAAATCTCTCGGTACAATATTTTTACAATATACATCTCACGGTACAATATTTATTGTGATATTTTGTGGAATATTCTACTTTTTCCTCTTAAAATGCCTTGACAAGACTTAATCCAAAGGACTAAGACTTAAAAGTGCTTAGAACTGTTATTTCTTCTTGTAGTCTACACTGAAATGGACCAAAGGATCATGGCCTGTGTAGTTCTCTGTCTTTTTTTTTTTGTTGTTGTTAATTTTTTTTTAGCTATTTCTGCATCTTAACTCTTAATTTAAGCAAAGAGACTTGCAATTATATATATTGTGATGGTATTTAATCACATTTAACATTTTACTGATTGCACTGTCCTCCTCATCAGTGGATAACATGCCAAAATCTGACCAGTCAGCCAAGTTTAACAGTTCATATTTGACACTCAAATGTTAATGTTCCTGGATGTGAATACTGACTTAATGAAGAATCGCATTATCTGTCTGTAACATCACACTTCCTCTCCAAAATCCCCCTCTTTTCGCAGTCGTCAGCGCATTTGGTTTTGTTCAAATCAAACTGATCACTGAGCTGAAAGGTCAGAGCTGATGACGACCTTCAAGTCCGTCAGCCTCCCCCCAGCAAAGTCAACAAACATACACACTCCCTGTCTCTCCTTCTCTCTCTCTCTGCCTTTCTCTCTCTCTCTCTCTCTCTCTCTCTCTCTGTCTCCCTATAACTTCCCTCTCTTCCTGTCTCTTTCTGTCTTGTCTGTTTCTTTATCTCTTTCTCCTCTCTTACTCATGTATCCCATCTTCTCTCTCACCCACTCTCCATGCCCTCTGTCCCTTCTCTCTTTCACTTACTCCATCTCCTTTCTCCCTCTCCCTTTCTCCAATCCTTCATTTACTCTCCCGATATTACCCTTTGTCTTCGTATCTCTTCTCGCTCCCTCTGCTCTCCCTCCACATCTGTCATCTCTCACACTCATTTGTTTCTCCATCTGCCTTATACTCTCTCTCCCTCTCTTCATCCTCCTCTCTCTATCTCTACCATCTCTTCTCTGTGGCCTCAACCCCTCTGTCTCTCATCAATCCTCCCTCTCTTCCATACTCAGTCTTTGGAAGAATACTTTGAAAATGTATTTAGTTACAGAATACTGAATATTGCATTAAATTGTATTTTATATTCCTATACATGGGGTACTGCATTTTGAATTTAAAATACTTTTTCATCGAGTTGCATTTAAATAATAGAGTAAAGACCACGCGGCATTAAAAACAACTTTATCTTTGTTTCACTGTTTGTTATGCATTTTCTGTCACTAATTGGAGATGGAAAACTCACACATGCCTCACCACAAGAACAAATTTCATATTTTTCTCACTAGTTATGTGCAATTTGAAGCCTAAATTGTGAGATCAAGTACCACAATGTATTCACTTAATTTTAGGCAAGTAACTGTATTCTGAATATCACCAAATGAAAGAGCAACTGAGTACATTTACTCAAAAAGTTTATTCTCAGTACATATATTCAGTTACTTCTGAATGTCCACTTTTCCTATCTCTTATCATTGCTGTCTATCTTCCTTTGCCCCCCACTATGCTCCATTTTGCGTTCTCTCTTTCCGTCCCTCTTGTTTTTCTTTCTCTTTCCTTTCTCTATCCTCTGCCTCTGCTCCTATACCCATCTTATCTATCCCTCCATCTCTCTCTCTCTCTCTCTCTCTCTCTCTCTCTCTCTCTCTCTCTCTCTCTCTCTCTCTCTCTCTCTCTCTCTCTCTCTGTTAGTTGAACTGACTCATGTGCACTATTAAAAGCGTTCTGTCCAGTGGCATGAGGCCTGTGATGGCTGATCCTTCACCTCTTCCTCCTGCTCTCTCTCTCCCTCTCTTCTCCCTCCCCCTCTTCCTGTTCCTCTCTCTTGGACCGGGGCGTGATCTGACCCTGCCACTGGGAATGTTACAGTATTAGCATTATTATTATTTGCTACATTATCACAGCCTTGCTCTGGCTCTTGTTTTGGGAGTTAAAGGCGTTGTTCTTGATTTTTTGTCTTAAAAACGTGAAAAACGCAAGTAGTTCTTTTTTTTCAGTTTGCAGTGCTCTGAAGTTCTTCTTCACTTTCCTTATGCATTCAGAGCATCCTAATTATTCATCGCAGTGAGTTTCTAAGCGTTTTCAGGTTTGTTTGTTTTTTTCCCGGAACGCTAGATAGGAGTTTTGCTGTCACGTTAATGCTTACAGTAACTAACATGCTAACATATACTTCCTGATTTTTGGACAATGAAACAGCAGGGACTTAATGCTCAATACAGATTTTTTTTTAAATCTGATTTTTTTGTGAGGTCGTTCACATTTCACATTAAATGTGACTTGTATGTGATCTCCAGTGTGAACTTTAAATGCCCCTAAAGTGTCCCGCATGCGCATTGGAGGACACGAGGACGTCACACGCAGCGAGTGTGCTCAGTGTTTATGGAAGTCGCTTCAACACTAGACTAAACAATGGACTTAAATTGAGCACCTGGAGATTTTAAAGTTGCTGTTGTACCGGAACCAGAACATGTACAGTTTATTTGTTTTAAGGAAGAGATTGAGAAGGAGAAGGACGAGGTAAATATCTGATATGTATTGATTTTAGGAGCACATATCCAAGTGGCCTGGGTCGCATTTGAAAAAATCAGATCTGTGTCATTCAGAGTGTCATTAAAAGATCAGATACAGGTCACAGAGACGTGAAAAAAACAGATTTAGGTCACTTCAGGCTGCAGTCTGAATGCAGCCTTAGATGCAGACAGCACACAGCGGACATATTTTATTATTATATATATTTCATTACCTCAAGAGCTGCTTATATAATATATGTGTACAGGGGGATGGGGAAATAAATGTTGCTCAAATGCATGGGACAAGAATAAGGCCTTTAAATGCATTGTTTTGTTGCAGCAGAATGGAACGTGCATAACAGCTATGAACTACATTGACCATGTTCCTTTGCACTGGTTCAGTACAGCTAACAGAAAGAAATTACTGTTACTTAATGCAATCTTTTGAAACCTAACTGCTTTAACTTGTAATTACTTTTTTACAAATAATTTGAAAATGTCTTCAAAACCACAGCTCTCTGGATTATTGCAGTATGTATTACACTGTGTGGTCAGGGGTGCATATTAAGTGCAATCAAATCACAATTGGAATTAATTAGTTAATATAATGAGCTCTGCAAACATAAATTCTACTCTCACTAATCCCAAAGTTTATGCTTCAGCAAACATTTGAAATACATGTGATTCTTGTATTAGCAGTTCGTATTTAATTGTTCTTTCACATGCCCCTGGTACAGTACATGTGATGTGATATTTTCAAAAATCATTCAACCCTAACAGCACACTATGAGATCTTTATTATGTTACATTCCTCCTGCAACAACTGAACTCACAGGAGTTCAGTTGTTGCAGTTTGTCTTATCTGTAGAAGTGCTGATAAGGTCAGATCAAGTGTTTGCGAGGGAGAGAAACTGGGCTGATAGGATTTTGGATCTATTTGCCATTTTTGGAAGTAGATTTGCAGTTTGTTTAAAAATGCATAATATTCCGTTTATGCTGCATAATTTATGATCCAGGAATGTTCATACCTGAGAGAAAAAAAGTAAAGTTTATAGACTGCTAAACTATTACAAGAATTTCATGCATTTCATAACATGTTTTAGAGAGTTGCCACGTTATGCCGTTTTATGATCTATGTTATAATGTTGTCTCCTCATCAAAAACATACCTGGAGTTGTGTTTTGTTTCATTAACACAGGTTTAACACACAAACCCTGCATATTTAGGTTAAGTTCTCTCAAACTGAAAACACTCTGTTCCACCTTGTGATGTCATGTGATACAGGAAGTGCTACAGTGTGTTTTTAAACTCCATACACTTAAATTCAAATCATTTGTATAACTTCAGCCCTGTATCTGCCAGTCTCTACTAAACTAAATGCATCTGTTATCGTCTGCTTCATGACAAAACACGTTGCATTTTGAGCCAGGGGTGGCAACAGGGGGGGTTTGGGGGAGCACTAGCCCCCCCATAATACCCAATGCTCCCCCATAGACTGCACATATAAATGGACATAGCTAACAGTGACTTACATTGGAATATTTTCGCCCCTCTCTCTGTGACTGCTGCTGTGAGCCTGGTCATTTTGATCTTAAAATGTTCATATTAACCTTCTCTACCTGATCCCGCTATTTTGACCGTTAAAAATTCCTATTCATAATAGAGTCTGGCTCCAAATTCAGCCCTCTAACTGCTAGCATTGCAAGCTTAATTTGGTTAGTCCACTTTTTTATACAGTCTATGGCTCCTGCATAGCCCCCCCAAAGATTTTTTCATTTTCACAGGGCATTTAATCTTGACACAAAAATGTTCAAATGGCAACCACAAAGTGTTCAAAATGAGACTACAATGAAGCAAGAACTCTATATTGGTTTTTGATGTTTATAAATCACTACCGGGGCTAACCAGGCCTACATTTAAACTTTAAACAGCAAAGCAAACATGGTGGAGTTGGGGGTGTGCTCACAACCATGAAAGACTCTAAATGAACATGTTACGTGAGCACCCCCATTGAGGAACTTAGCACCCTCAAAGCTCCTCCAACCAAAATTGTCTGGCGCCACCCCTGTTTTGAGCTTTGGAGATGTAGACAGACTAATAATAAAGGTCAAATCACGACTGCATGTTTAGATGAAGTAACAGCATTATAATGTAGCTAGATTTTGTGTAATATAGAACCTCTAACTAACTCCAGCCTAATGATTTGCAAATTGTGACCATTCAAATTGTTATTTCCATTTGGGATTACTTATTTTGTATTTAGCCATATGTGAACTAGAGACAAGAGCGCCCATGACCTATCTGTCCCAATTAAATCCTCTTATTCATTCTTGTTATATATTATAGAGCAGTGTATCTACGGCCTTCCTCATGTGTCATTGTGTTGTATAGATGACCATGTACGTGTGTGTGTGTTTGACAGGCAGGGATGATGCCAGGGTCAGGGGCAGACAGCTCAGCTCTGCTCCCTCTCTGTCACATTCAATCAGTCATAGAGCGCACACAGGCACACCGCAAGGGACCACTGCACTACTGCTACTAACAGTGAATGTACACATGGAGAAAATATGTATATGTGAATTAGGTTTGTCAAAAGTATCAAAAATCTTATTCTAAACAGTACAAAAACTAATATTGAAACTAGATACTGATTTGAGCAGGTATCGATACAAAAAAGACACTATCACAGGACAGAAATGAAGTTTTCCTGAACAGCATTAGAATGATCTTGAGCTCTATCAGAACAAGTATAAGAGCACATAGACTAGTATACATGCATGAAACACTATGGAACCTACCTGGATGACTGAGGGATTACACAAATATAAGACCATATGGTGATATAAAATAAAGTACTATGATTTAATGTTTGAAAATCACATTCTATTGTCTAAATAACAACACTAATATCAATACACATGGAAATTCTGTGATTTGTCTGACATGCATTGCAATTGTGATGAAATTTGCAATTTCTGTTTCAATTCACATTTTAACATGTCCAGAAGCCTTAATATTTGAGAGAAGACTGAAATATGAACTAGACTGAGATGTAAAATGCTCAGTTGACAGTTTTAAAAGCATGTGTTACTTTTGTTACTTCTCTTGTCAAGTCAATGACACGTTTGTAAGTGACAGTACAACTTTTCACCTCACATACAAAAAACTCAATAGTCAATAATTTTGAGTACCTTTTACTTATTTATTTTATTTATTCATTATGATTCATATTTGTATTCATCTTCATCCTTACCAGACAATACTATGGCAACATATCGTTGCAATTAGTTACTATGATTTATTTTATTTTTATTTTTTTTTACTATATTATTATTGTTTTATTGTTTCTAAAGCAATAAAAAGTGTAGATCAACTGAAAATGGCTTCTGGATCACTGATGAAACCTTCTTGCTCTAAAGCAGCTTAGACTGATCGGAACATAAATATAAAGGCAGATAAAATAAGGATGCAAACACTGTAGATTATTAAATGAAAAATATATTCTTCCAAAAATGTATCAGTAATTTTACATGAGAACTGATGCTTTTCAACATCATGTCATCATACACTATAGATAGATAATATATTGATTTTGATCCACATGCATACTTTCACGTTGGGCCTGATCCTATACATGAGGTGTTGTCCAGAACACAGCGAGTCGTGTTTTGTGTAAATACAAGAGCAGCAGCTGGTTTGTTGTGTCACCACTGTCTCTGTTTTGGGATAAGCTCTATAGATATGGACACAGATCACTTTATATCACCTTTTCTCATTCACTTCACTCCCCCATTTGAAACACGTCATTGCAAAATCCAAGTTGCATGTACACTTTATGTAATTTAACAATGTTGCTGATGTTACTAACAGGTCACAGTTGATCCTAAGAATTATTTATAATACATATTTAAAAATGATTGTGTTTTTTCTCCATTGGGTTTGTCTAAAACTGATTTAATATTACATTTACTACACCAGAACTAAACCTGGACTGGACCAGAACCAAACTAAGTCTAAATCAGAACTAAAGTGCTCATAGATTCAGTATTGATTTAATATTAGCATAACTTATTTCCTCTAGAACAGAATCTGTGCTGTAACAAAAGGTATCAGAGGCTCAGGTTCATTCAAAGGCAGAAGTGAGGCCAGAGAACAGGGCCTTGCTCTCATTATCACTAATACAATGTGGAGATTAAGCAGTGTACAGTAGGCATGCCACAATGTCAAATACTGTTGTTTTTAGTGGGGGATGGTTCAGGAGAGAAAGAGAGGAGAACGAGAGAGGGAGAATGCACTTTTGCGATCACTGCATCATGTTGTATTTTAATGTAATAGGGGAAAATAGCAAGATTGTTCACTTTAATCCTAGCTTTAAGCCATGTTATTATGCCGTTACCGCAACAAAAACATACCATGGAGTTGTGTTTTGTTTGTTTTCCTTTATGATTAGTAGGTCTACATCTCCAAAACTCAAAATGGTTCAATGGTTCAATGGTTGTGATGTCATGAAGTGGCAGTTTTCAAGTTACCAACTACCTTTTACCTTTAGTTCAGTAGAGATCATCAATTCCAGGGCTGAAATTATCCAAATAATTCTTATAAAGGTGTACGGAGCACTTCCTGTGTTACCACATGACATCTCAAGGTGGAACAGAGTGTTTTCTGTTTGAGAGAAGAACTCAGACAAAATATGCAGTGTTTGTGTGTTAAACACGTGTGAATGAAACAAAACACAACTCCAGGTCTGTTTTTGATGAGCACATTATAACAGATGAAAATAGCATAATATGGGTCCTTTAAATGTTCTATTCTTTATTATGTTCTAGGTTTCACTTCTAGATTTTTTGCATATTTTTATTAAATTATTAAACTAAATTTTACCACATTATCAATTATGATAATGTGGTATAGGTAAGTACCAAAATAGTCTCCACATAGGGTCTAATTCTAAATCCTGCTTTAGTTTAAACCTCTACAAACTACTTCTGAAAAGCATTTAATCCTTGTGTTATCCCAGGAGTTAATATCCGTGCACTTGAATTTGTTCTACAGTATTCTTCAGTACATTTTGATCAATTAAGCGATCCTTATTTCCAGCACGTACCCCCCCATTCACCCCTGTTCAAGACGTTTCTCTGTTTTCTAAATGGGGTTTATTATGTCAGTACAAGGCTTTTAGCATGTAGAAAAGCTGTGCTAATTAGACGAAAACACAAGAGACCTGGGCTATTTAAGGCAAAAGCAACTGAGCAATTTGGCTAATTACTATTAAAGGAGGAGGTTATGAATCCAGTTGGGATGAGGACACTGGCCTGGTGTATACCTCAGTAAAGCATGTGTACATGTGTTTACATCAGATCTGACAGTGAAGGACCCTTTAATGAGTCCTATTCAGTAGATCAAATGTATGAAGGCTGTTACAGTAATGACAGTACAGCAACAACATTAAGTAATGGATATTTCTGCAGTACATACAAGTAGTAGTCGATAGTAATTATTGTACTATATTATAAAAATCTGTGTTAAATGTAATGTCTTTTTTTGTAATTTGCCCCATTTACATGAGAGCTTTAATTCCGATTAAAAATAATTTAATTCAGAATAAAAATGAATTCCACTTTAAAAAGACCATGTAAACACTTAATTCCTAATGATTATTCGGAATTAAACTTAAATCTGAATTAAGTGGGTGGTTTATTCCGATTTTAAAACTGAATGAATTTATTCTGCGATCATGTAAACGTTTATTCCACTTAAAAAATAATTCCCATTGTTCAGCGCATGCGCGTTGGGTCGTCTTTTTTATCCTGGGAACCAGGTCTATGCTAGGGATGTAAAAATAACTGAAATTTCGTGATATCGTATTGCCAGGAGTCTCACCATGGCTTTCACAATATATTAAATTACAAGTTTCTTTGTTTAAATTCATTGTCATGGTGCGTGCATGAGCTAAAAAACAGAGAACTATGTATACCATAATCCTATGCTCTGTTTCAGTCCAATCTACATGATGAAATAACTGATAATTATTTGTATTATGACAGAAAAGTAGCATATTCACAATTTTGTTAGCCTCAAATATCACAATAAATATCGTACCATGAGATGCATATTATGAACATTTTGTATACATAGATTTGAGTATCTCTAAATCGATGGACAAGTTGCACAGCAAACTATAAAAATGTTTTTTCTGTTCCTATCAAATAAATCCATATTAAAAATGTGATTAAATTATTATTTTTTAGTTAAAAGTTACGATAATATTGAGTATTGCAGTTACCATCCTAGTTACTTCTAATTACCGTACTTTTTCCTGTCCATAGAAATGTGTGTAAAACAGTAATAAAGGTGAACAGGGAGCACAGGAGGTCATCTTTTGGTGACAGCAGTGAACCAAAACATAAACAAACATCAGTGTTTGAGGGAGTGTGCGTGTGGACTGGGCTGCCGTTTATTTGAAATGTTTAGACAACAGGAAGTTTAATTACAGTTCAGATTTCATGCTTTTTATACATTGGGTCTGTATGTTTCCTTTTTCCTCATAACCTATAATCAGTCATCTAATACTTTTGGAATAAATTAATCAGAGTAGTATTAGATTACATTAGATTTATCTGTCGCTCTCCCCCTCTATCTCTTTATATATCTCTATCTACCTTTTTTTCTATCTATTGCTCTCTTTCTCTCTATCTATCGCTCCCTCACTATCGCGCTGTCTGTCCCTCACTCCCTCTCTATCTATCTGTCTATCTATCTACATATCTCTCTCTCTCTATCTCTTATCTCTCTCTATCTATTATCTATCTATAAATCTATCTATCTATCGATCTCTCTATCTCTCTATCTTTTTCTCTATCTATTGCTCTCCCTCTATCAGTCTTTCTTTCTATCTATCGCCCTCTCTCACTATCTATCTTTCTGTCTAGTGCTCTCTTTATCTCTGTCTTTTTGTCTCTCTCTATCTCTATCTCTATATATCTCTATCTCTATCTATCTCTCTCTATCTCTTTCTCTATCATGCTCTTTATTTATCTGTCTATCTATGTTGTTTTGTTCCAGGCTGGCGCAGCATTACCTGTACCCTCAGACCTTCGTCCAGCCCAGCCTCCTGCTCCAGTCCCCCCTGAGCTCCGTGCCCGCTCTCACCCCTCAGTACCTGGACTACTCATCTGTCTACGCCCCCTACGTCCAGACGGCGGTAGACCAGTACCCCTACACGCCCTCTCCGTCGCCCTCTGCCGGTGGATACCTTAGCTACGCTCTCTCCCCCGGGACCTCCGCCACTGCCCTCACTGCCCCCACGAACACCCCGAACGCCCTGCACCCTTCTCTGGCTGCGCTCGCTACGATGTCTGCCCCCCCAGCCGCTTTCCTTCACTACCCCGTGCATCAGCCGGATCGCTTGCAGTAAATGGAAGAACTTGATGATTTTTTTTAAATGGAAAAAAGGAAAAAAAAAAAAAAGAACTGATGCAACCTGTGACATCAACTGAACGAGACAGTACAAGGAGGAGTGTGATGCATTCAAAGGGCTTCTCATGTGCACTCTGAATCTTTATAATGTCAATGTTAAAATACTTCATGAAACTATTATGTTATTTTCTGAATGTGGTGCAAAGTGGTAGAGATATGACATTTTATTCTTTATCCTTTTTCTGAAATGAAACATGTTATGCTAATTTAAGATATTAGAGATTTTTTATTCATTCATATACATGGACTTGTGGAAAATATGACATAAACAACTGAAACTTGGAAGGGGCACTTGTTGGTTTGCCTGGAAAGTTTCACAGTATGGCATTAAACTTTTTTATTCAATTACCATGTTGCAGGGAATTATAGGCCCAAACGTAAGCAAGGTTGTCTCTCCATAAATCTGACATCCTGCTTGTCTCCTTGGAGATCGATAAGTTTAATGCCAAAATGGGGAACATTCTGGGCAAAGCAGTATTATCTCCATGGTGACAAATAGGCAAAAAAGTTACCTAGTGCACCTTTAAAGTTACAAAGCAATTATTCAAAACAAAAATCACATAAATGGCGCAATTGCAATGAGTACATCCCTTTAAGTGAACTGTCTATGGACTATGAGACTTCGCCGTGTCCCTGTTTACTTGGTTGTTCTTTTTGACCGTTCAAATCAAATGAACGGTTATATTTATTGTACTATTATTTCTGTCTTTTATTCTGAGCTGGCAGGCTATTACAGTACAATGATAATCACAACGTAACTAAATATGCAATTGTAATGAATAATGCGGACTGAACCGGCTGAGGTAGACAGCACTGGTATATTCATGTTTTAGTAAGTGTTTTAATTAGTGTTTCAGCATTATTTTTGTTCCATAACAGCTCATAATGCAATGTAATGAATGCCTTTGGGTTTAACACTGCATTGGAAATTATCCGGCTGCACAAAAAAGTCCAAAAATGATTGTTACTGCCATATGTCAAGAAACTAAACATATCAAAATATCAGCTGTTTAGGTACATGTTTTAATTACAGAGACAGAGGTGGAAATATGTTAAATACGTAATTATTTAATATTTTAAATGCCAAGTAGTTTTATTTAAAATACAGCCCTACAGTTATGATTCTTGCATAATTTGGTGTGTAATGTAAGCTATATACTTACAGGTTCAAAAAGGAGTTGACAGAAGTAAACTTAATTTATTTGAGTCACTGTGTCAAAAGTTACATTATAAATTGCTCAAATTATCAAACAGTGTTTTTTCTGACACTGTGCCCCCCTATGGTAAATGCATAGAAATGTACACTCAAAAATATGAGATGACTTTGAAGATGCACTATGAATCTTTTCTGATGGGGTCTGCCCTCTGTTTATCTCTAAGGAGATGGTATGGCTTTGCCTGGAATGTTCCGCAGTAGGGAATTTAACAGTTGTTTTTATTTAAGGGAAATATATAAATTTTTACTGAAGGGGGCACGTCTCCACTAACCTGATCTGTAACTTGGCCCGATGGTGTTACCTACACGTCTCCTTAGCCACGAGTTTAATGCCATACTGTAGAACATCTCTGTGGAGACAAGCAAATGCTGTAACTTCTCTCAGAAAAGTTTATGTGCCACCTTTTACAAGTGGAATATGTTGTGTTTTCTATTTAATTATTTTATGTTGATCCAAAGCAAATATTTTAAGCAAATCTTCAAATATCCAGATTCAAAGAACAGGAAATCTTTAATTTAAAAATGTTCAATCATTTATTACATTTCATCAGATGAAACATGTAGTGTAGATGGACTTGTACGCTGTATTGACTTAGTGCTGTGTTTAGTGTGGACTGTGTGAATGAAACAGAGTGCAGTGTACAGCAGTGTCAGGCCCTTTGTCCTTTGTTTCTCCAGCTGCAGAAATACAACCATTCATTACATTGAACTGTCAGAGTCACTGCCCAAAGCCATCCGAGAGCCATGTGTACAACCAATATGCAAAATAAAATCACTTCTTTTTAAAAACACTGGAAATTGATTTGTGTAATTGTGTGCTTTACTACTGTGGTCACTCCAGAAAGGACTAAAAGTTAAAAATACTGTAGTTTTGAATTTGAAATTGCATCTATATTCTGAAATTATGGAAATTTTCAATAGGGTTTAAATGGCCAATATTACGCTACTTTCTGATCTCTGTTAAAATGTTGTTTACTCATCAAAACCATACTTGGACTTGGGCTGTTTTCTTTCATACACATATGGCTAACACACAAACCCTGCATATTTAGGGTGAGTTCTTCTCTCAAACAGAAAACTCCATACACCTTCACTAGAATCATATAATTACAGCACTGGAAGTGCCAATCTCTATTGAAGTACAGTAAAGGTAAAAGGGAGCTGTTAACTTGAAAACTACCACTTCATGACATCTGGAGATTTGGAGATGTTGACAAACTAATAATAAATGGTTACTTCAGCTTGTGAATAAAACAACACAACTCCAGATCTAACATGGTTTAAACATATCAGGAATGCTAGAAATAAATATGATATAGGTTCAATAAATAAATCTAGATATTGTAATATTGTGGATTCTGTGTATGTATGTTGTATGTTTTGTTGCGTGTTATTTTTACCAGTGTTTTAGATTATTTTCTATCATACTACCAGGATATTTAGTCAGTTTCTTCTGGACAAAATCTATCCATGCACAAAGATCTCTCCAAGTAGAATGGCTTGGCTTGATCTGAATGAAACCTTGGAGCTTCTGGCCGTGAGGCGAATTCACCAACCATTATGACACTAGGCTATGTTAAAAAGCCATGCATGTTCATTACAGTCTGTTTTATCATCACTTGTCATTAGTATTGTGTGGCTTCGTCAGTGGAGTTGGGTGGAGTTTATCGCTGATGCAAGAACAAGAAAACAGTGAGAGATAAGAAACATGTAATCAACAGCAAGTAGTAAGATGCAGAATAGTCCTACTAACTATAACAGCTAGATATTGTTTCTATTGCAGTAAAGTAACCATGCCGGATATAGCTTTCCAAACAGATTTAATTGTTAATGTATCCTAGTTTTCTGCATAAAACATATCACTATTCTCTCAGGGTTATAGGGCTACAATAATATTATCATAATATTCTTGGGTGATGAAAAACTAGCATAGTTTCCATAGCAATTAATAATTCAAAACTAAATATTAGGCCCTCTATATCTTTTGAGTGGGCAAAAGTCCTCAAAATATCCCGTATAAACAAAAAGCAGCTAAATAAATTGATAACATTTGGCTGTACGTATTGGACTTTTTAAGACATAACCATAGACAGTCTAAGGGCATAACAGTGACGCAGTTAAAAGCCTGTTCAGTGAAAACCCAGGTCTAGTATTTGAGAAGCTGTAAGCCCCCTGCGCCCCCTAGCGGACACTGACGTGACCATCGCTAACAGCTAATCCGTCCTATTTATTTATTTATTATTATTATATATATATATATTTTTTTTTAATTACAGTAACACAACAACATGACAAAGCAACATATGTTTGTAGATACAATATAGTAAATAAATAATAAATGATAAATAAGTGGCTAATCCGTCCTATTACGTCTCGACTAAAATGGATATGACGTAAGGTGAGAGTTTATTAGCATTTTTTTTTTTTAAACTCTTTATTACTGTTATTGTAAATGAACTACAGTAACAAAAATCGTTTCCTGAAAAGGATTATTAAGGTATATCTAATCTTAATATCTAATATAGAGCCAAGATACTGGACATTATCTTAGCATGCTCTTAGCACGTGTCCTCATGTATAAATGGGCAAAGGCTAAATCCTTAACCCTTACATTATATATATATATATATATATATATATATATATATATATATATATATATATATATATATATATATATATATATATATATATATATATATATAATATATATATATATATATATATATATATATATATATATATATATATATATATATATATATATATATATATATATACATATATATATACATATACACATATATTGTTTTTTTCAATTATAAGACACAAACGACATACTATCATTTTGAATGTTTATTACTGAAATGAAATACCATTGAAATGCCTTGTGCTGCCTGTAGTTAAAATAATAATAGGACTCAAAGAAGCTCTCACGGTTTGTCTGCTGTTAACAGACCATTCAAAGTCTGGGACAACATTTTCTGAGCTGAGTTATGTAAAAATGGATACCAGTAAATACCACAGTGAGGGGAGGAGAAAGTTTGGGTCTTTGACAAAATTCAACACAGTAATGGTACAAAACAGGTGAGTGGTAAAATAAAACAAAATAATAAGAACTGAATATGCAGTCTTGGCCACGCATACACACATATACACACTGGAACAAACTCCCTCACTCGCAGCCACTCTTTCGATCTCCAAAAGTCTCCAATCAGACCAACAAACCCACAAATAAAACGTAATGAGCTGAAATGATGAAACCCTGGTCAAGCTAATGGAATAATACATCCACGTCCTGTGTCTGAAGTGCAGAAAACTAAAAAGAACTTAAACTGAGAAATTCCGATGTTTAATGTGAAGCATGCCCATCATCACTGTTTAACCTGAAACGACCACAAACCCAGATAGATGCCCTCTTTCCTGTACCCGCCCATGTAAGCTTTAGCCCACCTCACCCGGACTCTACCACCTCTGCTCCATCTCAGGTTTTCACTTTCCCTTTGGAGAAACACTAATGCAATTGGGAGACAGAGCTGCTGTTTAAGGCCCATCACTTATAAAAACAATGAAGAGTGTCCTTCTGGAGCATGCTGAACTCTTGTGGAAGTGTATGATGCAGATGGTGGTGAGGTGGGCCGTCCCTGGTCTCCGCAGCCTGCCCCGGGGCAGTTTATAGGGCTTGTGTCTTGAGCTCGATGGGCTCTCCACGAGGGTCCTGCTGGCTCTCGCTCTCAGGCGGGCGGCTGCCCTTCAGTGTGGCCAGGCGCTCAGAGAGACCCCTCATACGGGGGAACAGCATGAAGTCATACAGCAGAGCACCCATAGCACCTCCGATCATGGGACCCACCCAGTACACCTGCAAGTACCAAAGGTTTAACATTTTATAACAGAAGGCTAGAGTAGCACCTGTCAAATGACAGGGTCTTACCCAGTGGTTGATGAAGTTTCTGAAGAGCACGGCAGGAGCAAAAGACCTGGCAGGATTCATTCCAGCTCCAGTGTAGTACATCTAAAGACACACTTGTGTTAAACTGTGTTTGGGCATGTGTCTGTAAAAGCCTATGCAGCTCTTACCCCCATGAGGTGTCCAATGGTGACGGAGAAGCCGATGGAGAGGGCAGCGGAGCCCAGGCGCCCGTTCCTCCGCTCATCAGTGACGGCGAAGATACAGACAACCAGCTGC
This sequence comes from Boleophthalmus pectinirostris, assembly GCF_026225935.1. Taxonomy (NCBI): domain Eukaryota; kingdom Metazoa; phylum Chordata; class Actinopteri; order Gobiiformes; family Gobiidae; genus Boleophthalmus; species Boleophthalmus pectinirostris. Next base: position 33,191,560 of record NW_026571515.1, on the reverse strand, counting down.
ATGGTGAGGAAGACCTCCACCGTGGTGCCCATGCCCAGGCTGATGCCCGGCTGCAGCTGCAACACACAGGTACTCAGTCTGAGCAAAGCTTTAACAACTTCTGTCTAAACTGCAGTGAAGTATCTGTAATCACAGTGTTGATACTGATAAAGTGTGTTCTAAGTATAGTATAAGTATAGTGTTTATAGCTGTAAAGTGTACTTACAGTGTTCATAGTAGTAATATTTAGTTACAGTGTTTATAGTTGTAAAATGTACTTACTGTGTTCATAGCCATGTTGCCCCTCATGTTTCCAGGAGTCACTCCGTACAGAACAGCTGCTCCGGCCACAGCCCCGAGGCACTGGGCTGCTATGTAGAAGACTGCCCTGAACAGGGACATCTGAGAGCCCACCAGGTAGGCGAAGGTAACCGCAGGGTTGATGTGCCCTCCGCTGATGTGGCCGATGGACTGGATAAGGGTGGCAGCCGCCAGCCCGAAGCACAGGGCCACGTGGAGCACGTGGTGAGGGCCCGTGGTCCAGCGCAGAGCGGCGCCCATCCCAAAGAAGACGAAGAACATGGTGCCAAAGAACTCCGCGAACACCGCCCGCCAGAAGTTCATAGACCTAAACTCCCACATGGTGATGACCTGGCTGTAGATTCTCACCAAATAAAGACTTAAAGGTGAGTCAAGAAAAGGTCAGATTAACCTTTTCAGTCCTCAGATTTTAAAATAACAGAGATCTCCCGTTTTTGACAGTTTCTGAACTGACCAAGTCTTGTCAGTTCAAAGACTCTGGATCTGAAAACAGACAATCCACTCAACTCCTCACCACGAGATGTGGTAAAGTCAACTGTGCTGCAGTCTGCCTCCTGTGTCCAGCGCTCGCAAAGACATAAGTGTGAGTGATGGGAGATCTCAGGGAGGGTCAGGACCTGATGGGCATCAATGCTATAGGGGAGATTCTACAGAAGAGACAGGGATCACAGTGTCTGCTGGACTTTTAGCCTCTCTGACGGAGCGGAGAGGGCCCAACCGGGGCTTTATAACACCCCCCCAGGGGCCCCCGTGACGCCATAATCCCCCACAGAGTCCAGGGCGGGGGTGTCCCAAATCAAACAAACCTCAGCCCTCTGCAGACCCCTCTCTCTGCCCACCCCTCACCTCTCTCTCTGCCATAGTGAGGCAGAGGACACTAGAACCTGAGCATAGAACTTCAGCACAGCTTTTCACACAGATTGTAGGTTTATTCATATACTTAATGATACTGTAAAAAGATACAGGTATTTTTTTTTTATATATTTCTTTTAAATTAAACGTGGCTCTGTCATGTGTTTACATATCATATCGGTCATAATCACAGGCACAATGGCTCCTGAACAAAGCAAAGTGCACACTCCAATAACACACATGTGGATAATGTAGAGGGGCCTCCGGATGGACGGAAGTCTGCAAAGCTAACAACACACAACTGACCCATACATTAAAAGCCTGACCCTGTGAAACCATTGTCTGCATTTCACCTTTATTATATTTATATAGAAAACATTACCCTTTGAAATTATCATGATTTTTATATATCAAAAAGGAACAGACTATATTCTCTGATGTTTCCTTACAGTTGACATTGTGTTCTATATTGTTTGGGGTCTAGCTCTCACTTGAACTTGACATAGGACTTGGTTGCTTCAGTCTCACTAGAAACAAACCATTTTCTAACTTGCGTGCAGAGGTTTGTTGTTGGTAATAGAAGTTTAGTGGGAACATGTTTGCAGTGGGCCGCTAGCAGAGCATTTAGTGTGGACGTTGGGTGTGAGGGCAGGGGAGAGGGGCCAGCCAAATGAATGCAGAACGCTGAGCTAGCCTTTTGAACACCCTTTTATACATGTGAGAAAGAACACAATGCAAAATGCTGCCTGCAATGGGGCAGTAATATCTATTGTGTACTTTGTGTGGCCTTACTTGACAATTATGTGACATTAACAGTTCTTTTCTAGATAGAAGAGCTTATAATAGAGATGTTCGATACTGACAAAAATGAAAATCAGTTGATGTTGGAATTCAACAGAAATGTACTAAGAAGTGCCTTTAATTGTATTTGTCGAGATTACAGTTTCAGGCAAAATGTGAATAAACTGTAAAGGTCCTATAGTACACAAAACTGCCACTTGACATCACAAATTACAGTGTTTCCTGTTTGAGAGAAGACGGAGTATGTGTTTAATGAAGATTATAACATAGATCAATAAATAGCATAATATGCGCCTTTAAGCTTAACGTACACCCCTTAAATTATGCATTGGTGATTCTTAGAGTAGATAAATTGATCTGGTAATATATTGTCAATTAATACAATAATATTTTCTTGTTTGAAATCATTCTAAAATATGATGTAAAACTGACTATAACGATGATATATTCAATGTTATATTCAAATACAATTTCACCTACAATTTTTTGCATTATTACAATTACTCCTGTTGTTGTTATTGTGTGTGCTAGTCAGTAGTTACTGTTTTTCAAAAAAGTGCACAGATTTTCAGCCTCACTTCTGTCAGTCTGCCTCAAGGACTCTGTGGCTGTAGTACTTATTAAGGGTTTAGTCTGTTAATAATCAATTTTATTTTTCATTCAGTTCATACATTGTATAATATATTGTAACAAGTGTACAAAAACGTATACATGTTTATTTATTCAAAATCCAAACTTCTTATATTACATGTTCTCCATTTACAACCTCTCAAAGCTATTGCACAGATGTTTTGTCATTTCAGGTGAATGGTCCATCTATTAGTATGTCATTTGGATTGACATAAGAGCAGCTTTCATTTAGGACTAGAAACAAGGGCCTTTTTAGCATTTCAAAGTGTAGACAGTCAATGGTGTAGACGCAAGATGCTGTTTTTACACACTTTCATACCTTCATTAAATATTCCAATGATGTGTAAATGCAAAAGTAGCAATGCTGGTTCAGAGGACATCACTCAAAAGGGGTGTATGAGATCACATTCACAGAACACGAACAAAAATAACAATAAAAGTAATACAAGCATATTTAAAAAAAACAAAACAAATATGGCTTTATAAAAAACAAATAATACTGATGAGATGCTGTTTGTTGACTTTACAATAACTTTGGCGTCTACTGTATATTCTCTATCAGTGTGAATAATGATTAATGAGCAGAATGGTTTGGTTGTTTTCAGATTAGATTAGAACCTCTAGTACCTCCACTAGAAAAGTCAAATGTGTAGGTTTAGAGGATGGATAACTCTTTATAATAACTACACAATATGGAGCCTTATAAAGCAAGAACAAGAATAAAGGCAATTAAGTAGTCATAGTCATAATGAACATTAAAGCCAGTATGTCATTTTTATACTTTTTTAAAAAAAAATGTATTAGGAGCATCTCCATAAACCTGACTTCTATTTTGTCTGCCTGTTTTCATGGGAATGTTGTTTCTTTGGTTATACTCTTCCACAGTATGCATAAACTTATCTAACTCCATGGAGAATGTTCTGAAGTATTGTTAACTTTATATTTCCATAGAATTATGCAGATGACATGCCACCTCCAGAAAGTTACATACTGTGCCTTTAAGTAGTTACTTAAGCTGAATCCGTCTTATGAAACTATTTGTTCATTATGTTATAATGCTTTGTTCATGCTTTATTAACGCTAATTAAGGTGTAGTTATTAAAGGTCCTATATTACACAAAATTGACTCTTGTGAGCTTTAAGGCATGATATAACCTCATCAAAAACATACCTGGAGATATGTGTTTTGTTTCATGTTTGAGTAATCCTTTATTACTAGACTGACTATATTATCTCGAAAGCTCAAAATGCTCCACCTTGTAGTTTTCAGGTTAACTGCTACCTTTTATTCAGTAGACACTGGTAGAATATGCAGGATCTTTGAATGAAACAAAACACAGCTCCAAGTTTGTGATAAGGAAACAACATTATGACAGAGATCAGAAAAGTGTGTAATATGGGCTCTTGAAGTGTTACCACTTGTTTTGCAGCTGTTCTCCTCAGTTCTCAGTCTTGTTGCTTTGTTTAGCTCGGGCAGCATTCTGTGTGACGGTGGACAGAGAAGATCCGGTCATACTCGCTGTCTCTACAATCTCGATGTCCTTACATGTCAAACACGCTACCAGCTTCTGACGAGATGCAGAGGGGGCGAAGAAGAATTCATGAGAGACCCCAGCAAGCACGGCCCCTAGCACTGGCCCGATCCAGTACACCTGAACAACAACACACAGGCATTTAAGTGACAGGACAGGGTAGAATAACAACAATATACAACAATTATTAGAGTAATGTATTAGATTTATACTGTCCATTATTCCTTAGTGACTTCCTCTAAAACTAGTAACTTCTGTAGCCACTACTGATCTGGGGCAAACTGAAATCTGTGCTGGTCATAGATTAGACCAATCACAGACAGCAGGAAATTCAGGCAGGATGGGTATGTATTGCCCAAGAACACAACAATAGAGCTCGGGATGGAAAAAACAACCGCTACCATGAAAATCTGCCATGTTTGAAGCAGCAGTGCAAAATGTCCATAGAGATGCATTAGGTCTAGTATAAAAAGTAAACAAAAAGTCATGGAACAGCTCGATAGGCTGCTGGTCACTACTAGTAAACACAGCTATCAAACTATAGTGTCAGAATTTTCATCTCATAAAACGTCCATTTGTTTAACTTTAGGCCAACTGAATATATTTGATGGGTGATGATCCTGAGCTCTTTAACGCATGACGATGGTAGAACTGCAGTATTCCAAACAGAAACCACCGAGTTAGTCACTGCTGGTACATTCCTTAAAAGTGCTCTGCTCTGGTGCTGAAGTTTCCGCTGCGAAGGAGCAGGTGTGAGAGGACAGTGCCCTCACCAGGAGGCCATGAGTCAGCAAACACTGGACTGTGGATGTACTGTATATGCTACTCTTTGACCTCAGTGTAGCTCATAAAACAGTTAGACTCATGTTTATTACAGTTATACTCATGATGAGGGGAGCTGCTACCAATCTGACATTACCACAAGAGTGTAACTTTATAGTATGTATAGTCTGTATGTTGTATTTCCTTACCCAGTGATTTTCCCAGAAGCCAGTGATGATGGCAGGGCCCAGAGTCCTTGCTGGGTTCATGCTGGCTCCAGAGAATCGTGCCTAAAGACACAAGTTTAAATGTTTAATCATGAGTTTAAACACAAACATGAGCAGACAGATGCCTCACCCCGATTAGGACCCCCGCGGTGTGAGAAAACCCCACAGCAAGGTTTCCTGGCTCAGGACTGTCCCTGCGGCGCTGGTCCTCTGCAGAGAACACTGTGAAGACCATCTGAAATGTGCACAGCATCTCCACACACAGAGCCTGAGCCGCGTTCAGCTCCAGAGGTACCTGACAACACCACTCTGTCAACACTCACTCTACACCTACTATTAAAGGGCCTGTGTTACACTATTTTCTGATTTATAATGTTGTTTCCTCATCACAAATATATCTGGAGTTATGTTTTGTTTCATTCACAAATTCTACATATTTAGGCTGAGTTCTTCTCTCAAACGGAAAACACACTGGCTCACCTTGTGATGTCATGTGGTTATACAGGAAGAGCTCCTCTGCCACCGGAATTGCCAATCTCTACTGAACTATAGGTAAGGGTTAGTTCTTAACTTGAAAACTACCACTTCATGACTTCATAAGGACTCAGAACAGAGCATTCTGAGCTTTAGATGTAGATAGATTAGTAATAAAAGGTTACTCAACAAAACACACTTCAGGATTGTTTTGATGAGGTAACACCATTATAACATGGTTTAAAACAAGAATAGTTTTTGTTCAATAAAGGACCTTTAAAGTGCATATTTAAAGTGCTTTGTGTTTTTTACTATTACTCTAGACTGACATGGGTTTTTCACTGCAGAAGTACCTTATTGATAAAGTGGTCTGCTGTGGTTTTGAGTGGAAGAGCCAAGTACAGGGCCCCGGTGCCGAGACAGGCCCCTACACACTGAGCACAGATGAAGAAAACAGCTCTGAGTATGTCCATGCGGCGAGTGGCCAGGAGGGCTAGAGTCACTGCAGGGTTTACCTTCAGTAGAGGTACAGATAAATACTATTATTCCACAGTATAATATAGGAATTACACTCACGTACATTAGATAACGTAGTTCACAGCTTAAAATAAAAAATTATTAACAATGTTAACCAGGCCTGTCACGATAACAAATTCTGAAGTGTAATATCTTGCTGACAAAAATATACATGATAAACAATAGTACTGAAACTGACTGATTATCCCACAAAATTTACAATATTGTAAAAGCATAAGTCTCAAATAAATAGAAGAATAAAATATTAGTTAATAAAACAGTAGTTTGTATCTATAATAGTCATTTATTCGACCCTATGGAGCTCAACAGTAATCAAAATGGAAATGTACTTTCAGAAACAGTGGGTGGTCACTATTGAGCTCCGTATAGCTCAGATCTTATTGTCGTACAAAAAAAAGTATTCCACTAGAAAAAAAAAAAGAAAAAAAAAGAAAGAAAAAGTAAAAAAAAGAGAGAGAGAAAGTAATAAAAGTGATAAATATTGTGACAGGCATATATAATACCTATGAGACGTTAGTATAAGTAGTACAAGTATAAGTAGACATAAGTATACCTGAGCACCACTGATCTCTCCAAAACAGTGCGCCACCGCCACTATGGCCACGCCCACTGCCAGTGCCGGGTACAGAGGGCCCCCAGAGGCCTCCCCGGGCCCCGGCACCAATGAGCCCAGAACGGCACTCACTAACACCAGGGTGCCCAGCAGCTCTGCCAACACGGCACGCCAGAACGGACGACTGTGGAGCTGCTCCGAGTCAACGGAGCAAACAACTTTAGTTTAATAACTCATTTTCCAAAACTTCATCGCAAGTGTAACTTACAGCCCTACTTAAAGCCACAGTAACTTTTTAGCCAAACCATATACTAAAATAAAAGCATGTTTTTCATTTTGATGTGAAAAACTAGAAACATACTGTATGCCTATACTCTGAATAGGCTTGCATCTCCACAAACCTGACTCTTATTTGGCCTGGAGGAGGGCCTCGTCATGCTTGTTTCCATGGAAATGCTCCCTTGGCTGTAATCTTGGACAGTATGGCATAAAATGTATCTATCTCCTTGGAAAATGTTCCACAGTATGGTTTTAACTTTCTATTTCCATGGACTCATGCAGGTGATGTGCAACCTCCAAAAAGTTACATACTGTACCATTAAAAGTTGTACTGTTGTAGTTATTTTTTATTTATTTTTTATTAAAGCTAGAGACTTTTTTGGTGGTTTTCAGATTGTAGAATGTGAAGTCATACTTCCAGATGGGGGCAAGAGACAGATTTTCCTGTTGATAACTCTGTACTCTGCTGTGAAATATCCAAAAATGCACAAATGTTTGACCTGATGATTTCTATTAACTTCTAGTATAACAATAAAAAATGCATTTGAACAATTTTAATTTTAGCTATCCCCATCTGTATTCAATATTATAGGCCTATATAAAGTGTTGTCATCTGAAACCCTGCAATAAGACAACTACCACATTTCATAATACAAAAGTACTTCATAAATCCCACTGAACTCTATGCTAACTACACTGTAAAAAAAGATAACACACCTGATCAAACTTATATGTATTTCCTTACCTCTCTCCAGGTCATGATAAAGCGCTCCTTGTGCAGTCCCTGGCTGTGTGCGTCAGTCTGCAGGTCTCTTTATTCTTCAGTCTGAGCTCTGCCTTGCCTGAGTCTCTCTCTCTCTTCTTCAGGATCAGACCTCATCACTTCATTCAAACACCTGAAATTGGGTCATTTATTTGTCCACATCCAGGTTCTGTCTCATTATTTTTCCAGTTTTAATAACAAAATCAAAAATGTCATGTGAAATGCACAAGTATAAGGACTTTAGCTTTAACTTTGGTGGAATGATCAGCATCTGCTTGTCTCCATGGAGATGGTATATTTACTTGAAGTTTCCCACAGCATGGGAATAAACATCATAATAATTTTTCTTCATGTTTTATTAAGGTTATATATGTTAATATATAGTGTTACCATTCCTGCATTTAATCACATTTCAAAACTATTCCAAAATAAAATGTTTAATCCATGATTTGTTTTACTAAAATAGTTCTTTATTCTTGCATACATCTACCTAGCACAACACAATTTATAAGAGGATGCAACAGAACTATGTTACCTTTACAAATTACTATATTTTAAATGCAAATAGTTGTTTTCTGTTTTGCTAAATTAATAGCGAGGAAAATACATGTGTCTTTTGTTGGAATCACAGAAGTGGTCAATCATTTTGTCCAAGACTCAATCAGGGCCTTTTGCTCACAAACAACTTGTTGTGGATCACCATGGGGACAAAGTCTTTCATGTTGCCGTTGCCATAGCACCTATTGTTCCATTAGATGCATGCTCTCCTCTGCCAGCTCTTTGATATCAAATAAATGTATTATCACGAAGGTTTCAAGATGATTATCCTTCTTATCATGCACAAAAAGATAAATGGGTAAAACTGGTTTATTTGTATGTTGACAATTTTACACAATTTTACTGATTGAAAGCTAATAAGACATCCTATGCAGTTACAATCTGCTTTAGAAATAGATTCACTGGTAGTTATCAGATTGTAGCTTGGAATTCAGATAGATGCCTTTCTCACAACTTTAAGATTTAAAAACTTAAATTAAAGATGCACTGGTAACCTTTCTGATGGAGGACCCTAGCAGCCTCTATAAAAATGCATAAAGAATAAAAACACATTTCATTAAATAGGTGCGATACAGCCTTTTTTTTTTTTTACATAATGCCATACTGTGGAACTTTCCAGGTAAAGCATAAGATCTCCATGGATTCAAAAATGTAGCATAACCACAAACAAAGTTGCACACCTTTGCCAGATAGATATATTTCCATGATCTGTTTCTATGGCAATGCATATTTAATGTCATACTGCACAAAAGCAATGAGATAAAGGATTAACAGAATAATTTATAAAGATATCATATAATCCCGCCAAGAATACTTAAACAACTTTTACTGAAGCTACATTTGAATGTGACATTGATTCGGTCCAGAACAGACTGGTTGGAGATGGTGCCATTATTTTTAGGATTACCCCCTCCCTCTGCTCCACTGAGCCAGGCTTTTGTGAGTTAAGCCTGACTGTTAGGAGCGGACGGGACAGTTCAGGCTGGAACCCGCTGGCGTAGGGGAGTTTTCAGGGCCCCACATGGACTGCTGACACTCACAAATGTACATACAATGTGTACAATGTGCCAGCTCAGGGCTTTAACAAAGGGAGACACTATAAGAAGACATTAGAAAATTATTTAGCATTATTGATAATTAAGGTGTAGTGGGTTCCCGGTAAAATCCTGCCTAAGAGTATATTGTTTTTGCGCCCCTAAGCAGCGCACTTCATCCACATAGTCATAGTGAAATTGAATTGGGGTTGATTGAATTGTGAAGTTGGGCACTAAAAGTAAAATATATTTGATGTTTTATATAACATATGAAACACAATACAAAATTTGTCACTTTAATATTTTATGTTAATATAAATGTATGTATTTTTAGAATTAAAAAAAAAAAACATTTTCTTTGACTCAACATAGGATTTATTTTAGATTATAGGTAAAAGATAATAAAATAAATTTCTTCAAAGTCAAATCTTTTTTTTTGTAGTGTATTGTGTTGCACAAAGTGAAATTTCTACCTGAGTTGAAAAAAAAAAAAAAAAAGATATAGTCCAAAAAAGTGAAATGAATTATGAATTAATAGTGATGCAACAGACAGCTGGGGCTGTTATCAAAATGTCAAACCAAATTGTCAAAATAATAACTAAATAATGATAAATGAAGAAAAATGGAAAAACAGATTGGAAAATAAACTTTGATGACGTCCTTCGGCACTGGAAAGCAGCTGGGAGTGAAGTAAACGACATGTGCCTCAGACAGCGGCCTCTGATGGGCTTCATACACACTCTGTAGTGCTCACTATTCAACTGAGAAAGGGACAGGTAGAAAAAAACACTGAATAATAATGAATACACACAGTTTATAGGCACCATTTTGAGCACTTTTCCTTGTTGAAAAAGTAGAATATTTTGTTTTGAATTGTTAATTCCTATGGCAACAATGATAATTTTTTGCATTGCAATTTTTTTTAGACATGAGTGATTAGATTCAGGATCTGGATTTTCCCCTTTTATATTTTAAAGAAATTTAAATAAATATGTTTTGGAGGATAATACTTATCTACTGAGAATAAACTGATTTTGTTTTTATTTAGTAGTGCACGGTGTAACTTTTCTGGTGGGAGTCTGCCTCTTTGTTGTTGCTTAGAGTTGAATGTTCCACAGTATGGCATTAAACTAGGCAATCTAGCGTTTACATAATTATGCCTGTTATTTCTTTAATTGATTGGGAAAGTGCATGTAAAATTCAGGGAATAACATCGCCATGGAGACAAGCAGATGCGGACAATAACCCAAAAGTTACATATTGTATTTTTAATATTTTATACTTAATATTAGGTGATAAAACATAACAAATAACAGTTCATATCTATTGTTGTGGTTTTTATTCAACTCACATGACATTCTACAGATGCACACATTACATTACCTTGATACAACATTGTCTTGTAATACCTCCTCTTATAAATGATGGATTGGTCCTAAAAATATAAAGGAACAAATTTAAAGTCACCAAAACTGTACATTATTAAAAAGTCACTTAACACCACATTTGGTTTTTGTCTTTTTTTCTCTCTTTTGAAAAAAAAAAAAAAAAAAAAAAAATCACTATGTCCCTTAAATGTGGCAAGGAACATCCAGGTTCAATTTTTATCAGTGAAATAGCATTCAGTGTAAGAAAAGAAAGGTTTTAAATAAAATTGTGAAGCTTTTGGTGGTGTCATGAAGAGTACACCAACCATGCAACAGGTACAAGAGGCTCTCAATGGCAGAAAAAGAGGGATGAGGAAAGAGGTAAGGAGAGAGAGAACCAATAAAGGAATGTAAGACAGAACCAGGCAGGAGTATACCTAGCATTTCAACAAGTCAAGTTAGATATTTTTTAGCTTCATTGAACAAGCTCAAGTTTCATGTTTAGTTGGTCTTATTTTTAAAACTACACTGCAAAAAAGACTTAACCATGGGAGTAGTTTTGACTAGTTTTGGTTTTATAACTGAGGATAGAATTCCATAAAAACAAAATCAATTAAGTGGTTTCAATTTATTATTGTTATTTTAAAGATAAGAAGTACAGTAATCAAGCAAAGATAAAAACAATCTTACTACACTTGCAGACAATTTTAATTCACATTTGGTTAAAATCAGTTAAATTTATTTGAGAAAAGTAACAAAATCTAGACATAAAGTAAATAAACCTAAACTAGTAAAAACTCCTCACTTCTTTTTTGCAGTGTAACAGATGCAACAAGTGTTAAACCAACTTCTCAGTCTAAAGACCAGACCTGCTCTCCGTCCTCCACTTAAAAACAGTGTTTTTCACACATTTTCCGCTGGGAGAGTGTGATTTTGTGCATGTGGTTAAATAGTGTACATGTGTTTTTGTGCACAAGACTTAAGTAGAGGTTACAACATCTACTCGTGACAGTCCAACAACAGTTTTCTTTAACTGGCCATTTTGTAAGATGTCTAGACATTTCTATAAAGGTAGTCTGTACACGTCCACTACAAGCTATTGCTATTAAATAATCCCAGCTATTGTTTTTTTGTATATAGATTTATATATAGAATATATAATAAAAATATATTGAGCAAAAGAAATTACTTCTATGCATAAAACCACATTACATTACATTGCCATTGAACAGGTTAAAACAAGGCCCAGTGTCTGTGAGGTTTGTCAAGTCTGTTGCCGAGGTTTTTCAGAGTTAAAACAAGATTCTCCAAAGACGACATTTGACCCTCGTCAGTGAAAAAGGGTGGGACCAAACGCACCATGATGCTAACATAACATGGAGAAGCCGTGGAGGGGAATGAGTCCAGTTCATCTTTAGAGCCTTAAAGTGAGGCCATCACAGGCAATAATAACAGACAAAAGCCAAAATCTATACACTTAGACCTATACATCGAGTACACGCAGCTGAACAGCTCCAGTCTATCATAATGCAGAGTGTAAGGGAAGTGAAAAGCACCAACAGTCTGCAAGCCTCAAGAGGAAGTCCTTATTTGTCCTTATTTGAGTAAAACTCCGCCCAGCGGCTTTCAAAGAACTTCCTCATGGAATGTCCGGCCATTCCCACCTCGGACGTGTCCTCGTTGAAGAGCTCACAGTTATTAAAGACAAGCTGAGCATCTGCAGCAAAGTCCTCACAGCTGCAGTACCTGTGTAGACAATAAGAAATGTGACACCACAACATTTGAAATGTGTTCAGAGGTTACTACACCACAAAATCTACAGTTAAAATGTCTTTACGTCCAATCTAAGTCTCAAAACCAGTATTATCTAAACCAGTCCACTGAGACAAAATAATAGACAAAAACAACCCGACAAACCGCTTGGTAATTTTTATGGTAAATATTATATATAAATTTATCATACTATAATACTTTTGAATGACCATTAGTCATTCAAAAGCATCTTAAAATCTCCACTGGTCTACATTAGACTAACTGAATATTCTATGAGCTGAATGTTTTTTATGACATCCCATATAACTGCTCAATGACTACACAAGCTCCTTCTCGACTGCAAACCCTCCGTGCAGATTCACATCTTACCCTCCTTGCAACAGCCGCTCTCTCATGGTGAGGAAGTCCATGGGGTTTTTGATGATGCGGCGGTATCCAGGCACCAGCCGTGGGTTCACAGGCTCCAGAAAGGGCCAGGCATCTGCGTGAGCCTCCATCTCCATCAGGATGATCCTACAAACATGAAAGAGTTTTACATACACATAACAGTTTGGTCAGGTTTAGCAGCAAATACTTAAAGTCCATATGACAGTTTTTTTTTACAGCAGTTAAGTGGCAGAAAAGAAGTTCAGAAGAAAATTAGAAAATATAGAAGTAGCACTAAGTTTGCAAATGGAATACATCCACGTAGACTATGTAATAAATATAGAAATATCTATTCACAATGCAGGGACAATTTATACAGAAGGCACACATTTTTCTGACAGATTCAACATTCATTTAACAATATCGGCATTTTAGGTATGTTCTGACCCATACGGTATGTATGGGTATGTTATGGCTATGTAACAGCTACAGAATCACCTCTATTCTTAATCACTGTTGCTCATGTCCAACTAGGAAGTAAAATGATAAACTTCACAAAAACTGAAAAAAATGTTGAAATAAATAACTCACTCGCAGAATGTGAGGTCGGGCTGGTTGCGGGTCACCATACGTCTGCGCTTAGCAGACCCTGTATCTGCGGAGGGACGTGGCGAGGTCTGGTTTGGAGCTGGTTCCTTGTGTCGCGTTGCCATGCCAACACTCCGTCGCGTTGTTGCTTCATCCTCTGAACTGTCATCTTCATATCTCCTCTTCTTCACACGTGTGCGCTTTTTGCATGAGCGGCTGTTGGGTTCACACTCTACATTCTGAAAAACAAAAATGCGCAGTGTATTCAGTACTAAAATAAAAGTTACCATAAGTGTATGTGTTTAACTGATGCTTCACAGCTGAAGTAAAATCAACATTCCCTGGAGGGTGAAGCTAAGTAGAAGCACTGCTCTGTCTGAAACTTTTACTTTACTTTTAGAATAAAGCTCAGATTAAAGCCTAACACAACCTGACCATAAAGAACTGACTTAGTTGGAACTACTACAGCAGAGCTGATTTGTGCTGTTAAACAAAGTCTTTCTCACATAACATTACAGTCACAAGCTACCATTAGCCATCAGTTTCAGTTTTCATGAACATCTTGTTGAACACCTAAACGGGACCTTGAATGATCAAAGTGGTCACAGGCTCCTGAAAATATGTAGTTTAACTCAAGTGTGTATTCTTGAGTTTTCAGACTTTTTTTTCAGTGTTTGCCAATGTGTGCATTTATGGTAACTGCTGATCATTCCACCATAAACATGTCAAACTCCCAGCGTCATGTCTCTTTACCTTAGCTACGCAGGTAGGACAGAACCAGTCGCCCTCTGGTACTTGGGTCATTTTGGGTCGCAGACAGTACATGTGGCAGCCACGGTCACAACCATCACACAACAAAAGGCAGTCGTCATTGTCTCCTTTACGACAAACTTGGCAATTCTACCAAAAAAAATAAAAAATAAAAAATAAAATCACATTCAGCATGTTGAATAGGTACGAAACACATGTACACAAAGTAATTCAACGTGCTTTGTATAATAACAAAAACATTAAAAACATTTCATTTGAGCATCTGATTCCTGACATTACATTAAGTGCATTGTCATTTAAGTGTATAGCTCTCAAGTTTTTTGAAAATATTCAATATTGCTTCCATTTTAGATTTTGAGAAATTTTGAAAAGCATTTTAGATTTTGAGAAAAAACAAGTTTCACAACACATAAAAACATAAATAATAATTTAACTGAAGACTAGAAGAGATAAATCCCTCCAGTCATAGCCCTTACAAAGTTTCTTACCACTTTAGTGACTGATCTTTCCCAAGCAATGGCCTTCTCCAGCTGAAGCAGACAGAGGCAGACCTGAGGAGCGCTGCGACACCTGTCCAGAGCCTGACGCCAAGTACGTAACCGAGAGGTGATCTCATTCTCCAAACTGTGAGAAGATAAAAAAATAAATAAAAAATCTAAAAGACAATCTACAATGTGAATAGGCTGCATTCACATTCTAAAAAATAGATTTTTGAAAGAAATATCCAAAACAGAAATCCACGTCAAACTCATTATTTGTAAGGGATTGAGTCTACACATTTGCCATATTAATCTCATGTCTTAAAGTCCAATCAACTGAGAATTTTTGTTTGTTTCATGAGGATAGACTCAGAAATTACAAAATTTTGATATTTACCATAAAAAAGTAAACAAATCTGCAATCTGACAGTTAAACAGCAAACTGCACCACAGAATTCTGACCTAATATCCAGTTCAGTTTTAAACAACAGGGACTCTATAGTGTTGTGGAATGAACGCAAGTGAGATTTACCTGAAAACGTCCATGGGCTGCTCCTCTCCGGGGGTGGGGGTGAGAGGCGCGAGGCGGATCACTTCAGATGGATTCCACAGCGGTTCTTTGAGGTAGCGGCGCTCAATGTTGCGTTCAAGGTTGGTGAGTCGCAGCACAGCAAGGTCCAAAGGGTGTGTGGGGATCCGGGGCAGTCCAGACCACTCCTTCTTTGTGCGGATTGTCCAGTCATCCTTCGGTTCAGCATCATGCTCATAATACTGCAGGTCATCCCGAGTCGAGTCTGGCTCTGGAACTGTGTACGGCTGCAAGAAAAACACAGAACCAATCTTTACAATAAGCCAAGAATGGACGATATAAATGTTTCAATATCTAGGTATCGGTAAGATATTGGTGGGTTGTTGGATTTCTTAACAGCGTATTTCTTATACTGGATACATTATACAAATTTCACATCTTCATACAAAACACATACACCCCAGAAATACACTTTAACCTTACCTGAAACTCTGGTACTGGTGTGTCTGCGCTAGTGTCAGTGTCATTCAAAGCACTCTGTGGTGGTGCCTAAAGACAAGACAAGAGACAGTTAATATTCTCAATATGCTACTATTGCAAACCTGAAATGAGTGAGAGTCTATTCACCCGGAGGTGCAGATCAGCTGTGAATACGCGTTGCTCCAGCTCCTCCACCCACTTGAGGGCATTCAGGTCCGACTCCATGGCCCTCTCCTGCACTTGCCAGGGCTGCTGCAATGCCTCCAACAGGTTGTCCTTCTGTTCCACCTTCATATCAAACAGTGGATCTATGGGAAACAATCAGAAATAAACATTTTAACACTAGAAGTATTTGTCTGATCAAGATATTCACAAAAATGCTGGGCTAATCTTTGCATCTTTACAGTTGAAAACAGGTATTCATCTGTATTCATCTCCACAAAATGCCCATCTCCTCACCACTGATGGGTCTGGTGCACATTTCGGATAGGCTCTCCATGTGCTTGGCGAGGTGCTTGTGTAGCACCCTCTCTCTGACACCACGCGGGTGCAGGGCCTGTAAGGTGCTGTACAACTCCTCTGAGGTTTTTATCCACCACCAACCACGCACCATCGCTGAAAATTACAGATAAATATAGATCAGTTTGACTTTGTTTGATTACCAATAAACATGAAACTATTCAAATGAAAATAAATACAGTAAAAAAATAAAAAATTCAGAGGATCATGAGTTCTGCCTTAGGCTACGTTCAGACTGCAGCCTGAAGTGACCCAAATCTGATTTTTTGGCCCTTATGTGACCTGTATCTGATCTTTTAATGAGAGTCTGAACGAGACAGATTAATTTTTTCAAATATGACCCAGGCCACTTATCCAAGTGGCCTGAGTCGGTCCTAAAACCGATACATATCCGATCTTTTGACATGCGACTTCAGTCTTAACGGTCAAGGCGCATTCATCCGACCTACACATGTACACAAATGTTCTCGTCATATGAAAATTGTTAATGAACTCCGTGTCACTGAAGCGAAGCACATTGCTATCCCACCACTCTTTGCTACGTCTCCGCATCCACACGTTCCTTTCAACGGACGTTGCTGCCACTGCCCCACAAAACGCAATGGCCAAAAACCTCGTCCTGCTCCTTCTCAATCTCCTCCTTAACTCTTTCCCCCCTGGATGCCTACTAGGAACAACCCATACATATGTTACTAGGGCTGCCCATAGAGCATAACTGCATAAAAGAAAACAGACTTCCACGAGTGATTATAAATGATTTTTACTCTCATGAACTTAATTGTAACACAGACATATTTGGTCTCTCTGGAAACCTTAGACTCTGAACTATTCATTTATGGATGTTTAAATGTGATTCAACTCATTCAATATTTTAAAGGACTAGCCTGGGCAACATCCAGATTTCAGGGCAATTTTGGTTCATAATCGAGTATAAAGCTCAGATAGTTTGTTTGGATATCGCAGGACTCCACACAGACGCGTCAGCGGCATTCTCATCTTCTCCCCGAAAGTCCGTCGCTATCGCTGTTTTCCACTTTATAATCAACTTCAACATCATCACTTTGAAATCTATAAAAGTCACTTTCTCTAAACTTATCCATAAAATACGTCCGCTCCTCATTATTTCTAAAACTGTGCGCCGCGATCTTTCCATTGCACGTGTTTCGTGTTGTGTTTTTTCCGGAAGCTACCATCGTCACTATTTCGATTAACTTCGGAAAAAATCTGCGAAACCATATCCTTGAATCCTATTGGTCAGTCTAGTGTGGGTTGTAGTGGCCCCCACCGATCACAGTCTCTGTTTAAATGTGAAAAACCGAGCCATTTCTAAAGGTCGTCAAATCACGTCTTTAGTGATACGGCGGAGGTGTCAAAAGTCGTCATTAAGGGTACAGGGGGAGTCGTCAAATGTCGTCTTCATGGGGGAAAGAGTTAAAACAAGTAAGTTGTACATGTTCTGGCTCCAGTATGAGAGGAACTTTACAATTGCCAGGTACTCAATGCTTGTCCATGTTTGGACAATTTCCGTAAACACAGAGCACGCTCGCAGCAGTTGACGTCATCGTGTCCTTAAGTGCGCATACGGGACACTTTTGGGCCATGTAATGTTCACACTGGAGATCACATACAAGTCGCATTTAATTGGAAATGTGAACGACCTCGCAAAAACATCGGATTTCACAAAAAAAATCCAAATTGAGCAATAAGCCCTGCAGTCTGAATGTAGCCTTAGTTAAGGCCCCAAGCCTTGGGCTCTGGGAAATTAAGCAATTTCACTTCAAGAAAGAAATTGCCATTATGAGCTCCATTTTAGGTATCTGGCCAGGCAGAACCACAGGAAAGGTACAATACTAGTTTTTCAGTATTGATTCCAATATGGGTTTTGGTACTTCTGATACCCTTACTCCATTTGTGTAAAAAGTAAAAAAAAATAAAAAAATGGAGCATAAAAGTGCAAACTCACATATAGGGATAGGCCTGACCACCATCTGAGTAAAGTACTGTTGTTCGAGCTCCTGGAACATGGCTGTGGGGGGGCGTCCTCTGCGGCGCGCAGCTGCTCCTCTGGCTCCTCTTCGGGCTGGGCTGCTGCCTCGACTGCCCCTGCGTCGCCTGCGCCCTGGTCGGCCGGGTGTGTGGGGGCTGGGCTTTGGGCCGGGGGGAGCCGGTGGGCAGCTCTCCAGGACAGGAGGACAGTCTGAGGCTTGCTCTGGCTCTGCTTCAGCTGCAGTGGAGACAGGGGCAGGGTGAGGGCTAGGGGCTGGGGTAAGAGGAGAGGAGGGAGGGACAGATGCTGGAGCCACTGCCTTTGGTTCAGTTGGACCCAATTCCAATGGAGGACATGACTCAGGATCCGGCAGAGGTGGAGAATCACTCTGTAGATCAGACTAAGAGGAAGAGAGAAAAAAAGGCACTTTAATTGTGTGGAGACAGAAAGAAGTAAGGAGACCATTACTGCACTGACCGGGGCAGGAGGCGGTGATGAAGACGACAGGTCATTCTGGGGGACTTGTGGGGAGAGTTTTGGGGGAGACTGAGGTGAGGCGGGTCCATCGGTGTCACTCGGAGACTTGTCATCACAGGGCTCTTTGGGCAGCAGGTTAAACCACTGGCCCTGCTTCTCGGCCATCTCTTTCACACTCTCCTCAGACTCTGCTGTGGTGCCATTGGACAGAGCATCGTGGGGCTGGCTGAGCCTCAGGGCAGCCTGAGTGAGGTCACTGTGAGGGGACCCTGGCCCCTCCTCTGCCCCTGAGCGAGCGCTGCTGCGTCGTCGTCGTCGGCTCTTGGCTGTTCGCAGGTGCAGCTCCACCTCAGGCTTGATCTTTCTGGGGCGCCCGCGGCCTCGAGGCTGGCTCATGAGAGACGCAGTCCCAGGTAGGGGGTCCTCGCCTGGGGACAGTGCCTTTGCCGCCTGGGACGGAAAGGACACAGAGGGGGGAGTAGTAGGCACTGCGGTCTCTTCGGTTTTTAACTCTTTTTTGGGCTCCTTTTTGAGGAAGGTCACAGGAACCTCAGCTACAAGCACTTCATCTGA
This sequence comes from Boleophthalmus pectinirostris, assembly GCF_026225935.1. NCBI lineage: Eukaryota > Metazoa > Chordata > Actinopteri > Gobiiformes > Gobiidae > Boleophthalmus > Boleophthalmus pectinirostris. The sequence goes on along the minus strand of NW_026571515.1, from coordinate 33,172,349 downwards.
AGCTGAAAAAAGATTCAGAAAAAGGTGTAAGAGATGTGGTAACACATTCGATGAATTGAGTCACAATAAACAGTTTTAACACAATTCAAGTTTCAACACTCACATAAGATCTCTTCTGGGCCTTCCACTAGAACCATGCCGAGGTTGGGCAGAGCAATGTATCTGCGCCTGTAGCGGTCCTGGCCCAGAAGAATGGCTCTCATGGACTGAGACGACTGCAGCAGCTTTTTACGGAAAAACACTTGACGCTGTAGGGGGAGATCATGATAAGAAAAGCCCATAGATGCATAAATGTGCATAAGAAGTGTGCAAAAATAAAATGTTACCTTAGTGAGTTTATCAATTTGTCTTTCCAGCTCTGGAATGCTGGCATTGGTGGGACTTTCACCCTGCAAAAGGATTTTAAAAAAAGTTTAGAATTTTTATTTCTTTTTTTTAGATTAAGCAGTTACAAGAACACATTGCACATACATCACTAAATTTGGGCTCTTCCTTGTGCCTTTTGCGACGGCCCCTCCCAGTCTGCTCTAAACAGGAGGTCTCTTCTTCTGCCACTCGAGCACTGCGCCTTCTGTCCTCATAACACAGCTCCTCCTCAGAGCGACCTGTGCGCCGCGCTAGCTCCACCTTCAGTCTGACAGCGAGAAGACACATTAGTTCCACAACTGAGTACTATTGATTTTATATTTCTTACTAACAGTCTTACCTGCGTATTTTCCCCTCTATTATCCATTTGTTCTTTCGGTAGTTGGACATATTCTCTAATGTATTGTCAATATCACTAAAGGAAAAATTAACAATTAAAAGGTCTGCAATGACGTAGTGGAATTAAAAGTTATCACTCTTACTTAATGACAATGTTGCTGCCATTCAGGGCATCCACCACAAAGCCCAAGATAGAAGCCTTAGTGTCCGGAGGCAGAGCTTGAAATGTTTTGGTCCTTAAAGTGTCGCACACTTCTGGGTCATATCCGTGAGCTTCTATAAAGATACGCAGCACTTCAGACACTGTGCTGCGGGTCAACTCCACATCCACCAACTTGTCTCCAAGAATCTTAACAGACTAAAGAAAAGGAAATCCTTTTAATTAGATGATAATATACAACACAAACAACTATTGTGTGAGATGTACCTGATAATGGGAAGGCAGACCCGGGTCCTGGAGTCCCACCTCTAAAAGTTTGATCAAAAGGTCCTGGAGCTCTCCCTGACTGTCTCCTAACCCCAGCAGACCCTCCTGCAGCGTGGCCAGGCTGGGCACATCCTTAGGAATGTTCAGACCTAACAGTTTTCCATAGGCATGAAGAAACTCCACTGCAGACAGACAGTGAGCAAAAGAAGAGCCCGAGAGAACCATACCAGGAATGCGGGACAACTCTGGCAAAGGCTAAAGACAGGAGCAAGCAGGTTAGAGGTGATCACATTAAAGGCAAACCATTAAAAACTGTACAAACTCACCTTGTGGTCAATAAGACACATGTCCTCTGCTGGTTTCTTCAGCTCTTCTGCGATCATCTGCTGCCTTCTGCGCTCTTCTAAGCGTTTTTGGGCAAGAGCTCTCCTTTCTGCTGCCCTCTTAGCGGCCTGAGCAGCCTGAGCGGCTGCCTCTGCTTCTGCCTGGGCTTTGGCCAAGGCCTTGGCTTTGCTGCGCGCCCCCAGCACCCTTTTGCCCTGCGCAATCCTCTCCTCATCCGTCAGCTGAGCTACAGGAGGCTCAACCTTCACAGACCTCCTACGACCACGCTTCTTTGGCTCTGCAGACCCACTCAAGCTTTGGTCTGTAGCCACAGGCTTCCCTTCAGCGCCTGAGGCCTCTTGTTCAAGCTGGAGACAGTTTTGTATCTTATTATCAAACTCAACAGAACCAAAACCATCTGAACACTTTTCTCAACAATTACATGCCATTTCTACCTTTGCTTTCTTCTTTTCTTCTTTCATTTTTTTGACCTTGGCATCCTGCTTTCTCTTCATTCTGGCCTAAAGGGTAACAAGGACAAGCGAAAGATTAGAATAATTTATTTTAATTATTTACTAAATCGGATTAATCTCAAATATACCTTTCTTTTCATCTTCTTTTTGATTTTGGCAATTGTTTTCTTATCCTCATCAGTTAGAGTATCTACAAAGCACAACTATGTCAGAGCTCATCGTACAGGAAGGCCTGTCTTCACTATGTAGTATTCTGACTTACCCTTGGCCTCAAGTTGTGTGAGTAGTTTGGCGTCAGCTTTGCTGAGAAAGTCGATCATCTTGGGTTTAGGAGGTCTCCCAGGGCGACGGGGTGGCCCATCGGTGGATTTGCGTTTTTCTTTATCAGGGTTTGGAGGGCGACCACGGCGACCAGTGATAGCCATGATGGTAGAGGGCACTTCCTCATTAGCCAAGAGCTCCCACTTCACACCCTGAGAGACAAAGAAGCTTACACTTTGTTCTGACAGTTTCTGACAAAAACACAAGTCTGTACCCACTTCAGGAGTTTCTCTCTCCTCATAGAAGTCTCCCACTGGCATACGAGGACTAAAGCTGAAATGCTCTCTGCTCACCACGCTGTCCTGGTGTTTCTTCAAATACTAGAACAGATTATGAGGAAGACATTTTTAAAATAGTGAAAGTTAAAATTTTTCTCATAAGCAGCCACGGACCCTACCTTGATTATCTCAGGGAATTGCTTCATCCTCCTCCCACATGGCGTGTAATACCAAGTTTCACCCCGCAGACGATTGTCTACTTTCCTAACTCTAATCTCTCGCCGCCAACTAAAAAACACACAAGATTTGTATTGCATGTATATATGTATTTTTCACATATTAAATTAACTATAGCAGGTATTCAACAGATTAAAGTCCGTAGTTACCCATGTTGAAGAGGAAATTGAACCTGTTCCTCTGATGCAACCCTACGCTTACTCGAGTCTCCTGTAGAATAACAAGTAATGAAACCAAAAGCAAAAAGCAAGTTAAAAAAAAATAAAAAATTACCTGCAGTAGAGCCATCATCTTCATGGTCCTCGCCAATTTCAGCTGTGGTTTCAGCCCCTGGTTTAGCCCCCTCCTCTGCAACACCACCCTCTTGTAGCTGTTGTTTCTTGCGTCTTTTTTTCTTGGGTTTATCAACATCAGTGCAAAGGCTGGCGACATTGGCCAGGACCGCGTCGATAGTGGCAGAGATTGAATCTAGCTCCTCCAAGCTCAACACAGAAGGAGCCCCAGATTCATCTTCGGCTGTTTCTTTCTTTTTCCTCTTTCTGGAAATCTTCGGCTTGGCACCGTCCTGCTGGTTTTCACTTTCATCACTTGTTTTTGTTTTGGGTGTTCGACCTAGGCTTACGCTGTGCCTGCTCTGGAATTTGTGAATCTGAGAATAATCAGATTTCAACAATCAATATTACAATAAAAACTGCCAACTGAAGAGTGTAACTTTGTATTTTTGTACTACGCACTAGAGGACAGGTAAAATTATTATTACTGCAGAATTGTATAGGTATTTAGTGAGGTCAAGAGCATGTGGGTCACTTTTATCTTTCAAATATCAAATAACATATTCAAATAACATTGCAAATATCTTTTAGATATAAGTCCACAGTGCAAAAATGCGTATGTAATCATATATATGAAATATGAGTATACTATATTATGCACCTGGAGTTTGTGTAGACATACCTTTTGGGGTGCGAGGTTTCCGTGGTTTCCCTGGGCTTTTCATCTGACCGTGCATTAGGTTGTGGGCAGGGCCATCTGCTGGGGTACTGAAAGCCATGAACCCATCTCTCATCCTGAAACTAGGCGGTGTCATGATCCCAAAGGGCTTGATGCGGGAGCGCCCACAGGAGTCTGGAGTATCATGTCCATCAAGATTCCACTGGTCTACGTAACCTGGAAGACACATTGTGGTTTATTCTTATGTAGGGATTGAGAGGCATAACCCAGAATATAGGTCGCTTCATGTTCTAGAATACAATGTCAGATGGAGGGCAGGGGGCCTATTTAACTCTGTGGGAGATTTATGGTTTTTGAAAGAAATAAACATTTATGATCCACAATGTTGAACCTTAAAAATTCTTGGTTAAATAAACTTGCCACAATAATTGTATGTCTTTAAATCCTTTCAACTGGCAACAATCAAATTGTGGGGTGTAAATAATGGCTAAAGCTACAGTGAAAATTTTTTTTTCACATCTTCATTCTTGCTGATAGAAAAAACACTGAACTTTGTGCCAGTTTTTTTTCATGTTGATAAGACCAGTCATTACAGATATTAACCATATAAATCCGAAAGTCATAGGTCAAATTCTACTACAGAATTCTGAACCATCCTTCAACTCAATACAAACTACAGCCATTCTAAAATATTGTGATGTCACGTGAATGCAACCTATAGTCAACAATATTCCCTTTCATTCACACTGTACCTTGATGACCTGACTGCGATGACATATACGAGTGTGACATGGACACATCAGTCGACCCAATAGAGGGCTCTTCCATTTGTGAGGTACTGTTTAAAGAGGACTCTGCTCCAAGGAAACTCTGAGAGGTCTCCCCTGCAGTGGAGACAAAAGTATGATCCCTTGTTTCATTGGCTGAGAAGCTATTGTCTCTTGTGTTATAAGCAGAAGACAGGTCATCGGAGGTGTCAAGAAGGGAGGTGTTCTTTGTGTCTTCTAAGTATGAGCTGTCTAAATATGAACCTTCATTGGACATATATGAAATCCTTGAGCTATGAGGAAGTCGACCTTGAATAACTGCGGAGCGTTCGGACCCAAAAGCTCTTTGCATGTGGTCAATTGAGGTTTGCCCGTCGTGGGGTTTGTGAACAGGAGAGATAATCGGCGGCAAATGCTGTACTGGAAGATCAGGTTTCTCAGAAGTTTTGAAATTATATGTTATTCTTTGTGCAGTTGCATCTAAGTGTGAGATGTTTCTATCATGCAAGCCATCTGAAGTTACCAGCTCTAGCCTGTCTTCATGGTGGTGAAATTGGGTCGGAGTTGCATTGTGAGACTCGAAACTTTGAATCAGTCCAGATGTGGTACCCTTCGTGTGAGGTACAGACACAGAGTCAACTGGAGCGGACACTGTTGCAGTCCTGGAGGCTTGAGTGGTTAAACGAGGTAGGGCGGACAGAGGTCGGGCTGTAGAGCTATCATTTCCTGCTGAAGAAATTCTATGTGTTTCAGTTGGAGACACTGGCATAGCACTAACTAAACTGGGGGGTGGATGTGGAGGTGCGTTTGCTACGTCATACTGCAGAGATGTTCCCTTGGCTTGTGCTAATGTAGAGGGTCCTTCTACGCGTGAAATAACAGAGATAGATGAATCAGCAGAAGTCTGAGATGGGAATTTCTCATGCATACCGTCTATGGAATCTGGGAAGCATGCAGTCTTCTGAGGAACTGTAGAACCTTGTGGGTTTGTTGGAAGAGTTGACAAGGATGTTACACCTAAAGAAGAGGAGCTAGCTGGATTGGACACCTGCGAACCAGAGGTACCTTGAGCTTGTTGTAACACTGGGGAAAAAAATGATCTACCTGGAGATGATCCAGTGACAGTGTTGGAAGAATCTAAGGACATAGTTGTTGGTGCTTCATCAATTGTTTCAATTCTGCCACCGAGAACAGAGCTAAAAGGAGTGGAGGAATGTGTAAGGGCATCGGTTGGAGAAGGAGACATTTGTGATGGAGCTGTTTGTTTGGAAGTTGATTCTACTGAAGACTGAACAGAGGGTTTTGGGGAGAGGGGGGGTTGGAGAGAGGAAAAAGCAACCACAGGGGAAAAGCTGGTCTCTGGTGGTGGTACTTTAGTTGCTGGCTCCTTCTTTGGGGAGGGATTATCAGAAGATCGCGTTGGGGGCATTTCAGAGTTCACAATATAATCTTCTGTATGTGAAGCTTCTTTAGGTTGGTCCTCTTTATTCTTCTGACTTGGCTTTTCTGTGTCACTGAAGATTTTGTCACCATCTGTGTGCACTGAGCAACAAGAAAATAATACAAATAAATCAAATAAAAACATTAGTCAATGAAGGCAGTTTAAGAACTTATTTTTTTTTCCATTAACAATTAGACCATATACAGTGTACACATAGCATAATTGATTTTATTTATTTTTTTAATTAACAAAAGATAACAAATAAATAATATAATAATTCCAAATCAAAAACAGATGCATGCAATATATGGAAAAAAGGAACACACCTTGTATAAGAGTGGATGGTCCCACTTTGTTTGTGTCAGGACTTCTGTCTCTGCTGGGCCTCTGAGGTGAAACACTGTCTTTAGTGGATGATGGTGACCTCACAGACGGTGAAGACACAGGTAAAGAGCTGCCACGAGGGGGAGTATAACTCTGTCCGACAGGGGGTAGAATCTGAGCCTGGTTTTGGAGCTGGGGTGGCTGGGGTTGGGGTAGCGGGTGCTGGGACGGTGGGTGCTGGTAGTAAGGCATCCCATTGGGCATGAGGCCGTAGTGCTGCTGCTGGGGGTGGAGTGGGCGGCGCTGAGTGTGAAGCTGTGAGGAAGAGGAGCTCTGTGCAGACTGCTGCTGGTGATGGGTCTGACTCTGGTATGCCCCGTAAAGGTTATGGGAGCTAAAGTTAAGATGCTGCGAGCTGTTGTTCCAGTACTGCCCTGCACTCATAGGCATGTTGGGAGGACCTACTCCAGGGGGCTGGTGGGAGCCTTCTAGTCTACCATTTAACTGATACTGTCCACAGCTCTGATAGTGAGGCTGGCCTAACCCGGGTGAAGGCTGTTTCTGATGACCATGCGGAGATCCGAGTGGACCATACT